>NC_139162.1:21635757-21656843 GCF_964270905.1 Leucopleurus acutus
TCTGTAATTGTTGCTTTGCTCCAAATAGAGAAAAAAGTTTAAAGGAGTCTTTTCCTCCCCCTCCTCCTCCTTCTTCTGCAAAGGAGGTACCATGATGGGGTGCAGACTGAAGGGATTTGACATTTGAAGTTCTGAGAGTCATCCTTAGTTTTGCTGTGTCTTAGGGACTGTCATATAAACTGAGAGCTCATCCACAAGAAGGAAATAACAGTGCCTTCTTTTTACATCTTGAAGGGTTGTTGTAAAGATCCAAATATAATTATTCATATTTTTGCTCTCAGAAATACTCAAAGAAATATAACCTCTGCTAGTACTTGTAGAAGACCTCCAATATCTTTATCAATCAATCTATCTATGCTATAGTTCCCCTAAAACTCTACTTTATATCTGGTTATTAGTGTCCTAAACACAAGCTACTACATTTTTATTATCTCCCCTGGGTACATGGTTTTATTTCACCAAACTTTTGAGCTCTTTGGCGAAATGCAAGAGTTATTTCTTCAACTGGAAGTAAATTTAATTGACTTATTTAAATACAAATAGAGGGCATTTTAGTAGGAATGGATTATAGTATTATAAAATTATGGTTTCAAATACAGCTGGTTCTCAGAATTATCCATGGAGCTTAATAAAAACAAAAACAGATTTCTTGTCTTTACCATAGACGCACTGGGAATCTGTATGAAATATCTGCCCCACTGATCCTGATGATGGTGCTTGTGTTCCTCAGCAAATCTTGTGTCCCATAAACTGTGTTTTGCACCAGAGAGTTCTCCACCTTGTCTAGAGCTGACTAGACCAGGGAAAGTTCATTCACTGGAGCCAAGTTATAGGCCTCTCAGTGATTTATCTCCTGAATACATGGGGTAGTCTTATTTGCTAGAGGCAGAGATCTGGTCATAAATATCCTAATTCTACCACTTATTAGGTGTATAAACTTAGTCAAGTCACATAACCACTTTGAGCCTTAAATTGGGAGTGGGGAGAAGTCAGAATGTGCTAAGTTTGTTCCTTTGCAAAATAAAGAGAACAACAGAACTTAACTCACAGGCTTCTAAAATTTATGACACATAGAAAGTACTAGATTATGTGTAGTTTTCATCCTATCTTTCATGGGGTTGTTGAAAGGAATTGATGTATATAAAGTGCTTAGAATAGTTCCTGGCATCTATAACTGCTCGATAGGAGTTAATTATATGTTGCTATTGTTATTTTACCTAACTCTTGGTTGTGTGCTTTCTTTCACTTGCTGTAACATGCATTTATAATTCACTGGACTCCTGCATCCTCACACACTCATTCAGCAACAGTCCCCTGTGTGTGACTACCTGTCGAGCCTCTGTGTCTGGAATGCCCTGCCTGGTGTCCTGGGACTGCTTAGTCTCTCCCAATCCTCTACAACTAGTTTCAGATGTCAGCTCTGCCTCTGCAGCTTCACTGACAACTTGGTCTCCATAGAGAGACCCTCATCTAAGCTCTAATTGTCCTCTGAGCCACACTTAATTTCTTGTGCTCATCACAGAATATTAGCATCAGTTGTTTTTTATGAACACATAGGGCTACTACATACAGCAATAGAGGTTGTGCCCTAAGACAATCTAAGACTTGTAGCTGGATCCTAAGACAAGTGAGTGGACGTTCAAATGCAGTCCTGGTTATTAGTCAATGCTGCTTGTCATGGGACTGGATCTAATCAGTTCAATAAGAAGCATGTTTTACAATTTATCTGCCTGAAGAGGTTGCATTATATGATTTATCTGCACCAAAGGACGGCACCTTTTCATAGTTGGCACAATTGGAGATGGTAACCCTAATCATGTCCTCACTAGTGCATAAGTTCCCTGAAGTCTGGAATCACAATCATCTTCAAATTCATTCATTTATGTATCCACTCATTCAATCATTCAACAAATATTTTTTGAGAAACTAATTTGTGCCACTCATTCTCCTAGATCCTGCATCTCTGTTCTTTGTCCCTCACATGGTGGATAATATAAATACACTACAGTTTCTTCATATAGCCGGTTGCAATTTTGTTTCCATGAGTAAGTGTCTGGATGAGGTGAATAACTAGCAAACTAGACAAAGTTACTTTCTTACCTTAATTTCTGTTTTCTCACCACTGATTAAACCTTATTTCTACAACTCTTAAAGACCATATTAAATATAATAATAAAGAAGGTAGCTCATAGAAACTACAGCTACCAGCAAGCATGTTTATATTGTTGACATCCATCCATCTATAGTCAACATTTATGTGTTAACTACCATGCTCCTGGCTTGAGGTTAGGTATGAGAGATACAACTAAATTAGGTCCTCACTCTGTAAAGTTCAAAGTTTAGCATTTTAAAGTAAGCAAATGTACTTAAAGAATGGACTTAAATACTAGTAAGAGATGGTAATAGGAAGTTAACGAGGAAACAATGCACACTACTCTAAATTGTATCATCTCTGGTTTGAATTTTAAGGGAAAAGTAAGTTTACCCTGGATACGATCATGCAGGCTGGGTGTTCAATGCAAAACCTATTCAAAAGCACAGAGTCAAAAACTGAACAACAGCAAAACATGTTTGAGAAAAAAATACAACATGTTTTGGCTAGAGGCCAAATTTCTGTGTCAGCATTAAAGGAGGTGTTTTACGGGAGGAGGGAAAGGATTTTGTAGGTGGCAGTGGGGGGGTGTTTCCAAAATTGCAAATATCTTAGGTGTCCCATCAGGTCATAGCTAGCAAGACAGATTGCTATCATTGAGAAGAAGTGATTGGGACTAATGGATAAGGTGGGTTCCACTTGAAGAGAACTGTCCTTAACGTGGGCAAGCCATGTTGCAATAATTTAGAGAACAGCTTTCAATCTGTTGCTTTCTGTGAAATCTCTAATTTTAAAATATTGACAACATATTAAAATTTTTATTCAATGTGTAGAACAAACCAACTGTACCTTGACCCGCCCACCTCCAATTTATAACCTCTGATATTAGGATTTGTTTGTCAATTTTTATCCTGAAGAATTGTGGGTGGTGAAGAGTTGGGGGTGGATAGGGTGGAGGGAGAGATGTAGATCAAGTTTGCATTTTAAAGATAAAATTCTGGCACGACTAGAAGTATTGTTTATAACCTGGAGGCTTGGAAACTTGCATTCAATCCCTCTGAAGTGCTTGTTAAAATGCTTGTTCCTGGCACCACCTTAGATGTTTGGAATCAAAGTAGATGGAGAGTGTACTGGACACCATGGTGGGAGGGGAAGGCCAAAATGAAAAAGACCAAAGAGTATGCTATCTTCTCATTAGGGGAAAGGATATTTTTATGCTGTTACTCAAATTACGAAATAATTCTTCCTTTCTATTGCTATACAAAATGAGATATGCCTCTCCTTACGGGAATAATGGCAGGCTTTGAAATACTGGAGACTATGAGAGTTGACCTGTTGTTTAGTGTCAATGTTACTCATTTATAAATTAGGGGTTTGCTTATTGACTTAATAACTCCTTGGTAATCACTGTTTATAGCATCCTTGTATACAGAGTCCTCCTGATTAGTGCACTGTTGACCTGGAAGATGATGCTTTTATCACTCAGTTCAGGCCAGTGCAAGTTTTCAGCATACTCATTCCAACCAATTCCCACATTTAAAAAAACAAACAAACAAATGTTACTCTCATTAAAATTAATGGCTGTTATGCTTACCCACAAAAAGGAGACTCCATCACTAACTGCAGCAGCAAAGGATAGCATTAGATAATTTTGATTGAATGTATTAAGACATAGGCACTTACTTTTCCATTTACAAAATTAATAAAGTTATCAAATTCTAATTTAAAATCCTTTTACCGTCCCTCACAGAGCTTTGCTTTTTTTGACCTATTTTATCCTTTCACTCTATCTACCTACTTATAAAAATTTCACCACATAGAACATAATGATAAACACCAAGACATGTGAAATATTTTCACAATACTCTAGAGCCCCAGAACCTTGATTCTGGGCACCCAGGGGCTGAAGATTCCATTTTCATCAGGTGAAATATTGGGAAGTTCATCCTTATTATTGAATCAAAACTGGCCTCAGTTAATGGTGGGGCTGAAAGAGATTAGTGTCTCACTTAAGAACATGCCAACTGGGTGGCTGTACACTGGGAAAATGATGCAAAACCCTGGTACATGCTTGTCCAAATCTTTTATACTTTTCTTACCAACTGAATTAAAAGCAGACCAAAGTCTTACAAAAATTATCACACATCACAACAGGCCCTTGCAAAATCAAAAGCATTATAACATGCATGCAAAATGAGTTTTCTACTGTCAAAGGAACATCTTGACTCCAATGGTATCAACTTATGGTTGAAAAAATGTTGAGAAAAATTCCCAAATTTCCCTTAAAATGAGAGACCATTATTGTTTAATTTAAGGAGGGTGTCAGTTTACAGGCCATCTCTTATTGACAAAGATCATATGAAATGATCCTCAAGTCTGAAAATATGAGGGAAGCATAGAGTAGAAAGAGAACATAGTTAGGAGAGAGCTTGAGGCTCTAGATGTTTTGATCTTGATAGGCATGTATTTCCTTTCAATGGTGAGCCTGTTTTAAGGCCAATAACATGTCACGAATGCCATGGGTTCTATGTCAGGAATGGTAAGATAAGGGCGATACTGAAGAAAGCAGAGCCAACCACATTTATTCATTCAATAAAGAATGATTCTGCAACTGTTTCTTAGTGCTCTTAGAGAAAAAAAAATATGCAGAAAACATTAGGAATATTTCATCCTGCCACGGGGTTTAACTGTAAACCAGTGATTTAAATAAAACTGTAGACAGAAGGCTTTTTATGCAGGAATCTTTGAAGCTGCATTAAAGAATTAAAAGTGTGCATAATGAACAAAGAATTTTAATATATGTGATCTCTTTACATATCATAAGTTTTATCATTGTCTTAGATATGTGCTTAAGGCGGATTGCATTTTTGACTATGTGAGCCATAAAAATTTAAAGAACAAACAAAAAACCCCCAAACCTTGAATTGTTCATTCATTCAGTACTCATGAATGAGTAATGCGCTACCTTCTGTGTCTGAGGTTTGTGTTAAGAACTAGGATTACAGAGTGAGTAAATGTGACTCAGGTCTTTAAGAAGACTATGGCCTATTGAAAATGGTGCTGCCCAAGCCATCGACATTTCCTGGGCCTCGGGTTACTCCTATTTACATTGAAAGGGCTGGATGAAATTTTCTTCTGTTCTCTTTTCAGACCAAAATTTCAACAAATATTCAGAGGACTGTATAGAACCATTAGTTTGCAAATAAAATGTATAGATATTCTAGGAGTACAATGAGGAAGGCTGCTGTGAAAATTCATTTTCTAGCCCTGATAGCACATCTCACCTTTCAAGTTCTTCCCATCAGTGTAGGGTTATAACTTGCTGTGTTTAATTCATTCGATATTCATTAACATTTCCACTCCTATTTAGAGAGTACTGTCTATGTACAGGTTAGTCGGTATACTAGGGACTTTAAATGCCTTATCTTGAATTTTATCCTCAACACAATCCAAACATTATTATTATCTACATATTACAAATTAAAAAAATGGGACTCAGGGAAATTGAGTGACTCACTAAAGTCACGCAGGTATCAAGTGACCAAGTCAAGATTCGAACTCAGAAGGCCGATCCCTAAGGCAGGTGCTCTTAACCTCTTCATTAGCACCACAGCAGGGCCCTTGTTAAAAAAAAAAAACAAAAAAACAAAACTCCTTCATCTCTAGCATTATCATCCTTCTGGGAACCAAGCACTGTATCCATCAGATTCACAGGCTTCCATCCCCTCCAAGACAGCACAGATATCAGCTACTCTTGAAGTATTTCCTGACTGTCTTTCCAGCCTGGTTGGAAGTAGAGCTCCTTTGTACTTGCTGCCATCATTGTGCAATCATAGCTGATAGTTTCATATTTGCTTGATTTCCCCTCTCGATTTTGATCCCCTAAGAGCACTGTTTATGCCTTTCTCATCTTTGTCTACCCAGTCCCTAGCACAGGATCTGACTATGACAAATATAAGACTATGTATTGAATAAACAACTAAATGGTCATGTGAGCAAACAAATGTAACAATGCTCAGTCTACCTTGCTAACTATAATTAAACCATATAATTTTTTACTGAGTCCTGAGAAGTTATGTCTAGGAATGGGTGAGCTAACTAGGCAAATATTATACTTAAGTTTTATTTCCCTGCATGATGTTCCAATTACTGAAGAAAAAAAATGATGGAAAGGGAAGTCTATGAGCAAGGTAACATTTGCTGTCACTGTTCACATGTTGTAGAAATGTTTTATGGGAAATGATATAGAGCAGTGTTTCTCAAGATGGGGTCCTGAACCAGCAACATCTGCATCATTGGAAAAGTATTAGATTCAGAAATAAGGGGTATGGGTTTGGCAATCCAAAATTTGAAAAACACTAGTATATCATTCCTAGCTCCTAGGTACTAGTTAGAGAAACTAACCATGGCGATTTTGAATTGCCATTTTTGTCACTCATTTTCTTTTATGTTGCATGTCAGGGGTAGGAGGGGAATATTGCTGGTTTTAGCCAGATCCCTTTGAAGCACAATCTGAAAGAACTCTCTTGGACCCATAGTTGGAAACAACTACAGTAGCACTAAGTGACCGTATTAATGGAATGCTCCTGGGCATTCCCACCTGTGTTTACAGCAGACAATAAACATCATTGACAGAGTTAACAGATGACCTGAATTGACACTACAGATCATTCCAAGGAGTTTACTTCTGCTAGTGGGTTAAAATGATACCCTGTCAGAATAGGAAATGCAGCATTGAGCCCTCAGGTTCTAATAATGGGCTCTGTCAGTGTGTGCCTTCTCTCTCCTCCCACAACTGTATAATCTCTCTCCAGTTGCTTTCAGGGAAATTCATTTACAATTATATATTGGTTTTCACTGGGTGAGCAAAACCCATGTACCTCTTGTTCTTCTTTATTGCAGTGTCATTTTCTCAAATGAACAAACAAGAAAACAACCCAAAAGCACAGAAGGCAGCATCTGGACGATGTTCTCTGTCGATGGATCGCGTTGGTCTTGTGTTTGCAGCAAGCTCTATTGTGCATTGCTGGAATGACTTTGGGGAGCACATGCTCTTTATCTACACAAGTGAGTGCTTTTATTTCCCTGTCTTCCTCAAGGAGAAGATGGTGCAATCACAGTTCAGCAATGAGAAGTCAGGAGGAGGGGGAGGAGGAGGGAGAGAGGAACATTTTAAACAAAATTTCTGTCAGACAAGAGCTCTCTTCTCCTTTGCCCCTTTGTCAGTTTTAAGCAGACTAGCACGCCTGGCCATTGATGCAACCCACTCTGCATGGCCTCTATGTTATGAAATGAGTTGGTGCCTGGAAGAGCTGCCACTGAAATGAAGCCAATTTTCAGGGAATTTTCAGCTGCCGCTCACGGTTGATGGAAGTATTAACTCATTGGTGTTAAGACATTCTTGTGATGGGTAACACTCGATTTCATTTTGAAGCATCAATATTGCAAATACCCACTCCAGATGTAAAACTGGTTCATGTGTGTTTAATTTATTTGAAAGACACTACAGACTATTGATTTTTTTTCTCCTTCCAGAAAATGAAAGCAGCATACCAGTGTGTCCTTGGGCAATTGATGTAACTTACATATGCCTCTCTTTGCTCATCTGTATCAGATACAGGACTAAAAGCTCATGGCATGGTTCATTCAGTTTGTAATCACATTCTGATTGTATAACGTATGTCAAATTACAAGTGAAGAATGAGGGTGGGAAGGGCCAAGAAGGAACAGAGTGGGAGAAGAGGCAAAGGTGAGGTGCTGTGTTGAATGGGTAAAACATCCAACGAGCACATACTTAAAAGGTCTAAATGTTACAAGAGATACATGTGCCAGGTAGTGGACCAGCACAGGGAAGTAATAAATAACTCAACTTGAGGGTCTCAGAGAAAGAGTCACAAAGGGAATAGAAATCGAGTTATTGACTGAGAGAACCCAGAGGAATGTGCTGCAAGCGGAGGAAGAGTGGGTGCATTATACAGGAGGACTAGCGTTTTCAAAAGGATGGAAGCAGAAGAAGGTTGAGGTTGGACCCTGTACTGCATAAGGGAGAGTGATGGAAAACAAGCCTGGGAAATGTACAGTACATAACTGCAATCTTTTTTTCTTTTCTAATGCAAACAGAATGGTTAGAAAGAAATGCACCAAAATGATAACAGTGATTATCTCTGCACAGTAAGATTATAAGCTGATTTTACCTTATACTTTGTATGATTATGTATTTTCCAAATTTTTTGTAGTGAGTATGTATTGTTTTATAATGTAGAATAAAATGTTATACATATATATATATATATATATATATATATATCATCAGTCACACAGGGTCATGGTGCAGATTAAATGTGACTATGGATTCATTAACCTAACTAACATTTGCATGCCTACTATGGGCAATACACTCTGGTAATTTTAAAGCCTAAGGAGAAAAAAGATACAGTGCCTGTTCTCTTGAAGCTCACTGCTTCTGAAAGGGTGACAGAAACACAATCAGTCTAATGAGGGAAGTCAGGTCACGTGGAAGCACCAAAGAGTGTCTTGAAATTTAGAACAGAGTTTACCGGGACAGTTTACTAGAGGAGAGGATACTAACATTGGCTGGCCTTTGAAGGACTGGCAAGAAAGGGCAGTCTGGAAGGAGAAGGCAGCACAGGCAGAGACAGGACCATGGAAAGCCATGTGGGAAATCACAAGTAATTCTGTACAGTAACATAGCATGGGAAGAGTGAGCAGCCTCCACTGGAGAGAATCAGATGAAATCTTTAGGGTCCAGCTCAAGGAATTAAGCTTTTAAAGTCATTTAAAGTTAAAATAATTGGAGAAGTATTTTTTTGAAAGAGCTGGGAGGAAGGGGTTAGTTTACCATGGAATGAGGTTCTAGACAACTCATGACATTCTTAAGTGGATGGGGGGCAGATTATTTCATAAACGCTGAAAGCCAGAGGATGTAGGGACATGAGCACATAGGAGACGTCAAAGGGGAGATGAGGCTGAACCGGGAACTGGAGGGGTTTTCACTTATGTAAAAAGTAAAAAGTAAAAACTAGTGCTTAATGGTCATCTGCTACTTTTCAGTCTGTCCTGAAATGCTTCCATTTTGAAATTTCCTTTATATCACTCTTTGTGGTTCTGGTGAGCTAATCAGCCACGTGACTCAAAGTGACCAATGTAGAGGCTTTACCAAGACTGGCCAAAATGATTCACTGAGGGGTGGTCCCACAATATAACTAGGGACACAGCAAACCCCTTATAGGATAGTTTAGAATGCTAGGCAAGATAAGCTTAGCTGGAAGGATGCGGTAAGCACGGAGTTAATGGAAACATCATTGAGCTCCATGGGAAACCTTTCTTGAGGAAGACAGCAGAAAGGAAAGCGAAACCGGGTAGGGGTAAAAAGTGAGAGAGAGGCCAAGAAGGAGAAGAAAAAAAGTTGATAAAAGGGGAGGAGAACAAATGGGAGAAAGAAGGAGGAAGATACAAGGACAATGAGGTCTGACACCACAGTTTGATCAACTGGAACTAGCTGTCACTGACACCAGCACCACTTATTGGACTGTTTCATTGAAAGAACCAATATATTCCATTTTTTTCCTTTAGTTTGCATATGGTAATCACAAGTTGGGAATATATGGAATTTCACATGAAGAATAAAGTTAGAGAGGGGCAAGAGGAGAGCTGGAAGAGCACCCTAAGAAAGGAGACAAATATAAATCACTCAGTGTCCAGTGGATGAAATGAGGGAGATGGGAATACAATCAAAGAAGTGGAGTCAGGTTATGTGGGAGCACAGAAAAGGGTCACTTCAGAATGGAGTTCCCTGGGACAGCTTTCCAGAGGAGAGGATACCTAACCCAGACCTTTGAGGACAGGTGAAAAATTGCAGTCCAGGAAAAGGCTCATTAGATTTCTATTGGGAGAGCACCTCCTTGGCTTTGTGGTTATCCTTTTAGCAGCCTCTATTCTTCTATAAGCTTTCCCTGCCATATCTAGACAACACTGTCTTTATTTTAGTGCTATAGAATGTCATTAACTTTTTATCTAAATTTATTCTGATTTCAAGCACTTTGAGAAAGCAGCACAAAACATAGGGACTTAATGGCCTAGAGCTGAAACCATTTAATCTTTGTATTATATATTGCTACATAGCAAACTTAGAGGTTTAAGATAAATATCGCACATGCATTCCATCACTGTTTCTGTGAATAAAGAATCAGGGCATGGCTTACCTGGATCTTTTGCTCCAGGATGTCTCACCAAACTCCAATGAAGGTGACAGTCAGGCTTGAGGTATCATTTGAAAGCTCAGCTGAGGAAGAATCTGCTTCCAAGTGATTGTTGGCAGGATTCAGTCCTCTGTGGGCTGTTGGACCAAGGGCCTCAGTTCCTTCTTGGCTGTCAGCTGAACGCCACTCTCAGTTCTTTGCAATATAGGGAAGTTGACAGCATGGCAGCTTGCTCCATCAACAGCCGTTAAAGGAGAGCATCTATAGGGAGAGTATGATAGAAAGATAAAAGGTATAATTTTTTTTTAATGTAACAAGGGCATCTTACATTTTTATTTTATTTTATTTTATTTTTTATTTTTGGGCAAACCTTGCAGCACGTGGGATCTTAGTTCCCTGACCAGGGATCGAACCCCGTGCCATTGCAGTGGATGTGGAGTCCTAACCACTGGAGCACCAGGGAAGTCCCAAAAGGTATAATCCTATATAATGTAATCATAGAAGTGATATCACATCAACTGTGCCATATTCTATTGGTTAGAAGCAAGTCAGAATTCTCACCCACACTCAAGGAGAGGGCATAATATCAGGAGACAGGGAGCATTGGCAGCCAACTTAGGGTGTGTCCCCCACAATCCTCTCAGTCAGTAAGGATAAGATCCCTTCTGCCTCTTCAAGAACACCTGAATTTGTAAAGTGTAGCAGAATAAATATTTCAAAAACTAAAAATAAAATAGAGGTAAAATTTCTAAATTTTTGCTTAACCATCCTTTTAATTTATATATATTTCATATAATATCATGGAATGTTATGCTTGAAGAGTGGAAAGAAGAGAGGAATTTGTATTTGAGTAGCTGCAGTGTGTCAGATATCTAGCTCTTCCCATTTGACTCACTAATTTTCTATGAGGTTGGTCATATTATGCCACTTTATTCAGGATTATAGAAGTCTTATATCTAGAGAAGGATTACTCCTAACTAGTACAGTCTGAGCGGGGCTCTTGAGTAAGTTTAATACATGTATTAATTCCAGTTATGCAATTTATAAAACCTCTCTACATCTCAGAAATTAAATTATAAAATGGGACAATATTAGAGTATTTTTATGAGGACAAACTGAGACAAAGATAAAGATAATGCACTTGGCATAGGGTTTCGCACCTAGTAAATGCTCAATAAAATCAGTTTTCATTATTGTTAACCCAAAGCCTTGTGGTAACGAGGGGGAAATTCAGACGTTGAAGCCAACTCTGTCTGACTGTGCTTTTTCTATTACATGCATCCCTAATAAATCTAGAGGTGGTTTAATATGTCTTTATTTAGAAGTGAAGAAAGGGGGGAAGCAAAGAATTAAAGTGACACACTGAGCTAGGGCTGAACTCCATTTACCTGAATCTAGGACAGTACCCATTCTCAAGGGTACTCATTGGAAGGCAGTTAGGAACACTCATTAGGAGGGGCATTTAAGACAAGATCTCTGGACCTTACCCCTAGTGTTTCTGATTCAATAGGTTTGGGATGGGGTCTAGAATTTGCATTTCTAACAATTTCTCATGTGATGTTAATGTTGCTGGTTCAGGGGCCACACTGTTAGATCCTCTGATCTAGGCCATTCAAGCTATAGTATTAATGATCTGCCTGTTGAACAAATGTGAAATGAATGCCATTCTATGTGTCTTACTAAAATTTTAAGCAGATGCGGCTTATGGTTGAACTGCATACAACTGTTTCATATTTACGGTCTTATGTAGAGCTATTTTTGTTCATGAGTGAATGTTCCAAGCTGGAATGTATGATTACTTTACTATACTGCCAACTGGTAGATCTTGCTCTTGTTTAAAGGTGTGCAAACTCAATGAACTCTTATTAGAGATGTGCTGCCCTGTTTCTCTATTTCCCCTAAACAAGCAAGTGGCCAATAAAAATCATGTGAGTAAAAGCTACCTATGGTCAATCTTAACTTGCTTTTATAGAGGAGTTCAATACAAATTGGTTCTAATTTGCAGAAAAATTAATTTCTTAGATCTCTCTGGAAAGCAAGCCAGATGTACTTTATTATGTTTGGCCTTTACTCAACACGCTGCTGAGAGAATTCCAAGTTTTTCCTGACACCCAGACAGTTCTCTGTGATATGCTAACACATCATATACAAGAAAAACACATATACATTGAATACCTAAATACCTCATTTTTCACTAGCACATGTTTATTTTCCTTATAATATAACCAACCACTGTCTGGCAGTGGTTTCCGAAGGATCTGATCCCATGAAAGAGGAAATTTCTACCTAACATTAAAAAAATAAAGCCATTTAAAACACATCATTCTTAGTCTACAAAGAAGGTGGACTTTTTTCATTTTATGTTTTTATGTTTTTGTAAAAATAAATCTAGAAGTCATATATCCTGATAATCAATTATAAAGCCAGAAGTTCCTTCCAAAGGAAATTGTTTCTGGAGTTTTGAGCATTGTAAAACATCCCTTTCCAAGCATTAATTTCCTATACTCTTAGAGGCAACAAACATAAAGGTTGCCACCAAGCACTGATATATAAATAGAGGGCAAGGATTTATACCATTCTATTTTTACTGAATAAATACATAGTGTTATTTCTGTCAGAGAACAAAAGAAAACGAGAAAGAGATTTTTTTTAAGATTATTTATATTTACCATTGTAGATCCAGGTCTTAGGAAAAGCTGGAAAATAGTGGAAGACTGAAAAATATTTGTTGAAAGAAATGAACGAATAAACGAATGCTTTTAGAATTTAAGATGAGTAATTCTCTTTGCATATTTTAAAAAGATATATATCTTTCTTAGTTTTTAAAGTATTTTTTCTCATTACATTCTTGGCTACAATAGCTTTTGTTTTCCTACTGTCAGCTGAAGACTGTGCTCAGTACTGAGGGTATAACAGTGAGCCAAAGCACCAGGTTTCTGACCCTCGTGGAGGTACCAGCTTAGAGACAGACACAGACATGAATCCAAGAGTCACCAAATATATTTATTTACACTGAAGTGAGCACCCATATGGGGTGGAAATGAGAGATGGAAATTTACTCAGCAAGGTCTGAGAAGGCTTCCCTGAGGAAATGTTCCTGAATTGCCATTTGAAGGAAGAGTAAGAGTTAACTACACCATGAAGAGAGCAACAATGGCCAAGGTAGATGAAATGGTGCCTGCATAGGTCCAGTGGCAGAGCAAGCATGATCCTTCAAGGACCAATACAACTTACCTTTCAAATTTGCTACAAAGTCAATTATATTATATCCATTGTAAACACAGAGTGCAACTAGCACATCTAAGCTTATTAATTGCATAAATCATATAATATGGAAGTTTTTTGCCCATTGCAGCACAGGGCACAATTTCCCTTGCAAAGGTAGAGGTCATACCTTCAGTCAGATGAGAAGGTGACTCATGGCTGTACCATGCTAGCTCTTTCATGGTCCAGAGTTGCTGGCTAAGCTAGTGGAGTGTATAAATGTAGAGAATATTTTGGAGTTAAACCCTTAATCTTACACTTCTACATAGGAAACATTCTCATGCACTCTCATATAAAATCCCTTCCTTAGGCAGCCTGATTTACCTTTCCAGCTAAGAAACTAATGTGGAAGCAATTGCTAATGACAGCACATTGGTGAGAGTCCACGTTGGTGCTTATAATGGTCAGCATGCAGACCTCCTGACCACTGTTATTAACCTGATCAAAGCCATGGGTACCGCTGGGAGGCCATGCTTGCACTTCTACTCCATAAATTTAGCAGACCAAGAAGTTTATTACTACCCTGAGACAAGCTGATGATGGAATGGCTGGTTGAGTTAGTGCCTTAGCTCTTTTGATCTATTTCCAATCACTGTTGGAGGAACCAGGGCTGTGTAATGTGTCCATTTTTATTCGGTTCTTGTTACTAAGACCATATGATAATGCTCCTGGAAGACAGTGTGTTGGGCTTTTAGCAAAATCTCAAAGGGCTGGTGAGATTGGTCTGGGAGGGTGGGCGGGAGGATGGGGCAGGAGCATTAACTCCAGATTCTTTCAGAATGATGCAAACCAATCAAGAGGCTTTGAGAACCTGATCCTTGGCTAGGTCATGGCTGAATTTTAGATCCTGTTATTACAGGCATTTTTAAGTGGTATTTCAGTATAACACAAAGTTTTCAAGGATCTAGTGATAGCTACCTTAATTCAGGCCAAATAACCTTGCATTTAGGGAAAAAAAAACAAACTGGGAATAGTTTCTGTGAATTTGGACAAACAGATATGATTATATAGCTTAAAATCCCAGTTTGATTTTTACTCATTAACTTTTGTCTATAAGAAAAGAAGAAAACAATTAGGACATGGAATTATATAACAGTGGTTGAGAGTGTGTGTTCTGGTGATTTCCTGTCTGTGTCTAACTTCAAACTGTGCCACTTACTGACTGGGAAGTTTAAATAATACCCTGAATCTCAGTTTCTGTATGTATAAAATAAGGATGATGACACCATTTTCAAAGCTTGGTCATGAGGACTGAATAAAGTATGGCATGCAAAGTGTTTAGCACAATTCCTAGTACAGTTCTGGTATCAGTCACCCGCCTTAAGATGAAATATGATTTATTCAGTTGATCCCATGAGCTGGAGCAGCAATTCTCCACCACCATACCACAACCCACTAGTGTTTGGCACGAAGAAAGAAAAGGTCCAGTGTACTGGGAATGCCTGTCTTGTCCATGCCACAGAATGGAAACCATCTGAGCATCCCATTGTATAGATCTACCAGCATAAGACCATGTACTAAATGCCACACATTTTATAAAGGAGCTGTTCAAGAGTATTAGATAGAGGAGTGACCAGATCCAGTTTTATACTTAAAGAAGACTGGTCTGACAACAGAAGGAATATGAGTTGGCCTGAGTAACATAGGGGTCAATCTTCTATCACAGAAATAAGTGAAAAGAATGAGAGCCTGATCCAAGGTAATGACAGTGGGGATGGACAGGAGGGAGCATTTAAGAAAATATAATAATGATAGAATCCTTTAGATTTGGTGGCTAACTGGATTTGGAAGAACAATTATGCTAATGCCTTAGTTTCAATGTTTTGTGGGGTTTTTTTCTTTCTATTTTTTTAACCCCCTTAATCCCTCTTTATTCTTTCACCCTTTCCATGTGTCCTGCTTGTGACCCATGGAACATCTCTATCCAAGATGGAGCAATGTGGAGAAGGAGCTAAATGGCAGAGAAAGGAACTCTGAGTTCAGGAAATCTGTATGATAGGACAGTCCTCTGATGTTCAGCACATTCCCATCAGGCATAAGGACACCTGGTAGTGGTCGGTGGTCATCCTTTCCAATCCTGGAATTCTAAAAGAACTAGAACATGCTACCTTGGGTGACCACACTAACAGTATCCTAGAGACCAGGGCTCAGAATGGAAAGGTTGGGCTGTAGATCATCCAGTTGGGTTGAGCAATCACATTAGACATGATTCAAGAAACGCATTTCTGTTTCTATTTAAAACTAGGAAATATAGTGCCAGTATATTTGAAAGGGAGTTACAGGTCTTGATATAAAGGCTAAAACTTTAGTATGGTCTACAGGGTTTAAAAGACTGGCTTCTGCCTAGCTCTTCAATCTTATTTTTCACCAGTCCACACCCCCTCAGCTCTCTCTTGCCATATTTCTCATTCATTTCCAACCCCTCCCCCACATGCTGCCACCCTGGGGCCTTAGGCCTTGCTGGTCTCTTTGCCTGAAATATTTTCCTCACTCTTCCTTCATCTGGAAAGTTTCTCTTCATTATTCACAGCTCATCTTGGATTAAGGCAAAAGGGCCTGCTATGCCATGTCATCCAGGTCACACTCCTTGGAGACTGTTTTATGGGAAAAGTCAATGTCCTCATAGAATCCAGTTCTTTTCTCCAGAACATGTATTAGGTTGTAACTATAAAGTATTTGAATGATTTTGGTTTTTTTCTAGAAAAACTAGAGCATAAGCCGTACAGAAGCAGTTTCTGGACTTGTTTTTGCTTACAAAGAAAAAAAAAAAGCCCAGAACATTCTAAACACCAACATTGCTGAATAAAGAAATGAATGAATTTAT
Organism: Leucopleurus acutus; assembly: GCF_964270905.1. NCBI lineage: Eukaryota > Metazoa > Chordata > Mammalia > Artiodactyla > Delphinidae > Leucopleurus > Leucopleurus acutus. Next base: position 21,652,157 of record NC_139162.1, read on the forward strand.
TGACATTGTAACATTAAATTTTTACATAATCTTCCCAAACAAGGTATTATCTCCACTTTATAGAGGAAGAAAGGGGGGTCCAGAAAGATTACGTCAATCTTGCCAAGTCATAGATGCTGGATTTGACTCTTGCCAATGACATCTTATATACCAATCTCTTTTTTTATGTCTCTGTTTTGCCTTCCAAAAAGACCAAGTGGATTCCATACAGAGTACACACAGAATTCACACAGTCCTGATCTTGGGGGTATTTCCATGCTCAAACATTTGACAATTTATTTTTGAAAGCCACACGGTCCAGCCAATGTTGAAACAGATCAGATGCCACAGAGAAGCAAACAAATAACAAAGGAAATTGTGAATCTCTATATATGCTTCTAGTTAATATTCCCTGAGAAAAATAAAACAACCAAGAAAGACTTTCCGTCTTCCCCTCTAAGCCCTTTTAAGTGGCTCAGGAATGCTGGAGTCAGTGAGACCTATCAAAACCTCCACATTGAAGTGCCCCATAAGCTGATAACCAGAAGCAATAAATAATAGGCAGGGAATAAGAAGACAAGGGTTTTGTACGAAAAAGTATAAGGCTGTTATATATGAACAAAAATAGGTGAGTGGTAACTTCAGTTTCCTGTTTAATTCATTTGCTCATATTCTGAAAACTCATACACTGTTCAATATACACCTATTCAATTCAAATTTTTAAAGTGCTTGCCATATACCAAACTTCTGCTGGAACCCTGGAAAACTGATATGAATAGGGAGGGCCTTTGGCCACAGATTCTCACTAAACTGATGGGAAGAAAGCTTACACAAGAGAATTCTAATATAAAGTGATTGTGATCGTGACCATGATGGGGTACATTTTAATATTCTGGAATTGCTGAGAAGGAAATGATGAAGTTCACTATTTGCAGTTTCTTTTAGGATTTTTTTTCTCACACAAAAATGTTAGGATCAAAGTTAAAGCTGTAACATTTACTAAATTGCTGTTTTTTAAGTGAAATCAGATTCAGTTGACATTGAAACATCAAGTACCTTTTCAGAGCATAAACTAATTTATGTTTGAAGGTAACCTATAGGTAAAAAGGCAGTGCTCAATCACTTTCTTGGATTGTCATGTTTAGAATTTCAAAAATATCTGCCTATATCCCCCAACTTCTGTAAGGGTGGCAGTTATTCCACCATCCACAGAAAGAAACAGTGTATCAGAGATGGGATTTTTGAACATCCAAGGCTTCTATGATATAACCAGCTTATACTGATGGAAGCTCTGCAGGTGAAAACTGCCTTAACATTAAGGGTTAAATGTGGTGTCCCCACCAATAGAGAAATGAAGATCCATTTCTGGAGGCACTGGGGAGATGGCCTGGTCATTCAGGGAATGAGAAAATGAAGGTTCCATTTTGTTGGTGCATCAGTTTTCTGGTGCAAAGGTCAGTGAAGATGGAATAGAAAAAAAGGCAGAGGCTCCAGCAGATTTCTCCCGCTATTTCACCAGTGACCTCATTTGACTCTCCTCCCGGCTGCTGACACATCCTTTCCTTTAAAATTACACATAGTGCTAAACAAATGGGTCTCTTCAGAGTTACTTAGCAGAACCAATCAGCAGACCAGCCTGGTTTCAAAATGAAGGGTCCATTCCATGGCAGAGGAGAGCAAGTACTTTCTTATCCTCCATCAGAGGTAGGGGTCACCTGCAACTCGGAAGGAATTGGTGCTTTGTTCCTTCATTCAAGGCAAGAAATTGTACCCCTGTCACACTGTCATTCTTCCACCTGAAAACTCATTTCCTTTCAGTGTTTTCCTTCTGGACTTTTCCCATGCCAGACAGAAATTGCGCTCAGCCCCCATGTACATAAGAAGTTAAGATGGTCTTTCATGCTGCCAGGGGCAGTGTTTCTCCCTGAGGGCACATTGCTGGGTGGTGAGAAGCCAGCTAGCTAGAAACACACACTTTAATAAACCTTCATCTGATAATTGAATCTCATTCTAATCAATGGCAGTATGGAACCACTCTGCTCTCCAACGACACTAATTAGGGCTTATAAGCCAGTGCTGATGGTTTGGGTGTGGAATTGAAAAGGAAAGGCAGTGTAGCAAACAAGTTTCACTTTGGTTTGCAAACACTGAATTTTGCCGTATTCAAAGTAGATCTCTAAACCAAACCACCTCTGTTTAATGCCCATTTGAGAGGCTCTTCATTTTTTAAAAAAAATCTGTTCTAATTTCCTGTAACAAAAGTGTATCAGGGAACAGACAGACTAATAGCAAACCCAATTAGATTGCCTCAAAATGATTTAATATATTCCAGTGCACAAAGTAGCTTTAAGCTGTGATCTCATTTTAAACCCACAACCATCCTGAGTGCTTGGAGGTGTTATTCCCATTTTACAGATGATGAAACTGAGGCTCAGAAGGGCTAAGTAGCTTGTTGCCAAAAGTCAAAACATAGTAACTTAGGAAGAAGGACTGGAACCAGATTTTCTGGCTTCAGGTCCACTGGGCTGAACAATAGTAACCTATAGTTCTGGACCCTTTCGTATCCTAGAGATATTGTAACCTCCTAGATTCTAGAGATATTGGAAAAGAAAGTCTCTGGAGGTGACATGCATGTGAGAGTAAGAAGACTGTATGATAACAGTCACATCCCTTTGAAAGATAGGAGAGGGATACCGTGATAAGACCTTCTCTTACTGTTGCTTGCTAATACTGTGAAAAATGGCTTTATCCATAAAGAGATGCTGGCATGAGTGCTTTCCTACTTGTGACAAGTACCTCAATACACTTTTTCCCCAGGTGACTTACCAAAGTGAAGTTTTCAACTACATTTTGGGAGTGAACTCAGATTAATGTCTTAATACTGTTCATCTGTGAGAATCCCTTGCCAGTCTCTGATTAGATTTTTATGAGGCACTTTCCAAATCAGACTCTGTCCGTGCTCCTGAGTACCTAGTTGTGCTAGAATAAGTATGATTTCACACAGGCATGGTACACTGATTGTTCTGACTCCTTTAAATAGTGATGGAAAAAAGGTAAGTCCAGCCCTGTAAAGGACAGGGCAACATAAGACCTGGGAAAGCAATAACTAATTTAAAAATAGATACTATTAAAAAGCCAAGCTCACTATCTTTAGTGCAACACATACAAAGAAAAGACATGTCCTTTAAGGATTACCTCCCTCCTTTGCATTCGTATTATCAAGGATTTGTAAACTTAATTTAAAAAGCAAACAAACAGGCAAACAACTAAGCACAGAATTATGTTGCTAAAATCTGGCAGCAAACATATGTCTACTGAAATTTAGTTCCTGCAGGGACTATCAGAATCCTGGACCAGCAAACAAGTTCTCTACAAATATTTGCACATCATTCCTGAAAGGTATATTCATAGAAGTAAGGATTCTTGGTATGGAAGGACCATGGAAACACATCAATGTGGGAAAGTCTATCCATTCCCTAGAATGTTGTAGGCATCTGATTCAAGCAACAGGGATAATTTTCAAGCTCTGATTTTGTCTAAATGCATGGGCTACATGAGAGTTTATTGGATAAACAACTTCTTACAAATGTTATTATACCTTTCCGATGAATAATAGGGTATTTAAGAATATGCTCAATGAGGTCTTATTTTTTCATCCATGATATGATTGACAGTAATATGTACTTATTTATCTGGAGGTGAAAATGAAGATTAATCAGAGCTAGACTAAAATTTTCTGATGGTTTCTCCCAAGACACACCTTGATACAGAAGTGAGAAGGGTTCTCTAGTATTTTTTCCTATTTTTTGTCTTTTCATTTTTTTAACATCTTCATTGAAGCTGTCAGAAAGGTTCTCAAATATGAGAGATGAGATTTATAGAGGAGAAAAACAGAAATTTCACCAGGGATTTTGTTTCATTTTGTCTATATGATAAGCTATTTTATGATTCTACAATTTGCCATTACTTAAATGAAAGCAGAGAGAGTTTGGTTTTTGTGTTTTTACAAAAAAATAAATACAGTTCATGGTAGAAATTTGAGAAATATAGGAAAGAAAAAGGTGAAACAAATTACTAATAATTTTACAAATCCTTGAAAACCGCTGGTACTATTTTGGGGATTCCTTTCCAATCATAGTTATGTATAAACTTCACATACTTATGTTTATTATTTGGCATATCAAGTTTAAAAAAATTTGATTTTTTATGTCTTCAACACAATAAATATAATGGGTAATGAAATCATAATATTGTATAGAATAGGTTAACCATAACTTATTTATGTAGAATATTTCAAGTGATTTCTGATGTTAATATAGTAACTATAATAAATATCTTTTTTTAAATTTTATTTATTTTTGGCTGCATTGGGTCTTCCTTGCTGCACACAGGCTTTCTCTAGTTGTGGTGAGCAGGGGCTGCTCTTCGCTGAGGTGCGTGGGCTCCTTATTGTGGTGGCTTCTCTTGTAGTGGAGCATGGGCTCTAGGTGTGTGGGTTCAGTAGTTGTGGTGCGGGGGCTCAGTAGTTGTGGCTTGCGGGCTCTAGAGCGCAGGCTCAGCAGTTGTGGCACATGGGTTTAGTTGCTCTGCGGCATGTGGGATCTTCCTGGACCAGGGCTCAAACCCATGTCCCCTGCACTGGCAGGTGGATTCTTAACCACTGCGCCACCAGGGAAGCCCAATAAATATCTTTGTAGGCAGAGAATTT
>NC_139162.1:21657043-22219543 GCF_964270905.1 Leucopleurus acutus
CCACGCTCCCAAAGCAGGGGGCTGGGGTTCGATCCCTGGTCAGGGAACTAGATCCCATATGCATGCCTCAACGAAGGAGCCCACGAGCTACAACAAAGGAGCCTGCCTGCCACAACTAAGACCCAGTGCAACCAAATAAATATATATATATATATATATATATTTAAAAAGGATAAAGGAAAAACTATGTGGTAAAAGCTCATAAGTGGTCATGGTCTTTTGGTTCTCTCAGGACCTGCTTGCCAAGGGATCAAAGATGAGCTCTCTCCTCTTTCAAGCTGTCAGTCTGTGAGGATGGTGTCATTTATGATGGAATCCAGGATCTGTCCTGCTGCTTTGACTCTGATTGGTGAGGGAAGTTTCATTCAAAAAGAAACTTCCACATGTCTTAGGTATAAGCCAGTAGTTATATGTTCATATGTGCCTGGCCTTTGTGTCTCTTTTTCCATCAACTTGGAATCTGAACATAGAGTGAAGTGAGCGACTAGCTCCCTCAGATTCCAGTCCATGGTGAACTAGCCTCGTGTTGACCTTACTCTCTCTTGTGGTGGTGAGAATACCAAAACTGAATACAGATAAAAGTATATAAACTTCTATAAGTTCTAATAGTGTGTCTTTTAAAATTACTCTTTGGCTTACTTGTTCCTTTTCATACTATATTATTCAGAATTTCCAAAGCAGTGTTAAAAGTAATACTGATACAAACTTATTTTTTATTCTTCTTGATCCAAATGTCACTATTGTTTTATTATTAAGTAGGAGCTAAGAGATTTATCCTTTTACTTAATAAAAAGGAAACTATATGAGAAATACACTCCTCAACTGAGATGTCCATGGACCTTTTTTCTTACTACACTTATAACTAGATGGATATTTAGGAACATATTTAGAAATAAAGGATTCTTGGAGGTGGGGGGGCAAACTCCACTTACTTGATGAGGATGAAATCATTATATAGATGTAATCATATCTACAAATGAAAAGGGTTTTCAAGTATTTTCTTTATAATAATATATTTGTTTTCATGATTATACTATAGTTTCTTTATATGTGTTTCCTATCTTTGTCAGCTTTTAGTACCAGCATTTTGCTAGCTTCCTAAAATGAATTTGATAGCTTTCCACTGAAAATAACTGCTTTGGTTAGATTCTTTAAACATATTAAATTGACATGTTAATTTTGGTGACTTTTACTGATCACAAATTACTTTCGTCAGAAGGTCAATTAGTAGAAAAATAGAAAGTGTAAAATATTTAAATATACAGCTAATGGGCTGGGGAATGTGTGTTTAGAAACAGACACAGGCAGTATCTCTTGCACATAAATATTTCACCAAGGAAGGAGAGTTTATATATTTGCTGTTGCTTTTGAGAAGGAAAAAAGAAATCAATGCTGTTCAGTTCTGAAGGGTCTTTTACCACACAAGCTTCATTTGAAAAGAAAACAAGTTAGACCAAACGCTGGCTGAATACAAATACCCTATTTACCATGTATATCAGATATTAACAGCATTTAGAGTTTTCATGACAATAGTATATCTGGCTTGTACTTAGTGAACTTAAAAGAATTAAAATCCAAGTCCAAATTCACCTATTTAGCATTTAGAGAATGATGGTTAAGAGGTAAGGTACAAAGCTAGGTGCTGGGTCATACGCATGTGAAAAAAGAGGAAAATGATGTCTTTAATAAAGGGATGTAAATGGTTATTGAGCTTTCACAAATGCAAATGATTCATAATGCTTACTCACCAAGATAATTAGAGTGATGATTCACCTCCTATACAACGGTTTAGAGACAGCTATGGTCAGATATGTCTCTACCTTCCTTATTTCCCTTCTCTCGTGTCACTTAAGAGAGAGGGACAGAGAAAGAGATGAAAGGAAAAGCCAAATTTTAAAGTATTATACTACAGTATTCCTGTGTACCTGTAACCTTATCTGACCATCCACATAGCAACATATCATGTTGAATAAATGAGGGTGGTAATGAAAAATCTTTATATCAAACATACATATTCTGCAAACTTTGCTAACACCATTGTCTATACTTTAATATCCTATTCATGCTATAAAAATCCAATCCAAATGTACATCTCCCTTACAGGAAGTCTTCTGAAGATGTCAAATGAAAGAAAGGGATCTCAGCTAATGTTTATTGCTCACCTATTACAGGCCAAGTGTTCTGCTAGGTTCTCCAAAAATGCCATCTCATTTAGTCCACAGAACAATTCATTATATCAAACGTTGTCTCTCATTATATAGTTCAGGAAACTGAGGCAAAGAAAGGCAATTATATTGCCTAAGGTATCAGCTAATCAGTAACACAGCCTAGATTTAAACCTATGCCTTCTTGACCAAAAAATCCCTATTTATTCCACAATACAAGCAGTATTTCCTCTAAACTCCCATACAATTGTGTTGACTTGTCAAAGTATTTTACACTTTACCTTGTCTTATATATCAACACAGGACTTGGCACTCCGAAAGCACTATTAAATTTGACTTAGATTTATTTGTATACATTAGCTGGATACCAGGTAAATGTCACAGTAAATGTCCTATGTACATATAATTGGGCACATTCACAAATGGTGAGAGACAAGGACACCTTTGAATTTATGCCTGTCAGACAGAATAGGGAATAAGAAGATTGAGGAAAAAATAAAATGCACCCACTTCAAAAATATTTTATACCTAACAGAATACAATTTTCCCTTGCAATTTTTTTCTGGTGTTTGGCTATCTTTAGAGACCTTATTTTCCTTCAAAGGTTTAATCTGAAAAAATCCCTCAAATAGGAAGTTACTGCAGGCAAGACAGGCGGGGTACTTGTCTATGAATGTGCCACTCACCTTACAGTTACTGACGACCTCTTCTATTAATCACTGGCACAGATATTTACTAGAGCATGTGGTTAATATTGGGCAATAGGACCAATTTAGACCTCTCTTAAAGGAAAAAATTCCCCTTAGGCACTGAAAGTAAACCCAGGAGATGACAATTACAAGCTAATAGGGTCATTTATTCTTGTGTTTATATTTTCAACTGAAAGAAATACATTAACTACTACAGGAGACCTCGAGAGAATGTGAAGGATCTAAAAGGAGAGTTTATTTTCTCATCTGAAAACGAAGCTCTAAGCCAAAAAACTGTTTCACCCAAGCTTTGCTACACAATGGTAAATGCAGGGGAGGAGAGTTGCAGAGTAAGAAGCTGTTCAGCAGGAGTGACTCTGTGTATGAGATTCATTGGAAAACCACAGGATAGCTTTCAAGACAATGCATTTCGAGATTAGTCCAGAAATTAACAAATATTCATTAACAGCAAGTGCAAGACACCCTGCTAGGCACCACATGACATAAAGGTGGAAAACTAAGTCAATCTTTGACTCCAGAGTTGGAAACTAAGAAGACACAGTGATTCAGTAAGTAGCAACTCTACACCACAGTGGGGGAAATGACATACGCACAAATAAATATACAATTCCTTTAATATTAACAGGCAAGTAATGTATAAATTTTGTTGAATCAATGGCAGAGTGGATAGAAGAAAAAGTGTCTAAATGTAGAAACTACTGCTTTAAAAAGGGGAAATACCAGAAGAATGTAGAATGTTCTATGATGAAGAGTGAGAGATTGACTGATTGTAGGACAGTGGAGAGTAGAAGTCATGAGAATGTGATAGCATGAGCAATACATTCCCTTTTTAGGTACCTGAAATATCCTAATGGAGGGTCTGGCTCAGAACGAAGGATCCAAAAGATAGAAATATTGAATTGAATGGAAGGAGTCAGGAAACCATGGAATATATGAGTATATATGTGAAAGTGTGCTTCTCTTCCAGTTTGACTCCTTCATAAAAGGTCTTATGGAAAGTGTAATAGGAAATACAATTTTTCTGTTGAAGTTTATAATTAGTCCTATTTGCAGGACAGAACCATTACAAAATTAAAATCCAAAGAGAGGTATGTAGAGAGTAGCAATTTAGGAATATTTACCACTGGGTGGTAACATTTCAATAGGATTTAAAATATCGTAGAGATGAAGAACATGGGTTTCAGAGTCAGAATGATCAAAATACAAGGACTAGCTAACAATTTGGTAGCTGTCTGACATATGCCTCACCTTCCTTACACATGCATACCTGAGAGATATTGTGGGTTCAGTTCCAGACTACTGCAATAAAGCGAATATCTCAATAAAGCAAGTTACATGGATTTTTTTGTTTCCCAGTGCATATAAAAGTTATGTTTATACTATGCCATAGTCTATTAATGTGCAATAGCATTATGTCTAAAAAAGACAATGTACATACCTTAATTTAAAAATATGTTATTACTAAATGTTAACCATCATCTGACAATGCAGGGTTGTCACAAACCTTCAATTTGTAAAAAAAAAAAAAAATCTGCAAGGCACAATACAGTGAAGCACAATAAAGTGAGATGAGCCTGTATTTAAAACGGATTAACTACTTATAGTAGTTAAACGGATTGACTACTTCACAGTTTTTTTTTTTTTAAGTAACAAAGGTGATAATATTTTTATAGCATTTAACACAGTGTTTGGCACATAGTTAGAACTTAATAAGTGGCACTGGGATCATAATTTTCATTGTTATTGATATGAGGCTATCCTTGAGACAGAATTATGACAAACGTGCAGGAAATAATTTGTAAAGAATAGGATTATGATATAAGAATCAGAGAGGACTGGGGGACATGTGAGAGAATTTGCAAAGCTAAAGTTGTCTAATACAGGAAGGAAAGACCTGAGAAGAAGCCCTTGATCTTCTAGATCTCTCTCCATTTCGCCTATGCCTTTGGCTTATGTTTGCCTGTATCATGAGATCATTTAGAAAAGATCTCTGATCGGCATGAATACGTTTGGAAAATAGGGCTCTGTGTGTAAGCTGAAGGTGTTAAAAGTTATCTCAATACTGCTTGCCCCAGGGTGCCTCACCAGCTCCTTTCCCTTACTTTTCAGGCACCTTCATCAACAGTCCTTGATTAAACTTCTCTCAATTTACTCTCTTTGAATGTGTCATCATTTTCTTTTGTGGCTATAGATGGATGGAACCACAAACACTGCCTCCTGATTTGGGGAGCAATGAGAGAACATTTTATTACCTTTCTATTTTTTGTTGTTGTTGCTCTTGTTGTGTTGTTGTCTTTTGTATGTTTGCTTGCTCATTCCTCTTAAAATGATGGACAGTATCAAGCACATATGAAGTACCCATTGCATTGAATATAAGATATATCTTCATCAGTAGATGGAGATTACATGAGTAACCCACTTGGGGATGACAAGGGTAACTTGTCACTGGAATTACTTTTCATTTCTGTATTTGGAACCTAATAAGTTGGAACTATACTTTACTGGTGATGACTGATTAGGACTATCTCCCCAGGGACTAAAAGCACCCAGAACTATTTAAGAACTTTAGGAGACATGTTTTTCTTGTTTGGACCTCCCACTAAATTCAAATTAGTGAAAACATGAAGAACTTCTTGCTATCAGAAATTCTTTAGTTATCTAACATACCCCAAACCTAAATCCTATTTTCCTATTGTTTAAAGCTATAATTGTTCCTCTGGTGAGGCTATAACTCACAGATTTTGATATGCTTATCTTTTGTTTTTAGGTAGTCCAAAATACTTTAAATTTTCATTTTGTTTTGTGTTTGACTTATGAGTCATTTAGAAATCTATTTGCAAATACCTATAGATTTTGCAAATTTGTATTTGCTAATAAACTATAGATTTTGAAAGTATTTTAATGTATTGATTTGCAGTTTAAATTTTCACAAATCATATAAGATTTCAAACTTTTGAATGTATTGAGACATATCATGGGCAAATATCTTGAAAAATATTAAATGTGACTTTGAAAAGCAGGTGTATTCTGTAAATTCTGATTGGAATGTTCTTTACATGCCAGTTAGGTAAGTAGGTTGATACTGTTTAGCTCTTTTATATATTTATCGACTTTTTTTTTGGTCAGCTAGTTTCATTAAGTACTAATACAAGGGTGTTAATATATCTGAATATCTTTGAAAATTTACCTATTTCTCCATTTAGTTCTCACAGTTTGCTTAGTGAACTCTGAATACCTTTTATCAGGTAAAGAGCTATTTAGAATTGTCATGTGTTCCTGGTAAATTCATTCTTGTATCATTATGTAATTTTCCTCTTTGTCTCTCTTAAAATTCTTTGTTGTGAAGACCACTTTTTCTTTTATTAATACAGTCATGACGGTGCCAGGTTTTTTTTTTTTTTAATGTTTACTGTTTGCATGGTATATTTTTCTATCATTTTTCTTGAAATCTATCTGGGTCTTTAAACATAGAATGCATCTCTTAGCAAATAGTTAGATTTTGCCTTTTTTTTTTTTTTTTCAGTCTGACAATCTCTGTCTTTTTTAAAAGGCATTTAGTCCACTTGCTCTTAATGAAATAATTGATATGTCTGGGCATAAGCCAACCAAAGGTTTTTAATCTGTTTCTTCTGATTTTGTTCTTCTGTAGTTCCTTTAATAACTTGTGTTGATCAATCAATCAATAAATGCTCTAGTGTTCTGTTTTATTTCCTCTATTGGCTTCTTAGCTAGGTCTAACAATAATGCATCTTTAACTCATTAGAGACTATTATATCTCCTAGCGCTTTGTACTTCACCTTGACACTTCCCCTTTCCTGCTTTGCACTCTACAAATGTAATACTCTTACAACAGTATAATTTCATTTACCCTTTCAACACTCTCTTTTCCTCTATGCAATGGTTTCATATCATTATAAACCTTAACACTGTTATGCTTTTTGCTTTAAAATATCAGTTTTAAGTAAATTATGAGAAGAAAAAAAACACATAGTATTTTGTGTATGGTTTCTTTCTTACAATGCCAGATTTAATACGAAAAGCAAAGAGATAACATTTTAAAAACCCCTTATATATCTTAGGAGAATGCTGAATATTTAACTGACACAGAAATAAAATGGTAAAAGGCCAGAAGTACCTGATATTTGAGAGTAGAAGAAAAATAAGCTTGATTTAAGAGAAATTTAAGTATACGCCTGCTCTCAAAAGATTAACATTACATGATTTTTATTTGTGTGGATGTAGGGGAAAGTGGCTCTCCAAAAATGTGGAAGAAAAGATTTTTTAAAAAAGAAGGTTTTAAAGGTTACAAATAAAACAAAAGCATGAAACTAATGTTAAATCCCTGATAATATTTTTGAAAGCTAAACTAGATTTAAGGGGATAAAAGAAAAAACACGCTGATAAGTATGATGATGAGTTTAATATTACAAAAATAATGATTAAGTATTAAAAGCTTTGAGTATGCTATTCTGTGTATTGAGTATTTAAGGTGTATCATGCCATTTCATCCTTTCAATAACCCTGTAAGGTAGGTGCGTTTATCAACATCATTCAAGTGAAAAATATTGGGAAAGAATAAGTAATTTATCAATGTGTAGTTAGCAAATGTTGAATAAAAACAGATCTCTGATTCCAAAGCCCACTTGTTTAAGACTAAGCTGTATTGCCCCCCATCTAATTAAATTACTCAATTTGCATAGAAGGAAGCCAAATCTATGATAAAAATGAGTTTTGAAAATTAAATAAATTAATTTTGACTATTATTTTAGAAAAACGCAAAGATAATTACTATTGATAAGAACAATAATTACCATTTGATAATAAAATCAAAATGTGTAAACTATCTTCAAATTTATAAAGAGGTAAACAGCAACCAAAAGGAACATATAACAAAACATACAAAATTAATGAAAAATGTAAGATAGTCAAAGATAAAATATAACATAAAGCAATGAAAAATAAAATTTTAGTGGCATATCAATTACAGTATTTGTTTAAATAAATGTAAATTGCTTAAAATCTCTTAAATTCCAAGAATTTTAGATTTGGTAAATTTATTTAACTCAAAGTTGCTTCTAAGAGATACAATTAAAACGTACAGGACATTAAAAAGTTACAGAAAATTTTTGGGGGGCAACTTTAATAAGAGAAAAATTCTGCAAAAGTTTTTTTTTTTTTTTTTTTTTTTTTGCGGTACGCGGGCCTCTCACTGTTGTGGCCACTCCCGTTGCCATGCAGGGTCAGCGGCCATGGCTCACAGGCCCAGCCGCTCCGCGGCATGTGGGATCTTCCCAGACCGGGGCACGAACCCACGTCCCCTGAATCGGCAGGTGGACTCTCAACCACTGTGCCACCAGGGAAGCCCATGCAAAAGTATTTTTATAAAACATTGTCAAAGGATAAGTGATTAAACAAAGAACATTATTTTGTAAAACTTACAGAAACCCAACAACAATATAACATTTGTACAACTTTATGTACTATATACTTAGCCATAAAAAGAAATGAAATTGAGTTATTTGTAGTGAGATGGATGGACCTAGAGTCTGTCGTACAGAGTGAAGTAAGTCAGAAAGAGAAAAACAAATACTATATGCTAATACATATATATGGAATCTAAAAAAAACGGTTCTGAAGAACCTAGGGGCAGGACAGGAATAAAGACACAGACATAGAGAATGGACTTGAGGATATGGGGAGGGGGAAGGGTAAGCTGGGAAGTGAGAGAGTAGCATGGACATATATACACCACCAAATGTAAAATAGCTAGTGGGGAGCAGCCGCATAGCACAGGGAGATCAGCTCGGTGCTTTGTGACCATCTAGCGGGGTGGGATAGGGATAGTGGGAGGGAGACGCAAGAGGGAGGAGATATGGGGATATATGTATACATATAGCTGATTCACTTTGTTATACAGTGGAAACTAACGCACCATTGTAAAGCAATTATACTCCAATAAAGATGTTAAAAAAAAAACTTTATGGACTTAATAATAGGACCCAAGCAAATTTTAAAATTAGAAAACTTTTAATAATAAGATAAATTGATAGAAACTATTTCTTAGAGATTTTAATAAGTTCCTATATAGTTTTGAAAGATTAATAAGTTATAAGAATGATAAAATTATAAATATCTAAGTGAATATAAGAATAAAATGAATTTAAGAATTTAGGTATATTTCCAAATGGGTTCTTGAATATTTTTTAATAATAAAAATTTGAGATCTCCTATTGATAGTTTTTATGTCAGGAAATTGGAAAGTCAAATAGAGTAAAAAGAAAAAGAAAACAGAGCAAATATATACTGTAATTTAAGGAAATAGCTATTTTCATACTAAATACAGATTACTAAATGCATATTGTTTATGTTTACGGTAAGAAAAGAAACACAGTTCATTCTGAATAGAATATTCTCAGAGCATCATATTTTTCACTATTGGTATGTTTCATCTCCTGTCTCCAAAATAATGAGACTTTAGCTTGAATTTTTAACATAATCTAATATAGGATAATAGAGAATAAAGTTATAATGAAGGCAGTCTAAAAGTAGCTGAAGTTATAAATCTCATCAGTTCCTTGATATAAATGTACTGCCTTTTCATATTTTGCCCTTGACAGAAAGAAAAGCAAAGTAAGTTTATTGTTTCCATTGCTTAAGGAATATGTTAGGATGTAGTTGTTATTTTTTGTTCTCTACAAGTTAATAGAAATTAAGATCCCTCTTGTGCCCTAAAGGTATTATAAGAAGTTGTAGACTGGTTTGACAAGCAAACTTATGCTTTTAAATTTAATCATCAATTAACAATCTATACAAATCTAGGCTGAGAATCTATTATACATTTTCAGATTTATAATTTTAGGAGAATCAAAACACTCAAATGTATATAATTTGTACTCAACTTCAATCCTAATCACTAACTGAGTCAATATTATTCCAATGGATTTTGACAAGTTGTATACTAGGTTACACACCAGTTAAAACTCTAATGACTCAATGTAATGATAACTAATTCATGTTCACCAGCTCTTGGGTCTTCTGCACAAGACTTGCATTTGGGAGAACAAAAAGAGTTGGTGTCCACTCCAAAGAGAAGAGCAGCATTTGGGGGTCAGAGTAAGGTAAAGCAGTGATGTGCAGGGTCGGGACACCCGAGTATGAGGTCTTGGCGTCATGCTGGGCATTTGGTCTGGCAAGTCTCAGAGCCTGGCTGGATTCCCAGAGCTTTATCTTTAAAGCAAAGAAATGTGTCGCCCCCTGGATCACCCTAAGATCCTTCCACTCCTAATACTCAGTTATCATACGAATCACTTAGTTATTCTGAGATTTCCAGGAGCAGTCTGGGGACTCAGAACAAGAGATTTACTCATCCCTGCAATATTATGAAAACAAACACAGAATTTGGGAAAGCCTATCGTGAAGCGTTCCAGGGTCCCACCAGGGCGGGAAAGACGAGAATCTGGTTGGCACATTTTCTGCTCCCAGTCAGGACTGTAAGTGTGCAGGTGGCCCACTGTCACCGAGGCAAAGTGGACAGAGAAGGCCTGGGGCACCACGGGGATGGGACCATCAGCGGTACGGGACCACGTACAAACAGGTTAGTCCAAGGCAGGAGGCAAGGAGACTTCATGCAGATGTTCATCTGATACGAGTCCCAGGCGGTAACTGATCACACTTGTGTTTCTGGTTCTTTTTCTCCTTCATCATTTTCTTATATTTTCATTTTTATTATATTTGATCACTATCTGCATCTCTTCTATGAGCTTTTATAGTCCTATACTGACTGATGGCCTTTCAGAAGGTCAACAGGGAGACGTGGGAAGGAGGAGATGTGGGGATGTATGTATATGTACAGCTGATTCACTTTGTTATAAAGCAGAAAATAACACACAACTGTAAAGCAATTATACTCCAATAAAGAGGTTAAAAAAGTACATTGGTAAGGAGAGACAAAATAGGGGTAGGGAAGTAAGAAGCACTAACTACTATATATAAAATGAATAAGCTACAAGGATATATTGTACAGCAGAGGGAATAGAGCCAATATTTTATAATAACTATAAATGGAGTATAACTTTAAAAATTGTGAATCACTGAAACTTATATAAGTCAACTATACCTCAATAAAATATACTAATAAACAATAATAAAAGTTTAGAGAAAGTATTAAAAAAGTACAGTGGTAAGGAAGTAGATTGGCCTCATATATAAAATGACTCTTTTAAAGCTTGTGTTATTAAATGTAATGGGGAATTTAACTGGTAAGATTTTAATGTCTTCAAATATCTTATTTATGGTTATTCTGCTTTTTCATTTTTCAAAATTTCTCTCAGGCTTCTAAGATTTAAAAAAAAAAGGTTTTGTAACACATAGTGAAAAATACATTTCTGTGATATCTTTATAAGATTATTTCATGATGCTTTAATCTGAACCCTCTTTGGAGGAAACAAATATGGATTTAAATTATGGAAGAGTTCTCTGGTTATTGTTTTCTGAAGGACTGAAAAAGTTAATGGTACAAGGGTACCCTAAAACTCTTAAGGCATCCCCAAAGAGCTCTTGTTCATTAAGCCTTAGTGAATTCTTCAACATGCAGCCCCTCTTTTCCTGACTCTCTTTGTTCAGCAAAACCAAGAATGTGACCCCCCAAAATTTTAAAACAAAATTAACATGCTATATACTCATCAAAAAAAAAAAAAAACTAATTCAAAGAAATTTTGTGTTATATCTATCCTCCCTCCTTCCAATGGCAGAAATCTTTTTCAGATCATGTCATTCCTGTTTAACTTCTTGATCAAAAGATGGAGACCTACAATCATAGCATCTTCTGACATATTTAAAAGGAATCTATCACCATCCCTTTGTCTAAGAAATAACTTATTAAGATTTTATGTCTTTGTTGGGCGAGAGAGAGTCATGGACATATACATACTAACAAACGTAAGGTAGATAGCTAGTGGGAAGCAGCCGCATGGCACAGGGATATTGGCTAGGTGCTTTGTGACCGCCTGGAGGGGTGGGATAGGGAGGGTGGGAGGGAGGGAGATGCAAGAGGGAAGACATATGGGAACATATGTATATGTATAACTGATTCACTTTGTTATAAAGCAGAAACTAACACACCATTGTAAAGCAATTATACCCCAATAAAGATGTTAAAAAAAAAAAAGATTTTATGTCTTTGTTGCTTGTGTGGTCAACACAGTTCATAATGTTGATGAGAGGTTATCATCATTTCATGAATATTTTTTCAGGGTTTACCAAGTACTGTAATTAACCTTATTTGTTCATTACATTAGTCTTTTAGGAGCTAAAAGTACAGGGGAGAAATCCACATGTAACCAGCGAACTACAAAGCAACACAGCTCATGATTTGATAGAAAACTGACTGAGAAGTCACATGAGGGGCATGGAGGTGCACAGAGGAGGTGTACTAGTCATGGGGGTACTGATGGGCTTTGATTTAGCAAGTCTTGTTGATATAAAGTTGGCTTGTAATAGCTGGCCTGCAAGGTTCTCTTTCAAATTTTTGATCTCACAGACTCACATTCTTTGCATTGTTTCATGGACCCAGACTTCTTTAACCTAAACGGCTGTTTTACAAAGTGAGCACAATCTGACTGGGTGAGTTCAAGTGTATGTATCCCAATATATCCATTTAGAGAAATGGAAAACACAGGACCTTCTGATTATGGTGGATTAAAAATATTTCCATGTAAACAATTCTCTAGTTACTGAGCTGTTGTTGTTGTTTTCTCACCTATTCCTCTCACTGGCCTCTGTAAACATTTATTTGACTTTCCATTTACACTACCATTTTAAATTAAAATCTGTACTACTAATGAAAATCCCATAAATGTGCATTTCATTGTTTTGGTGAACTTTTTGCAATGTTTCACATAAGTTGTAACTTCTTGATTGTGTAGCCTTATGATCTGTTGTGTGTGTTTATTTTTGTATATAACACCACCTATATAGGTACAGGAAAGAGGGATGCTATATAACATGGCAGAATCTTAAATGGTGGTGGTGGTCATAGCAACTAATATTATTTAAGGGTTTATTTTGTGCCAGATTCTGTGGTAAGCACTTAGAAAATATTATATATTTACTTTCACGATAACCTTTAAAGGTAGCTGCCATTTTTTTTTTTTTTTTTTACAAAAGAGGAAATGAAAGTAGAGAGGGGCTGAGTACATTTTCCAAGGTGGTAAATTCCAGAGCATGCATGTAGCTGGGATCTGTGGGATTCCAAGGTCTTATGTTCTGATCCCCCTGCAATATCACTCCTATCCAGTATTTCCCTCTTCAGTAAAATGTAAGAGAAAAGAGAAGTGCCAACAAAATATGTCTCTGAAAACACACCTAGGCTGCCTGCTCATGTGCATCTTGGTCACCTGTGAAGACCCTGTTGAAGATGTTTCCCTACCACATTCTCGACCTCAAGAAGGAAAAGCTGACCACCTCCCAGTCATTGGCTCTGGCTACTGTCCCTTTCTTCCCTTTCCTGGTTCACTAATCCCTCTTATCTTTTTGTTATTCACGTCAATGCCCCATCCTCACGTGACTGCACAGGTAAATTTGCCACTCTAATCTCCAGTCTCACACTCTCCAGCAAGAGACCCTGCAGCACTTCTCAAAGAGGGGCACTTACTGACCAGGGAGGTCCCCCCTCTGTCCACTGGACAATGGGAATAATATGCAGGGCTGATGGCTGAATTCAGAGAACATAAAAATACCACCAGTTTCCATTCCCTTCTTTCCATTTTTAAAAATATCTGAAATCCTTATTCTGAAACATTTAAAATATACCTACATCCAGTGAATAGATCCAACTTGGCTTGATATGAAAATAAATGAAAGGTATGCCACATGTCTTACAATAACAAGAAAATCTGTCTCTGCTGTAAAAGCTCTTCGAATCTATGGAGCAAATGACCTCTTTAAGTAAAGCTTCAGATTCCCCAAAGTGAAGCACTCCCAGGGGAGAGCAGTCATCAAATTCCCTGAAGTGACATCTCCATAGATCTGCCAATGTGTGATGGCAACAAGCGATTTAATTACTGAATAGGCTCTCCTTCCCTAAGGTCCCTTTGTGAAACTGTATGAAAAAATTCTCTTCAAATTTATTCCTGAAATGTGTCATCACTGCACATCTTTTCATTATTTTTATATAAGCCAAGAGATGGATTCTTTTCCAAATGTATTTATTTGGGTAAGGTCCTGGGAGCCATTTTTTTTCTTTCCTTTTTCTTTCTTTAAATCAACTTTGATGCTAGTTTCCTTTGAAAAACAAAACAAAAATGCACCAATCTTTTTTAGAACTAAATTTACCTGCTTGTGTGCATATTCTTCATAATTGAGTATCTGTTCTTCTTTAGCTCTAGGTGAATCTTTTCTCTCTTTTCCTCTCTCCTGCTTTCTTCTCTCTCTTTCTCTCCATGTGTCCCTCCCACCCTCTCTTCTCTCCCTCTCTCTCTGTCTCCATTCAACATATTTACTATGTGGATACTCTGATCCAAACCCTGGAGAGGATATTAGATATACTAATAATAGCTGATGTAAAAAAGAAGATTCTAAGCATTTTAATGTATATTTACTTAGATTTAATTTACATAACCATCATACGAAGTCAGTACTATTATTCCCGTCTAAAAATAAAGAAATTGAAACACTGAGAGGTTGAATAAACTGCCTAAATTCACATGGCTGAAAAGAGACAGAGTGAAGAAGACATGAACCCAGGATGTTTCCCTACAGAGACTGTACCCATAAATATGACACTCTTTTGCTAGTATTACAAACACCCAGGGAAAATGAAAGAAAACTGACATGAGTTACTTTGAAAGTTCTCTCAGATTATTCTCATGATTAGGGTTACCAGTTAAAATACAGGACAATCAGTTAAATTTGAATGTCAGATAAACAATACATTTTTATAGTGTAAATATATCCTGAATATAGCATGAGACATACACTAAAATTTTTTCCAACATTTATCTGACATTCAAATTTAACTGTGTCCTTTTTGTTTGTTTTTGGCTAAATCTGACAACATGGCAGTTGTGAGAGGCAATTATTATTTTTATATTACATCTATTTTTATATATTTTAACTTACATTACATATATTATATATAAAGAGTGAGACTCAGAGTTTCCATGGCCATACACCTAGCAAATGGTAGAGTAAAATCCTTATCTCTGATTTCAACACACTGTGCCACTATAATAAATTCATTCAGCTTTATGGAGACATAATTTAATGGTGCAACCCACAGACACACAGCAGCATTTAACAGAGAAAACTAATGACATTACACTGCTAAGTTGGTTATGGAAGTGATCATTTCCACTTTCCAAAACATCTCCAAAGTGCTCTATTAAAAGACTCAGCAATCCCCACTTCCAGGAATTCAAAGATATATTCTCGTAAGTGAATGACAGAATAATTTATAGGCACTGAAGTTTATTATTCAAAATGCTGAAAAATGAACCAGCATATATTTCATAGAAGTTGGGATGCTTGGTGTCAGGAAGTAAATAACCAAACAAAGGTCTTTCCTTCCTTCCCAGTCACAAAATCAAGTTCAATGAGAGGAACTTTGTCCTATGTTGTAGTCCACACATACAGTGCTGTGTGGTCCCATTACTGATAATCTCCTAAATTATTTAAATAGCCGTATTTTTCAAGAAAACCCTGGAAGCCTTTCTTCTTAAACTCTTTAAAGAAATGCATGGGAATGAATTTCATCTTCAGGGACTCACACTTGAGCAAAGCCGAGCCAAGCCAGATATTTCTTCAACATAAGCTGCCTGGGAGAAGACTGACACATAATAGGGTCTTTAAGTAACCTTATAAGGATAAGGGCCTGGGTTTACCCTTTATCAGCTGTTACTATTATTACTACCACTACTCTTACTATTTATGAATGAGTGAATGCACGAACAAATAAGATGATTATTAGTCAGTGAATAAACAACTGAATCATATATATATATACATAGACATAATAATAAATGTATATATATTTCTTTTATACATTATTTGATCATTATATATCATTTAAACCACTTAATCATATATATATAATGTAAACACCATTTAATCATATATATAATGATTTGATCATATATAAATACATATATCCTGTATATATATATATATATATATATATATATACACACACACATACATACACGCATACATACTATTTATTACTGTTGAAATTGTCTTTGCCTCAAACATTTCTAAACCCCACAGCATGTGATAAAAGTAAGCTGTCTTATTCCTGCTCTGTACTCTCATTTCTCAAAAATGTCCCATCAAACCCAGTTTAGGATGTAACTTAGAAAAAAACTGGCTGAGCAGTGGAGAGAGTTTTTCCCCTCCTTTTAAGGAACTACCAGTAATCAATTCAACCTACTGAAGACAGGCTTCTGGTCCTGACCCACTGAAACAACAGGCTAAGTAGGAGGAGTTCTTGCCTATTTCCTGGGGGAGGAAACAGAGATACAGACTGCAGCAAACCAAAGAATAAACATCAGAAGCCTTCCCATACCCAGAACTTCTGAAAGCAATATTTAAGTTCAGGGTTTTGGTGATAGAGGTTATGATGATCGAGTTTTGCTGAAGGAGATGATTGGGTTCTGAATGTGTCAAAGGAACAACTTTCCTAATAATGAGACATGGGTAGAATTTATCTCATCTTAGGTTATCAACAAAAGGACACTGCATGGATTGCCCAGTGTATTACAATGTGTCAAAAATCAGCTGTGTGTTAAGCAACTTACTGAATTTCATTGGGCCTAAGTCACTACTCTATGGCAAGATGGATATGGTAAAGAATTGTTCATTTTACTTCTGGCTATGACAATCGAAACTTAAGTGCTGAGAGATTTTCTGTATTAGGAGAAAAATGGGCTCCTTCCAACCCAAGAGCGTGTGCCCCAGCATCTGTCCTTAACCAACATCCTCCAAATTCTCCCTCTGTGCTCTAGTTGCCTGCCATTCACTTGTCTTTCTCTCTAGAGCACAAATTCCTTGAGTAGAGTGACTGGACATTGTTTATCATTGTCTGAAAAGTGTCTAATATGTAGCATGTAGTAGGTGCTCAATAAATGTTAAATAAGTAACTGATTGGAAGAAGAGGGTGAAGCAGAAGATTAGCCTGTGAGTCCAATCTGTGTCTTCTTCTGCATGACTGGTTCCTGGGATTCTGCCTTGTCCATGAGACCCTATCCAACTCATTGATTTCAGTTCTTTCAAAGCCACCAATCTCTGGCCTCATAACCCTGCTCTTCCTATAATGTAGAACCCTGAACCTGATGAAATTCCCACTGGAGACCATTTTTGTGAGGAACATTCATTTACTCAAAATTTCATCCCAAACAAACTACATGCCAGGCATTATTCTCTGTGCTGGGAATGTGTACTTAATAAGATAGATTAGACCAGGTTCCAGCTCTCCCTAATCTTAATTTCTAGTGAGGGAGAAAGACAGCTGTCAAACAGTTACACACTTGAACAAGATGTTTCTGATAAGGGTGAGTATTCTAAAGAAACAAAACTAGATGAGGTGAGAAAAGGGGGAGAGAGAATATCAGAGTGTGTTGTGGACTCTAAAATAGTTGCAACCATGGGAGACAAAGAAAGGATTCTCTTTGGTTATATGTCTAAACCCATATGGTCATCGCCTATAAACCCATCTTGTAGTATTGTTTTAATCCTTCCTTTATCTCCCATGTATATTGTCTCATCCTCCTTCCAACTGATGGTATTTCTGTTGCTACTGTGTTTTCCAGATCGTATCAGGCATTCCTCTCTGGAAACATTTGTTTTTCAGGACACAGTTTTTAGAGACCCTTCGTAAGTTTTGTTATAATACAGTGTCCTTAGCTTCTCCTACCCTGATGCCATTGCTCTCTGAATGGGAAACATTTCTTTTTTCCAGGCTTAAATTGCCTGAGTTTGACTTGCCATCTGGTGCTGGTAAAGTTGGGAATTGCATGTCCTCCTGAAAGCATGCATACACTGTCCTCAAACCAGGGGGAAATGCTGGATTGTGAACCCTCCTCCCTTTGACTTTGCTGGCACAGGTCCACAAATATTATTCCAAGCAGATTTCTCTCATTCTTTTCCAGCCCATCCAGCCCATCCAGCCCATCCTATTATTTCAATCTTTTATTTTCTTTTTTCCCTCAACAGCTGCAGTTGGGCTTATGACTACGTTTCTTTCATTAAAAGCCTATACTTAGCAAAACCTGAGGTTCTTTGTAATTAGCATGTTGCCTACAATTTGGAGGAATGCTGTGGTTAAGGCATGTGTCTTTTATAAAGAAAATTTTCTACTGTAAACTGCTTATTTTTCTAATTTCTTTTAAGGATTAAAAAAATAATTTTCCCAGTATGGCAGGTCAAAAAGATGAGTTTTTCTTAAGGAAATTAGTGAACACGGAGAGAGAGGGTACATACTATTCTGCCAATGTCTTTCTTCATTGAGTCTAAAAGAATTTTAGAATTGGTTTTGTCCTCATTTGCCTTGCTTCCTCATGAAAGTAGTCTTTATTTGGCTTGAAGAAGCTGGGAACTGGGTATCTTTTTATTCTTTAAAACTATTTTGACAATGATAAGCAGCCTCTTCCAGGTGGACTGTAGAAATCTCTTTTTCTGATAGTTAAGGTGTTATAAGGGGAGTACAACACTGGAAACTCCAGAAGAATCCCCGTGGTACATCCAGGGACATACTTCGGGTATTTTTTTTTTTTTTTTTTTTACTTAAAATAACAAAGGTTTATTTCTTGCTCATGGTTCATATTCATCACAGATCATTAGAAAGTTCTGTTCAACATAATCATTCAGGGGTGCAGTCTAATAGACAGCTAGTCTCCATGTAAGATAAAGAAGGCTCTGGAGGGTCTTACATGGGTACTTAAATGCTCTAGAAGTGGCATCTCTTCTTCTGCTCACCCCACCCAACCAACTGAGAGCAAGTAAGGATAATGCCACCGGAGCTGGGGAAAGAATTAGATTTTGGAGGAGATAGCTATCACAATATTTATTTTTCTTACATTGAATTTTATCTTTGTTTAAGGTATTTTAAAGGGACTCTGTCACTAACTATTTGTGAACTAAACAAGCATCCCATAAAGGCAAAGCAACAGAGTAGTTACAAGCTTAGACTCTGGGTCTGGACTGCCTGGGCTGCCTGGGTTCAAATTCTAGCTCTGCTGCTTATCATAGAGCTTTAGGCAATACTTAACCTTGCTGGGTCTAGTTTCCCCATTTATAAAATGGGAGTTATTAAAATAAAATGTACCTCATGACATTATTATGAGATCAAATGAGTTAAATATAGGAAACTATGCTGGACACATAAGTGCCAGACAACTGATACTGTTACAGCATCATTCAAACATATAATTAGTGTTCTTGTATCAAGTTCTGTTTTTATGGGGTACACAAACTAAGAACTACCCAAAGGTAGGCAGCAATGTTTCACTGAGTCAATTTACTCATTATACATCTCTAATAAAACCTGATGCCCTCGTCTGTGACTTAGTCATTGTCAGTGGGGAACTCTCTGGCATTTTCTGAGCCTCAGTTATAAAGTGAGGAAGCAGCACAGACTGGACAAGGATGCTACAGGCACACAAATATTTCACTCATCCTGCTCATCTCATCCTCAGTCCATAGCAGACATTATTAATGGAGTAAGGCACTCTCTCTTGCAGGATCTGACACTCTCTGCAAAGCCAGGACATAGTCTCAGGCTCCTTTTCAAATTCCTGTTTATGGAATCTGGCCTACATCAGTTCTAAGGTTCCTTCTAGCTTCAAAATCTACAAATCTAAGATGATAATTGGAACTTGAAAACACAGTTCCAGTTGATCTCACTGGAAAATTATAGCACAAGGATTTACTATGATTGCCAGGTCAATTTGACTAGTGCTCATAAGATCCAAAACCATCAGGCCTGCATTCAAGGTCATCTTGGATTGAAAGTTTGCTTCTCCCTTTGCTCTGCCATATGTAAGTAAGATTACCCGTGAACAATGAATACTTAAATTCTATAATAACTATTGATGGAAGCTTTCTGCCTTCTGATGTAGCACATTAAATCTTTGGATAAGTCTGTCTATTAAAGCATTCTTTCTTGTATTAGGACCAATTAACTTCTGTTACTCCTTAATCTGCCTGCTAGTTTAATATCAACTATAACTGAATTTACTGAATTTACACATAGTTGTAGCCAGTTCTTTTTTTTCCAGTCTGGTTTTTCATCACTGAATTAAGCATCCACAGGCCTTTAAATATTCTGCCAGTGGGTAGGAATTTTTCAATCCTTTCCTTTTCAGTTGCCCTACTATGGATACCATCTAATTTGTTGACTGGTGTCCTCTAAAGCTTTCATTTCATGTCTCTCTTTTTTACACTCGATAAATATCTCCTTTCCTCTTTTTGCCTCATTCTTACATAGACTGATTTGAAGAAATAAGAATGTGTCATTCACTTGGTTTCTTAAAAGAACAATTCAAACTGGTTTCTGGGAACATTTTCAAAATGTCAATTGAGAATCACAGAAAGCTATCTACAGATTATTACAATAAACCTGGGTCCAATCTAGCAGAAGTGTCTATTATGGGGGCATATTGGCATTGAAAAAGATTTAGGCACTTAGGCCTTCTCTCAAACACAAAGCCTTTCTGGATTCAATACTCACTTGTAGTTGAAACACTGTGCTAGTTTATAAAGGTGGTTCCAGGACCATCTATACTCATTCCCTTCCTTCTTTGGGAACTACCAGCAGAACCCAGGTTATTCATAAATGGAAAGAACAGGATTGTGCACATGTAAGTTAATATTGATATTACTACTAGTACTCTATTACTACTTCTACTACTGGTACCACTTCTCATTAAAGAGAACTTGCCCAAAACAAGGTTGTATGTTGAGAGCTTAACACTGATGTTCTTATTTAATTTCCCAGTAATTGTGAGGCAAGTATCGTCATTCACCTCTACCATAAAACAAAACAAAACCCTAAGATCCCAAGGTAACATGAGTTTGGAATTTCACCTATAGTTATTTGGCAAGTTATTTGGTCAAATATTTTGACCAAATTTTACTGAGAAGGAGACATTGTTGCAAGCCAGTGTTTTAAATTATTGGCAACTAGCTTGAGTATATTTAATGAACTTTGTTCTGACTTCAGAGTCTGAGCTCAGCAGAGCTTCTAGCCACTACAGTACACTTTCTTCCATAAAATAAAACCAGTAGACTACTCAAAACTGCAAAAAGAGATAAGAGATTAAGGTAACTTTAGGGCTTAAATGCTGAGGTCACTGGGAAGCTCACAGTGCTTAACTAAGGCAGTGGGCCCAGTTAGATTTAGTCGATACTGAACTTTTCAGAGCATATATGGCAAAACTGCTTGAGTCCTTAAAGGGGAACTGAGCTGTTGTATTTACTCTTTGTTCTCTTCGATGATTAATTTGTCCTCGTCTTTCTATTTCATTGTAACAGATCATTCCCCTCTCTGTGTTGCCACATAAAGATCTGTGCACATGTTGTTTAGAAATCTCCAAAGTTTGTAGATAATCATAGTTTCATACATTCATACATGCCTTCTGTATAATTATATTGACTTTGTGAGAATTCAGGCTTATTCCAAAAATAGAAGAAAATTCTACGTGCAAAGATACATTTCCCATGCATTCATATTGCAATTTTAATGAGGTTGAAAAAATTTTACTGCTTAAAAGATTTTTAACATGGTTGAACCTAGGACATTTCAAGAGGTTTCAAAGAAACCTGCATTATGTGTGCGTGTGTGTGTGTGTGTGTGTGTGTGTGTGTGTGAGAGAGAGAGAGAGAGAGAGAGAGAGAGATTAAAGTATCAGCTTGTGTGACATTTGCAGCACTTTCTAAAATAACGTCTTATCTTTCAAAATAAATCACAAGCAGGGACATCAAATGGGTTGATTGTTTTGACAATAAATACTAACTCAGCCACTATAACAGGAAAGTCAATTTTCCAATGACAGGAACCTGTGGACCATTAACATATGAGAGATAATTTTCAAGAAGCGCTCCAAGTTTACTTAGGTTCACTGGATTCTCTGGACCAGAAGGCATTTCTGGTGACCTTCAATATAGTGACTGTAACAATGAGGAAAAAATCAGCATCAACTTATGTTGATGATGATGTTGGGATAGCACAGTGTTTTTGATGCAAGAAATAAGAGAGAAGGTCCTTCAGGGAGATCACTACTACATCATACCAGTAAAAAAAATATCTCCTCTGCATGACTGTCTCACTCATGTGAGTTTCTCATTCAGAGAAGAGCCGATACATTGATTTTTTTTCACTGTGGTTTCTCATTAACTTAACCAATAAAACCAAGGCAGACTTTAATGGTGATTTCATTGATCCAGTCCTGTTTTGTCACCATTAACCATCATTTACTGAGGCCCTGTATGAGAAAACTGAGCTAGACATTTCATACGACTGACAAGTTAAATAGAAAAGGAATCATGATCTCTGACATCCAGAAGAACAAGTGTGGAAACACTGGGGTTTATAACCACTAAAACTCATGTTTGAAGCTCAGCTCTGCCACTGCTTATTGCTTTCTGGGCCTCAGCTTACTCACTTGTCAAATGAGGAAAATTATACCCATCTCACAGGATGGTTGTGAGGATGAAGCGAACTCCTCAGTGTCATGTGTCTTGCTTCATTCCTGGCGTATTATGGGTTCTCAACAAGTGGTCACCTCCCACCTCCTTTTTTCTAAAGGGTTAATTTTCTACTAATTTAAGAGACAGAATAGATATAGAAAAGTAGAAAACAAGACAAAATGCTGAAAAATCTTAACTATTGAAGCTATAAAATAATTTATATAGGGAAAGAAAGAAATAAAATGTAACATGAGAATGACCCTAATGTATCAGAACCATGATCTTTGGAAACATTAAAGTTATTTCTAGAAGTATTCAAATTTTAATTTATATTTGAAATCCTAGTGAATCAAATTATTCTAAAGTCCAAACTTATAATTCTTTATGAGAATTGAATAAAGTGTGCGTGTGTGTGTGTGTCTGTGTGTGTGTGTCTGTGTGTGTGTGTAAACTTTAATAACAAGAATCAATAATACCATAGGCAGGTCTGAGACTCAACAGGACAGTAAACTTCTGAGCCAACACTCAGGCCATCTGTAAATGGACCTACTATTCTATACTGTGTTGAACCAAACAGATTTCATGATAGTAACAATAGTAATGACTTTCAGTTTATTTTTTCCTTTCTTCTTTTTGTTTGCAAATTTTAAGGACTTTGTATCTTGGGTATATGATTTTTGTCATCTTGACAAACAGAAGGTGAGGAATATTAACCTGATATTCTACTCAAATTCTATTATTTCGAGAACATAAATAGATGTAACTTTCAACTTAGTATCTAATAACTCTGTAATAGCAATTAGTATTCTCCAAAGACTGGTTGTGTGTGTGTGCTTATGTTTGTGTATGCATATATGCAGTGCATATATTATTATTTGTATTAGTGCCATTTGACATGTGAGCAATCTGGAAATCAGAATGTGGGTGTTTTGGCAAAGATCACACAGCCTAACTGTCTTATGATACTTTCATATACTGTTCTGTTTTTGCTTGCTTTTGAAGATGATAACCTGTTGAGGGCCATTCTTTTTTAGCTCGATTTATTCCATGACCGTTATCTGTAACAGGCATGGTTTCATCAATCATAGATTTATTCACAAGTAATTGTAATAGCTTAAAATATAATGCAATGTTTCCAATCTGATTACAACCCACTAATAAAGTAAATATATCAGGATTTCTTTAGGTATCAATTGGCTGTCTAAACTCTAAGAAGGACACATAACCATAGGCCTATCTATGTCCATTTGCTAACCCACTGGACACAAAACCTAGCCTTTTTTTTAACATCTTTATTGGAGTATAATTCCCTTTTAATACCATTTTCATGCAAATGTCAATCACAAGATAATGAAACACCAAACCCTTTGTTGAATTCCTATTCTGTGAACCTTGTCTTAGAAACTTCACTTTTATTATCTTTAATTTAAAGGGCAAAATTGTACAGGAGGAATTGTCACGTCTCTGTATATTCCAGATGAAGATATTTAAGGGCTCACAGAAATTAATAACCTTACCAAAAGATAAACAGTCAGTGGATAAATAGGTTTTAAACTCAGATCTCTGCACTAAAACTCATGTATTCTCCTTCCTTAACTGCATCCTGCTACGTAGTACACAAAGTAAGTCTCCTATTGGTTGTCATCAAGCTATAGTTTCAAAGCTGAATTCATTTTTTTGACTCATCATCAACTGAGTGGCCCAGACATTTTCTTTCCTTTGTTCTGCACTTCAGCAGCAGACACAATTAATAATCCACAAATAATCTTGTGATCCTAGAGGTCACTACTATTTTTAAGAAGCACACTTAATCTCCTCTAAAAAACTGGAGTATTAATAAAGGAAAATAAACGCATCTCAGTTTAGGTCAGATTTTGTGTGTATGTGTGTTTCCTAAAAAGGAGCATAATTATAGTCTCTGTTTTGTTCCTAAAGGAAATCTTAAATTTGCAAATGCTCAATTTTTAAGATGTATTAAATTTTTCTTTATGCCTGACAAAATCTTATAGTTGAACATAAGGTTCATTTTGGTTTTATTTAATTATCATTTTGGTGATGAGACAATTCCACAGAGATGAGAAGAATATACTAAGCAAAAAGCTAAAGGCAGTTTTAAATACTGATTCCAAGCTAAATCTTAGTAAAAGACTATTTTGCCTTTTGATAGTAGAACTAGCAGTTTAGTCGAATCTCTATCTAAATAGAAATTTAATAGTGGTTATTTCATGCTCATATGGTCAGGTTTTGGGTCCAATTTGTTTGTGATGAGTTAGAGTAACTGATATGCTAATCACTGTTAGTTAATTAAAAGTGGAGTTTCCATTTAGTTACAAAGTACATTAGTGTGCTGAGCATATCACATGCTAGATGACCTGATTCACATATTTGAACTCCTAAACTGAGAAGGAGGTGGTAGAAAATCTACTTGATATGCTGCCAGGAGTGTCACTAAGTTGCTTCTAGAAACAGCTTTGGCTTGATGATCAGAAACACTGGGTTCTATTCCTCGTTCTCCTGCTGTTTTGCTCTGACCCTTGAGTTTTGTCTCTTAAAACCCTCAATGACTCAATTTTCCAAGAACAAAGGATGGAATAGAATTAAATAATGCTGAGGCCCACTTTTTTGTGCTTCTGTGGCCAAGATTCAAAAGTAATTCCGGGGTTTGACTCTCTGCTCAGCCACTTTCTAGCTCTGCGATCTTGGGAAAAATGTTTAACCTGTCTGATCTTCATTAAATAGGATGACATGAAGACAAGTTTGGTACCCACATGGCACTGGTGCTCAATTACAGGTCATGACTGTGATGAAGAAAAAAAAAAGATGATGATGTTGTCATGAGACATAAGAAGAAGGGGGAGCAGCAGGATAAGAAGCTGGAGAAGAAGGAGAGGAAACAGTATTCAAGAGGAAGAAAGAAAGAAATGCTAGAGTTTATGTATTTTACTGATATTGTAACATTTTCTTATAGAGCTCCTGAAAATGTAAGTAAATGTAAAATAAGAAAAAAATCCATAAGTGTAGGCACTGAAACATAATCTAGTGGAGCTTTTCTCAAAACCTTATCCACTGGGTTCTGTCAGCAAGTGTCAGTCAAATACATATTTCATGGTTGACTAAGTTTTGGGAAAAGATCAGTGAAACAAAAAGATCTACAGAAAGTAGGGCCTCCCAGAACTTTCTGAATATTAGTGTACACAGTGATTCCTCAAGACTGTTTCTTTGAAATTTATTTTCTTTTATTTTTTTTAAAACTTTTTTGAGAGCAGGTAGAAGGAGGCAGAGGTTTAGATATTGTACAGGCCTAGTGCTCTGTGGAACAAACTTTAGCAAACGTTAGAATGATGAAAATAAGTGAAGGATTGGATCTTAGAAACCTGATTAAAATCTCACTCCCGTTACTTAACCATGTCACTTAACCAAGCTAATCCTTTGGTGACTATAAGTGATGATCCCATCTTGAAAGATTGTTTCCAGAACTAGGATCAACACAGGTAATGATACCAGCATGTGATACAGACTGAATAAACTGATAGTAGTAATATGATAGATTCCAGGCACACTTCTTTTGTTGAAGCCCAAAAGAGAAAAAATTGTGCATCTTCCCCCATTCTCCACTTGAAATCCATTTGTTATGAAAAACATCAAAGACTGATTCCCATATGTGGAACACTGTGGAAGCAATTTGTTTTGATTGCTTCCTTCTTGAAACAGAATTAGAGGAAAATGGGATGGAAAGTTTTGATTCCTCCAAAGAAGGAATCTGAAATAAGATTGAGGGGGTAAGCAGAATACACATTCTGAGGTTAATGCTATTAGAAGTTAACTAATTCTTTCTGGAGGAGGGATATCATTTGCAGTAAAGCATCTGCCAACCGTTGTAAGATATCAGAGTAGCTGGACCTGTCATTGAAATAAACCAATGCAAACAGGCCTTTTCCTGCAGGGGGCATAATTAAAACCAGAGCCATTTTCACAGATAATCCATTTATAAATCATGGTAATAAAATGGCCATCATGACAGCAGCTCAGTGACATTTTTTCACAAGCTCAGCTGTATCCAAGCAACCAAAATGTCTTAACTCAGATGAGAAGAAAGGCAGGCTGGGATCCCAGGAGTCAGGGAGCAAGAGCCCACTGTCTGGTTCTCTTTTCCCGTAAGAGAAGGTGATGAGTTGATGGCTAAAGGGGCTTTATACGGTCTTGGTTACTGCAGTTCACTTTATTTGCATGTCAGAATGAATGGACAATCAAGACTTTAGGTGTTTCTCAACTCTTTCCTCATTCTAGGAACTGATAAATGGGGAACCTCCAAGGCCCATTATATCCACATCCAATTTTAATCCATACCTTGCTGTGAGAGATTCAACTTATCAGCAGGAGCTGGAGAGAGAACATATGGCAGAAATCCAGGTATCCTCTACTCAGCTGTTTACATGTGTAATTGCAAATCGACAGTGGCTGCGATATTACTGAGAAGACGTTCTAATAATCATCGTTACAGCAACTATCATGCACTGTAATGCTAGGAAAGTGTGTCTCTTTCCCCCAGAGGAGAGACAAGAACTCTCTTTTCACTGCTTTGGGATTTTTCTATGCAACCCATCCTTGTAACCTTCTGACAACTGAGCTGTCCAAACTCAACAGGGATTTAAATATTTAAAATAAAAATAAATCTTATCAAAGTTTTTTTAAGCACTATAGTACAAATAAATTTGTATAAATCCCAATAAATGACCTGCTTTCATGGAAAGACCAAATATTATGGATTGTTAAACATACATTTAAAGATATTTGTGTCTACATGTGTGTACATATGCGCATGTGTTAAATGAGACTTATCTTCACCATCTGTCAATGCAGAGTAATAATCCTCTCAGAGCTAAATGAGATGAGGGTGAAAGCATGGAAGGGAAAGTACTATGTTCAGGGAAACTCTTTATTATTAGCATTATTGCTATGAAAGATGCTGCTAATATTCCCATGGATTCCTTTATCCTCTCCTCCTTCATAAACTTTATTGAAGAATAGTTGAAAAATGTAATTCTATATATTTAAAGTGTGCAAGGTGATGATTTAAGATACATACACACTGTGGAATGATTATCGATATCAAGATATTTAACACATCCATCACCTCACATAGTTAACTTCTTTTGCATGTGGTGAGAATGTTTAAGATTTACTTTTGTGTATCCATTCCAAGTGTGCTTTCATTGAAAACTGCTAGGCCTATATTCTAGGTAAGAAGCTTTCCCTCAGGCTGTCTGCAGTCACCTCCTCTCAGCAGAGGGAGAACTTTAAATGACTGGGGGCAGCCTTCTACCAATAATCCTGAAGACAGCCAGTTTTCTTGAGGTTTGTTTGGGACAATTCTAATTTTTCTAGGGAGCCAGATTACCTGCACATCAATGTGTAATCCATGCTCCGCTGTGGGACTGAGCCAACATTTCCTTCCCTGGGACTCTGCTTGATACCACACCCTGTGTGGTCTCCTTTTTCCCCCACTCCCAACTTTCCTACTATGTTTTCCTGAAAATTCTTCCAGATTAAATTACATTCCCTTGAACATTTGCTTCTGAGGAACCCAGCTTGCATATCTAGAAAAGAGATGGAAGTAGTTAGGACCTGAGTGGGGAATGGACTCAAGAGAGGCTCCCAAGGACTTACAGTATTTCCTGTATAAAACCTAGGAATCATCAAGTAGCCAGAAACACAATCCAGGTGAAAGTGTTTCACCAGGAGATGGCTATATGGCTAGAGACCATGAACTGGAAAGGAATAACTGAATTGATTAAAATATTAATAATTCACAATTGTAATAACATCCACAATTGATTGAGTCTTTGTGTTAGGTGCTGTACCAAGAGCTCTAGTGCATTTTCCCCCTCATTCAGTGCATGCAGCATTGAGGTAGGAGCTATTATATTTTCTATTTTACAGATGTGGAAACAGAGGCTTAAGAATGTTTTGTGGGACTTCCCTGGTAGTCCAGTGGTTACGACTCCATGCTCCCAATACAGAGGGCATGGGTTCAATCTCTAGTCAGGGAACTAAGATCCCATGTGCTGCACAGTGTGGCCTTAAAAAAAAAAAGAATGTTTTGTACTTCCTAAGTTCACATAGCTGTGGACTTGGATTTGTGCCTATATTTGTCTGACTCCTATCATAAGGATAATCACTATATTGTAAGATTTGTTTACCAGTCTAATGTTGTTTTTGAAGAAGAAAAAAGTCAAGATAAGGTTAGGGAACATGGTTGGTATGATCAAGCTGATGTGATAACTAGTTGGAGCAAATGCCACATTTTAATGCATATCTCTGTGTCCCTTGCATGTGCCTTTGAGGACATGGGGCTCAGTACGAAGGGTTAACATCCACTATAGTAGAAGAAGACTTCTGTTCTTTGTTCTCAATAAATCTGCCTCCTCCCTGCCCGCCACCCCCCCCCCCACACCCACTACCTTACCTTCCAAACCCCAGCAATGTTAAGTGACATACTCAAGGTCACAGAGCTATAAAGGTAAGTGGGCAGCAAGTCCACATCTTCTGACTCCTAGCCCAGGTCAGTTTCTTTCCAACAACATCATGCTAATTTAGCGTCTCATATCCAAATCCCAGGCAAAATCAGAACTGGTTTAGTATTAGATGGCTGTCCAAACATAAGTTTCCAGTGAAGAAGCCAAAACCAACCCTCTATAAACCTCAGCTTTCTAAAGGAATGTCGAGATTCAGCTTCCTTCATCATCTTTCTGCCAACCCTCTGGCCTCTGGACTCAGCCCGATTTTGAAATGCTAATTTAGAGTGCTTCAAGTGGATATTAACCAAAAAATTATTAATAAGTACTTCTCAAGCTCAAGTGTAATAGGCCCCATAGAAAACACAAAATTGTTTATTCAACATATTTATATGTGTCTTAAATGAACTAATTGCTTTTCTCGGGTGTTCTGCCAGATGTGTGGCTTTATCCCTGCTTTGGAGATTAGGAATCTGAAGAAAAGAATCTATTGACCAACAGATACTTATCTCTCTGTGCATCTGCAGACACAGAGGCATTAATATCAATCATTTCATAGAAGGACGGTCATAAACATAATTTCTGTCTTCCTGGATTAAGCTCTGACCACATCAAGAGGATGGAGAATAATTTGTATATAAGATGGAAATCTAAGGCAGATGGATTCCTCCATCTGTGAGGAATCATTGAGACAACCCTCATTTCCACTCTGCCATCTATTTCCCTGACACACAGGCTCATTTAAACATAGTTCCCACAAGAACGGGCCCCAGTGTTATCCCTTGATCGCAACTAATTATCTCTCACTAGTGTGCTGACCATTTGCCTGTTTCCTCTCTGATCTGCTCCTTTCTCTCTACTTGCTTTGCTCTGATACCTGCAAATTACATTCACCAAACCAACATCTGGTTCTGTTTAGGCAATCGGATGCTCTGGTAGAAAACTGAAGGATCAAATAGGGAAGAGGCCAGCCTACTTCTCTCCTCTCTACACTTTGGGAGGCATCACTGATGGTGGGATATATTTTCCATTATTGCATGTCTTCTCAGATAGGAAGCCCTTACCCTGAGATCAAGCTCCCATTAGGTGGAACCATATCCTAGGCACTAGAACACGGCATTTGTCCCTTTACTTCAGGGATGGTAGCAACTTCCAGTTGTTACTACTACCTCCCTTTGGCCCTTTTAGCTTTTCCAACATTTTAGTATCTAGGGGCTTAATCAAATTCCTCTATTGAACTACCTGTTGTGGGCTCATTTTCTCTGACTGGTAAAACTGGATTCAGCCATTTGCCCTTTTATCAGAGTAGGTATGTGCACTTTTCTTAACCTTGATGTCTCCCTCAAATGAGCACAGCAGAGCGCCCAACCCCCACCAAACACATCATATTCTTATTTCCAGGATATTTGTGATTTACTCTTACACACATTGACAAGGGCCCTTCCTCCCTCATGCAGGTAAATGTGACAATGAGGGATTTCCAAAATTTATCAATAAGACCTCACTTATCTGATAAGAATCCTCAAGGATGTAAAGTTGAACTCTGAATAGCTGAGAAAAATGGCAAAAAGGACCAGCTTTAAGAGTCCAGGCAGGCACTCATGAGGGCACTTCAGGTATAAACCCGACTCTGCTCTTAGTTTACACACAGTTCCCATAAATGTAGATACCTGATTTCACAGCAGATTAAGGAAGAACAGGGGAAATACCAACAGCCACTGATAACGGTAATAATACTGATAGTTGATGATGAGAAAATGATAAATGGAAGCAAAACTTTGAAATTAATTATAATATTCCCAAAGTAAAACTAGTTAGGGCTTTTTGATGTAGGATAAAACACAACTGCCCATATATGTGAATCATAATCCAATACCAGAATAGGGATAAAGGAAACTAGTATATACATAATGCCAGGAATCATTTTAGGGGTTAAAATATGCATTATTTTAATATTGGGGTACTGATAAAGCTATTAAGTATGTACTATGCTCAACCATTTCACATTTTAGGATAACAAGGTCCTTTAAGCTAAGTACCTTCGGTGGTGTCACAGGCCTGTGACAAGGGAAAGGGCAGAGACGTAACACCTGGTTGGTCTCTCTCAAAATCCCATGGCCTTACTGCTCCATACTGGAGAATTGTTGTTTGTAATTACAAACTTCAGATTTTTTTGTTTTAAAAGAAACAGTTGATTTTACTAAATACATTTTAAGAAAGTGATTAAGCATCTAATATACTGTAGAAAAACTTCCATTTGCCATGAAAGAATAAAAAAATGTTTTGAGAATTGGCTGTTGGAAGCTTTATAAATCCAGAGGGGGGAAAGAGGTCCTTTATAAAAGGACGTGGGACGGCTCAGATGCAGGCAGTGCTGCTGAACCTATCCGACTTCCACGTTGTAACCCAATCTCTGTTTGTTCTTGGTGACCATTTACAGGTCAGTGGTTAAGCCCTGGCCTTCCTATCCCTCTCTCTCCAGAAATACCCATGTTGTCTAGGAAGGTACAGCTTCCGACCTACAAATACCTATCACTTCCTCTGTTGGTGAATGGAATTTAATCAGACTAGTAAACTAAGCCAAAGTCATATAAGGGGTAATATCTGATGTGCTTAATGAGAAACCTTTATGCAACTGTTCTCATCAGTCAGACTTAGATAAGACGATGCTATTTTTACTTCATCTTGGCTTTCCACAGAAAACTTTAAAAGGCTTAAGATCAGTGCCGATTGTCAATAGATCATCTCCCATTCTGTGTCAGGGCTCACTGCTGTGTCCATGAGACCCAAGAAGGTCATCAATATGGCTGCCCCAAGTAATTCTAGATCCATTTTCTCTTTTGTTGAAATAACAACCGAGAGTGTTATAGCTAAATGCCCTGCTTTCTTCCTTCTCTTTATCTTCCAATACCAAGTAAGATCCTCCACTCTTATCAGAAAGTGTAGTGCTTATTAATTCTACATTTATTGAACATTTATCCCATGCCAAATGTAGTGCTAGGTATAACAAGGATAATAGGAACAAGTTATAGACACACATTTCAGAAGCTTGTGAAAAAAAAGAAAAAAAAAAGCATAAGTGTAAGTTTGAATTTTAAAAATTGACTCCTCCTAATTCCTCACTGATTAATCACTAAGCTCTTTCACTTTTACATAATGGCATTTGAATCTACCTATTTATTCTTATACTTTCTGGTCTTGGCTATAACCAGTCCTTACCTGGACCACTGCCATCATTCTTACCATCTTTTTTTGTTTGCTTATTTTATTAAATACTTAAATTGAATTATAAAATACACAATGAAAATGCACAAGGAGCAACTGTACAACTCAATGAATCATTACCATATGTAACACTCTGCTCAGATCAAGAAATGGAGTATCAGTTGTACCCAGAAACTACCTCCCCAAAATGATTTCCATTCTCCTCCCCAAAGACAACCAGTATCCTGAATTCAAACACTGTAGATCAGGATTCAAAATTTATATAAATGGAATCATATAGCAAGTGTTCTTTTATGTCTGGCTCCTTTTGTTCAATGTTTCGTTTATCAGATTCCTCAATGTTGTATGTAGCGGTAATTTGTTCACTCATTGCTACAAAATATTCCATCATATGATTATATCATAATTAATTATCCAATCTACTCTTGATGAGCATTTGGTTTGATTTTAGATTGGTGATAGTACATATAATGTTGCTGTAAATTTCTTGCACGGATCTTTTGGTGGATACATGCATGCATCTTTTGGTGGATATATGCAGGATTTCTGTTGGGTAATATACCTACCTAGGGGTAGGTTAATAAGTCACCCGGTTACATGCATGAGTAGTGGGGACAATCAGTGTCTAGTATTTTCCCTCCCATTAGCAGTGCAGGAGAGATTTTAACATCCACTCCTGATTCACAAGAAAATTTCTTTATTTACTTTCCGGAAGGCAAATGTGATCATGCGATGCCCCTGTTTAATGGTTTTTAATGGCTGCTTTTTTTTCTCTTAGAATAATGTTCAGAATTCACGAGTAGCCTGCAGAATCTGCTCTCACCTACGTCTCCAGACTAACCTCGTACCTCTCTGCCTCTGATGTTCTCTGCGCTGACCATCCTGAACCTCTTCCAGGTTCACATTCATGCTGCATTCTCAGTCACGTCTGAGTTCAAACTCATCTCCCCTGAGATGTTTTGCCAGATCTACCTGTCTCATATTGTTTTTTCCTTCCTCTTTCTCTGCTGAGATTACCTATCACATAGCCCTAATGAAAACTCCCTTCATTACGTTAAGTCAGTGCCAGACATGGCATCATTTCCTCGTTTTGTTACTTGTTTACTCTCTGTCTTCTCCACTAAGAATTTAAGCTCCAAAATATCTAGGAATTTCCCAACTTGCTCACTTTTGAGCTTCTAGTATCCAACAGTGCTCAGCATCAAGTGGGAACTCAATCAATGTTTGTTGAGTAAGTATATGAATGAAGAAACCTTAGCATATTAGCACATTTTTTTCCCTCTGGTCAAATTGGTTGTCTCCTCTTTCTTTAACTGATTACTTGTACTCATCCCTGAGGCCTTGCCTTCAATAGCATTTCCATCAGTACACTTCTTTGACTCACCAAGCTAAATTAGAACACTCTTGTGTATATTATGATAACCACTTCTGAGCTTCAATTTCATAGCACTTGGTGTACTCTTAAAAGATGAATGAATGATTTGTAATTATTTTGCTTATGATCCATGTTCACCCCCACCTTGTAAGCTCTGAAAGGGCCTGAATATCTCGTTTCTTCACCACCTTATTCCTCATGTCCAGTACAGTGCTGCATGCAGACTTCTAATATACAAAGGCAGATACTCAAATTCTGGACATCAGGTCAAGGGAAAATTGTCTAGCAGCTCTCATAGTGCTGGGAATCTAGTGCTGTATATACAGAAAGAAGACATAATCAGGGCCAAGTAGGGGAGGACTGGGGAAATATTCATACAGGCAATAGTATATAATATAAGCCTTATATATTATGACAGATTTTGATAGGCACAGACACTCCAGGAGAGAGAATAGCCAAGTAAAGCAACAGGAACAGAAATAGACAGTATGTTTGAGCAAAAGTAAGAAGGCAAATTTAAGCACTTAGTAGGGTTTTTTTCACTTTTTCTTGCAACCAAATATATTTTCCTTAAAGACCTCCCTTTGTCACTATCCTCTCCAGCAGCACCTATTAATGGTATTAAGTAATTTTAGAAAAATTTATATCACACTCTGCACGTACCCAGAACACCAACTTATAAACACCCAGCCGTGTTCCTGAATGGCCAGTTGGAATGGTGGGAAATGGCCTAGGCCAAAAACAAATAAGGTAAGGATGTGGGGACAACACACACACACACACACACACACACACACACACACACACAGGCATGTACTTGGAGGTTACTTTTCACACCTCAATTACTTTGTACGGGAAAATAAACGATAATATTACTTAACACATTGAGCACTTACATGTCATGTACTGTTCTAAGACATTATCTATCTATCTATCTATAAACTTTGTGGGGGACATGCATTTGTGACACTTGCTCAATTAATTAATCACAACTTGATCTGGAAGTATTACATATTTTTGGTGATGTTAGTATCATCATTACCATCACTACACTTTATTGAGAACCTAGTGTATGTCAGCTCCAAAGTAGTCGAT
Source organism: Leucopleurus acutus (assembly GCF_964270905.1). Taxonomy (NCBI): domain Eukaryota; kingdom Metazoa; phylum Chordata; class Mammalia; order Artiodactyla; family Delphinidae; genus Leucopleurus; species Leucopleurus acutus. The sequence goes on from NC_139162.1 coordinate 21,691,806, forward strand.
TAGCACTGGGGGAGAGAAAGCAAGTGCTCGAGGGAGGCGTAAAATGATTCTATCAGATAATCTGGGTGATGATGATGATGTGGAGCTTTAGGAAATAACTGCAGAAGTAGAGGAGAGGACTTCTCTACCAGATGGAACAAGTGATTATAGTACAGAGAGAGAGAAGTTCTTCTTCAAGAAATTACTTAAACATTGGCATTCCACCTCAAGCAAGTTGGACCAGACAGATTGTCTTTTAGGGAAGTTTGGAACTATGACTGATAGCCTGTCAGTGAGCTTGATTTTACTTGCCTAACAGAGGCAATTCAACACAGAAAGATGCTATGCACTTGAAGAAACAAAGAAAAGCAATTTGTATAAACGAGAGCATGATACGTATGTAGAGGTAAGCAGAGAAGAGAATAGAAAAAGATTTAGGATTATGGGTCTTCCAATTGTATTCCTGGAGAGGTTCTGGAGAAATCCCAATAGTTATAGAAAAAAGGAATTCCCATATGGCTTCTCTATAAATTATGGCATCTTTATTAGGAAACTATGACTCAATTATATATCCAAAAGTTCTCCATGATCCCCATGGATAATGGTAGAATAGCTGTTGAAATTTGTTTCATAAATACACTAGTGAAAGAAAGAAAGCAACAGATAGAGAGAGAGAGAGAGAGAGAGAGAGAGAGAGAAGTAAAGAAAGAAAGAAAGGAGAATTTAGAAGAGTGCTAATATCTAGGCTAAGACCATGGAACAGGAAGAGAGTGTAGGAACTTAGGACAACTCTCGTACCCAAATGTCAATTCTGATGATCCAGCATTTGATAAGCAACACTGGGTCCCCAGATGGTCCCCAAATCCTACATATGAGGTAGCAACTTAATCTTAATGCTCCATAGATTGATAGAGGGGGTGGGAGTATGTTGAAAGCTTTTAAAAGCATCCTCCTTTACCAGCATTGTCTCAGGGACCATGGGGCCTGAGCCTACAGGGAGAGCTGGAGCAGAGCCCACAGCAGAGAACTGTGAGAGCCAGAGGAAGGCAAAGGTGGCCTGCATCTCTAGCTGGGATAAGGCATTTTCTCTCCCAAAATTAGAGTCAGAACTTTACCAATTTAATAAGGCACTTTTTTACCTCTCTCTCTCTCCTTCTCTTTCACTCCAACAAAGATCAAGAGTCAAAGAAACATCAAACAAGCGTACAGCACACAACCCAAATAAATAAGCTCTTCTTTTTGGAGAATGGTGTCTTTTGTTGTTTGTCAGAAAGCAGAGCTCAAGCCGGGATGTACAAATTAGCCTTTGGAAACTCAATGTTCTCCCTGGAGCTCACCTTTATTTCTGAATGTTTAGTCTAGCATTTGTGACAAGCTGTGTCTTGCAAGGGGAATCTAGATTTCCTTCTGCCCTGAAAATGGGAAAGAGGAACTGTTGATATCATAAACTCTTTTCAAGATGGGTCTGAAAATATGTAATCCTTTTTTTCTTTTCATTTTTAGCACAAGCCACCAAAGACCATTTTATAGAATCCACACGAAGCGTGTTTCAGGACCCAATGGTATTTTACTGAACTAACGTCCAACATGGGAAGAAAATTTGGCCTCATAATATAAAAAGCCAGAAACTATTCATACACAATTTAGCAAAGTTACTCTTTCCTTCTTGTCCTCTTCTGTATTAAATATGTAAATATTTATTTTAAAATTATTTAATTATTACTATTTATGTTAATATTTTGTATATACATGACTAGTAATGGTAATAGCAGCTCCACTGCTAACCACCTTGACAGAAGCCTGAGTATTTGTGTTTGTGTGTGTTTCATACAGAATCGGTACTCTGCATCAGTGTCACTCATTCTATCTAAAGTATGAGAAGGATGAAAATCTGGTAAATATGTGCCTACCCAAAGCAACAATTCTAACAGAATAGATTCAACTTTGAGCTACTCAGAAGATGGCTAGAAGCAGTGACTCAGAAGCCTACCCATGGTCAAATCCAGCAACATTCTGGCTCTTCCAGGTATGAAATTTGGGGCAAGATACTTAACCGCAGTGTACTCCAGTTTCCTGGTATGTTTCATGTGTTAGTATTTGCAACTATTTAGCACATTTCCTGACACTGTTTTATCTTATAAATATTATGAACAAGTTTTATATTATAAATTTAGTTATTATTATTGGCTAAAGAAAAAACATTTATGCATTTCAATCTTCTCCCCACTATGCTTGTTTTTTAGTACTAACTTGAATCACACCTTTCAGAAATTCAGAGAAAAAGTCCAGTTCTGTTGAACAAATTTTACTGGAGACACACACCAAGCAATCAGACCACTGAACAGGATACTGAGGTTATAAAGGTAAATAAGAAAAAAAAAAAAAATCTCTACCTTTTGTGGAAAAGAAAGGTCACGTGGGTCCCTAGTGTGGCAGGTATTTTGGAAGAGCCTGGACAGAAAGACTAACTTAAATGCCTTGCTAAATTTCCAGGCTAAGATGACAAGCCCTGAACCAGCATTTCCCAAAATGAAGTATCCATACCACTGGGGAGGCATGGGGTATATTACAGGGTGCAGAAAAGGTTAAAAACACCACTATTTATACAATGAGTTTCCTTTTCCAGTGCTATTTCAGTCCTCCTGATTACACAAAGTAGAAGGTCTCAGTTTTGTGATGGCTGTTCACACCTCTTTAAAACTTGCTAATCCCCCATCTCAGCAGTCAGAGCTGACCTCTAGGCAATGGTTTCCAGGTAGGGTTAAAAAATTCATTTTTAAAAAATTGTAATTACTTTAAGTTTATCTTCACTTTCTGTTCTGAACTATTTTTTTACCATTCATGATTGGAACATATATGGTTTCTTTTTAAATAAATGCACTTAAGTTTGTGAATTTAGATAAATATATTAGGTAGATAATAGTTTACTATGTTACCTGGGTATAGAAAACATTGATAATCAATGGCTAAAACTAGGTGTGCACTGACAGTAGAGATTAAAGAACAGATTAGAGAAATATTTAGAAGATAGGATAAACAGAAGTTAGTGGTATGTTTAGAAAGGAAAGAGCTACAAATGGTCAAGTGGTCAAGTTATTCTGAGCCTCAGCCAAACCTCTAGTTGGTGCAGAGTATCTGAAGAGTTAACTACCTGATAAATGCTGGTGTTGACTGCAGGTGGGAAGCCTATTTGGGAAATGCCTAATAAAGCTCAACCACATTCCCTCTGTATTCATTTTCTTGACAAATGCTATCTCTGCACAAATCTGTGTTTTTCTTGGCCACTTTTTTTGGGGGTGCTCTGTACAATCAGCACCCTTATCAAAGGTCTGAATAGGCATCACTAATTGCCCTCCCTATTCAAAATGATGGGGTTTGACATATTATTTTACCAGGGTATGCCTGGAAGGTGGACGGACTCTAGTGAGATAGAAAAATGCACAAGGCACCTAATATTTAATCCCCCAAAATGCAACTTTCTGTCCAATAGCATATTATCATTTTACTTTGTGAAGAATTTATGAGAATTCCTCTCTCTCTTCACTGCTGGAGTAGACTGTTATGTTTCAAGCCATTATTGGACTTGATGAGGAATGCCATTCACTAAGGGTTGTGACTTGCGGAAAGTGGGATAGAAATAAACAAAACACAATCTCTGTGAGTTTTAAGTTCCACAGGAAAATTGTATCTGTTCTATATACTTCACAGGGTTGGAGGGAATAGCTAACAAAATTACATGGGAAAATATTCCCCAGTAGTTTGGGGTGAAAATAAACACACAAAAAAGAATTTTCTGTTATTCAGTGTTTAGTCTACAATGTTTCAGGGTCATGAGCACTCACACTAATTTGTGACAAAATCCACAATCTCCAAACTGAAATGCTTTCTTCTTTGGACAGACTTTTCTAGCTCCCAAGACAGTGAATCCAACTTTCTTTTGCACTCATAATTGTGTGTGTGTTTATACACAGAGCTTCTCAGCCTGGGCACTATTGACATTTGGGTTGGATAATTCTTTGTTGTAGGGGGCTGCCCTGTGGATTGTAGGATGTTTAGCAGCATCCCTGTCATCTACCCATTAGATGCTAGTAGCACTTGCCACCTGTGACAACCAAAAATGTCTCCAGACACCGCTGAATATTTTGCCTGGTAGGTCAAAATAGTTCCAGGACAACTGTTACATAGTTATGTGGCATTTCTCTCTCTGTACTGAAGTTGTTTGTTTTTATGTCTATTTATATCAGTACATTAGAAATAATCTATATGTCACTGAGCACTGCATAGTGGGTGCTCATTTTTTCTGGATTTTCTAGACAACACATACTGTATGGACAGGCACAAATTCCTATTTATCTTTTCTCTGCATTTCAAGGACCTGTCTAGTGAAGGGTTGGTGTATAAAAGTCTCAATAACATTTCCTCAGTGATCAAATGAAGAATGACCTCTTCAAAGGCAGCACCTAAATAATTTTCAGCTTGACATTTCCAGCATCAAACACAATGTAGGGCATATAGGGGATTCTTGATGAATGTTTTGGGGATGAATCAGTGAATGAATGGATAGAAGGATGAATAGAGGAAGACAGCCTCACATTCACGGGGCCAGACATTCATGCGTGTACACCCTTAATTTTCCCCTGGAGTTACTCTGACTACAAACACCTGAGCTGCCAACTTTCTGCCTGAAACTCTAAACAAGATTCCAGGTGAGGAAGCATCCTTGGCAGGGACCCAGCAGACCCAGCAGTGGCTCACAGGTGGAAATCTGCACAGACTTAAGTGAAAATCAGATTCATCCTAGCTGAACTAATCTGTGACTAGAAAAAGAAAATCATCTCAAGTCGCCATGGTTGGGCAGGGACAGGAAGGACTGAGATCAGACAATTTAATGCCAGACAGTTTCACAAAGGCAGTGTCCAGAACACATATTAATGGAGTTGTTGCTTCTATAAAGCCATAGAACAAGCCTCCCCGTTCAATAAGGGGCAGAATATTTTAGACCTAAGGGGTATTTTGGAAGAGAGGAATCCATGTGGATCACCAGAGTTTCCTCTTTTTGTTCTCTTTTACAGGGAAATCTGATACTTCTGAATGGATTTATTCTACTGGGAGCTTTACCAACCACAGGAGCTTTGATGACCTGCATTGAAGAGGGAGGATCATAATCTCCTGGAGAGAAATCTTCTACCATCTACTCAGCCTCAAGTTCACATCTTCAGGGGCAACCTGATTTGGTATCCTAAGAATTTCTCTGGTGTTTCTGTTGAAGAAAGTTTTAATGTTGACGCTTCTTTGTTCTCTGGTCAGCTAAATCATACTCAAAGTTTAAGATGTGTCTTAAGCAAAATACTCTAAGAATCATTTCCTAAACTTATACCACCTCTTCTATCTATCAAAATTATTTGCTATGATGATTTTGTTTTTATAATTGTTATTCCCACTATATTTAAATTCCTTGATGCAGGAATAGTATCTGAATATTGATGATGATGGTGATGATAATAATATAGAAAGAAATTAAATGACTTATTGAGCATTATTATAACCTAGTCAATGACCTTAGCATTTTGCAAAAACATTTTTGCATTTAATTCTTAACACAAATTTATGAATCACATCCAACTCTGTATTCTTATGTCTTTGGTACTCATATAGGCTCTGACACAAGGATGATTACTAAGTGCCATTGCATTGAATTTATATATAAAGAAACAGAAGAAGTGGGGTAAAGAACAGGCCAAGGAGTAAGGAGTACCATAGACTGGGGTGCAGTGTTTTCTAATGGACACTGGTATTAAAGTATGAAGACCTGAATTTGAACCTCAGTTTTGTGTCCGCTCTGGGCATTCATTTAATTATCTGAGTCTCTATTTTCTCTTTTAAAAATTGTGGATCATGATATCTGCCAAAGAGAACGGTTAAAAGGACGTGGAATTTAGTAAGGGCCCAGTTTCTCCTGTTATTAATATGCATTTTAACAATTGTAAATATCATGAAGAAAACAGATAAAGAGGCATCCAGATCAAAGCTGGTTAATTACCTCCTTCCATGAATCGAATCCCAGATTCTACAGAGATTAAGTCACATTTACTGCCCCTCCTCCAAAAAAAAAAAATTAATAAAAGGCTTTTATAGTTTCAAGTCTAGTTATTACACAACATTCTTAAATTCTCAGCCCATTTGCTCAAATCAATGATCACATTCAACATATTCGGAAGAAGAGTACAACACTAAGTATAGTTAGCTAACACTCAGGGAGTTTACCAGAAATCCTCATCTTGAAACTCTCAGTGTCTTAGTCCAACTCAGAGGTACTAAGTTTTATTTTTTTTACATAGCCAAGACAGAAACTCATATGAATCTTTTGAGTAAATAGTTATGAGGGAGGAATACATATCCCAAAATGTGGCATGATGGCTCCTTTACTAAACCTCTGAAGACAAAACTTAAGCAGACTTATTTTGATAATTTAAATAATAGCAACTCTATTTCCTTAAAACTTTATTGTTTAATGGGGTACTTTTGATAAGTTTTAATAGCTCCAAGTTCTAAAAAACATATTAAACTTGGTAACTAAGTACTGAATGATATATTTACTATCAACAAACCACCATAATGTATTTTAATTTGTTCCTGAGAGTATTGCTCTATGAGGTTCTATAGCCAATGATTATTTTTTCCATGAATTATTTTCCACAAAAATTTGAGGACATTTTCACAATACTCTATATTAATAGAGGAAAATCAATTCTGGTTAAAATGTCTTGCATAAGTCCCGTTAGCAAAAGATCTGTGTGTGACTGAAAAATTTTCTAATTCCAGTACTGATCAATTTGCTTCAAGTAAGTAGACTCTTGACATATTCAAGGAATATGCTTGGATTCTATACAAATATTCCAATTAACAAACACTACTCTAGCATATTCTTTTTCACCATAAAATGATGTAAACATTTATAAAAAATTAGTTACCCCTTATATTTGTAATTATATTATAAAGTCACACACAAAGTTACTAAATTATACAGCATAATATAATTTCTTACAACTCGTAATTTTCTACTTAGCATAGTAGTGTCTCTTAAGGTCATGCAAGAATGGGATAAATAATGCATTTAAACTGCTCATAAGTAGTACATATTAAGTAAGTAATACATGTTATTAACTGTTCTTATCATGAGCACCACTAATTCATTAATTCAAAAATATTTGCTGAAAAGAAATATATTTGTTGAGCATTTACAATATGCAAAGCATTATTCCTGAAGCTAAAACCATGGCGGCCAATAAGTTAAGCAAGACACTTGCTCTGTGGAGTTTGCATTACCTTGGGAGCAGAATACTCTTAATAAATTAATAGTATAGTGTTAAATATAATGAATAAAAAACAAGGTGATGTGTTAGAGAAAAATGGAGAGGGTGGATGATTAGGTTAATGTAGATTGGTTTGTCAGGGAAAGCCTGTCTGAAAAGTAACATTTGGGCAGCTATCTGAATACTATCAAGACTCCCTTCTGGAAAGATCTGGAGCCAGAACATTTCAGGAAGAGGAGAAAGCAAGAAAAAAAGGTCCCAAGACAGGAATTAGGTTTTCTGTCTTCCAGAATCAATAAGAATGCCAGTGTGCCTTAAAAACTGACCAAAGAAAAGAATGACAAAAGATTTGGGAAGATGGACAGGGGCGCCACCAAGTAGAGACTTGTAGGCTATGAGGCATTGGTATGTCATAAAATGCATAAAATGATGGAAAGCCATTGATGGTTTTTAAGAAGGGTCATAACACTCTGATTTATATTATTAAAAGATGGCACTGGCCATCTTTTAATATGGGAGTGGGGTGGAGAGAAGAGTGAAAGGGAGACAAGTTGGAGGCTATTACACTTGTTTAGGTGTAAGCAAGGTTTGAAGTAGTAATGAATCAAAGTTGATTTCCAATTTTCTAGTGTGAGCAATTTCACACTAGAAATTACTATTATTTACTGAAATCGGGAAGACTAGCAAAGAAACAAGTTTGAGAGAAGGGGATACAGGATTAAAGGTTTGCTTTTGGCCCTGTCAATGATCAGGTGACAACAATATGATATCTAAAGGGAGATTTCAAATATATATTTGAATTAATAAATCTGGAGTTTAGCAAAGATGTTAGGGATGGAGATATAAATTTGGAGTCATCAGCATTGAGTTGGTATGTAAAGGCATGGGGGCTGACAGAATTAATAAAGATAATTCATTGTGATGATTAAAAAAAATCATGCCCTATCTTGGAGGACGTTTATATTCACCTCTCACAGTCCCCACGCACAAAACCATCTTGTGAGGTAAATCCTAGGTTATCACTGGCTGGGTGTCACTAGCTGGCTATTGACTGTTGTCTACCATTCAATCAAATTCCCATTTGTCTATAGCCTTTCAAATGACTTTAGATATCTGAGATTGCTTATGAATGCTTAAATTGGTAAATGCCTTATACTCCAAAGGATTTATTCCAGTTTCAAAGATTTTTCAATACCCAAAGTCTACTTTAACAACAACAAAATACCCTGAATCTTCAAAATATCAAATTTTTCATTAAAATAAGCTTGAAAATACCACATGCTCTTTAATTACTATGTGTGCTACATCATCACAATGAATTAGTAACATTCATTCAACACACACACACACACACACACACACAAAGATATGAGTAAAGATGGCTTTAATTTAGGACCTGGAGAGGACTCCCCCTTACATATCAGCCTTTTCTGTAGAATTTAGGAGAGGCTGCTTCATCTGGTTTGGAGAAGGTGCTAATTAATAGAAGATACTTAATCCCATCCCCAGAGATTCTTATTCAGTATTTCTGACAGGAAACATTTAAAATAAGTGGTCAATGTGTTCTCCATAGTGGTGGTGCTTCCAGCATCACACTTTGATAATACTATCTTATTCTTACAGGAAGGTCACTGGACTGAACACTTTCTTATGATGTGTTTCCAAATAATAAGATATTAAGACATTTTCTTCTACAGACAGGATCTTGGCCCTTTCCGAATATAGTGGACCATGTGGAACGCTGTCCAGATTTCCTTTTAAGACAGAAGGACTTATTCCTCAGCTACTGGCACTGCTGTCAGCTGATAGCCCTCAGCTGTCAAACATCTTGGAGATTTGCCTCAGATGAAGACAGTTGTCTTGTCAAGATCACATCCTCTTCCCAGGGGGCAGACTGCATCAAATGTCTTTTCTATGCAGGAGAATAAAAACCATTTCCCCATAGTTTAAGACAATATGGAAGGGAATCCTCATCAATCAGTCCTGCATGCAGATCTCCATCTCAGTACCTGTTTCTGGGAACCCGAATGAAGACAGAAGCTAACTGATAAATGGCCATTTTCCATATCTGTTGAAAACAGCTCATTGTCTCAAATATCAAACAGCAGAGAAAGTCAGAGAGTGAGTTCTAACTATTTCCTACAGAAAGCTGAGCATTCCACCAACACTCCATGGCAAGCCCAATTCTAAGAATGAGGAGGAAATATCAGATCTCAAGAATTGCATACAGACCAGAATTGGATGAAAGCATGAGTCAGTCAATGCAGGGGACATTGAGAGGATTTGGCACTTCCTGATGTAAAGTTTGTATTGGTCTCCTTCCTGCTACTTTATGCACTGATGGGCCTGTTAGATTGAAGAGCATGAGATCAGGCAGTCAAAAGTGGCTGCTGTAAAATTACACACTGTCCTTGATCTATAGGACTGTCAGAATAAAGGTAAGTAGGGTTTACTAGCTCTGAGAACAGATTAATATGAGGGATATGGCTGCATTATTAGAGGTGGGCTGCTCATGCCCACCTCTACCCTTCTGTTCTGAGGCTTGAAATTCCACTATTTGAAATATAAGACAGGAAGAAGGGATAAAAGTCTAAAGCCATTAGAAGTTAACTGTACCATGAAGGGAACCTGTTCTTAGGCACAGTAGGGGATACCACAATAAAAGCTGTTCTCTGATCAACATAAAGAGAGCTCCAAACCCCAGGATCCATCCAAATATTTGTGTTTTAAAAGGTTCCATCCACATCTGGCCTACCTTCTCCACACATTCTTGACTTATAATGGGAAATGGACACAATTCCCCTCTTTCAACTTCTCACTTTGCTGTCCAATAAAAAAAAATATATAGCAAAGGGAGCCAAAGAACTACAATAGATGGTAGGAGCCAAATAATTACAACAGAAGGTCTGAAGTAATAGCTATTGCAAAGGAGCAACAGAGAATGTTTGGTGAAAATTGATTCTTTTACCTGGGATAAATCAATAAAAACATCATGCAGGAATAGCTTTTGACCCAGGCTTTGACAGATATGTAATAATTGCTCAAAGCTATACCAAGATTTTTATTTGCTTTCTAGAGAAGATGCAATAAACCATTATTTCACTACAGTGTTTTAGTATGCCCAATATGCCAGGTATATTGTTTGCTGTTATGAATGCATTAGAGAACCAGTTTAATAAAATTCCTGTCCTTGTGGTACTTATAGCACAGTGGAATGTAATACCAAGCTAATAACTGAGAATACTCAATAGTAATTAAAAACATAATATGGATATGAACGATTTACTCAATTTCGAAGGCTTGGTAGCATTAAAATGGGATGGGTTATTTCAGTTCCATTTGACATTCTACGTTTGAAATAAATTTACTTGGATTCCCTGAGAACAGTGAGACAAATCTGTATTCAATGTTCTCAGAAGCAACAGAGTGCTGTCTCTTCTATGCTTTAGAATAGAAGGGTCCAAAGCAGAATTGGACATGAGGTAGAAGATGGTCTGCAATGCAGTCTCACTGAGGGATTAAGTCATCATCATGGGGAGATCTGGACCTTGAATGTCCCTTCAGAGTTGTCCCATCTATATTAGGACTAGGCCTTAGAAGCCTATTTTGACTAATCTAATCCTCAACATTGGATCGGGACTACTACCAAGCAAGGAATAAGACTTTGGGAAAGGCAATTGCATTTGGCTTTGGGAAATTCTGGAGAGGAACTCAGCTTTGAACTGTCAGCAGGTAGCACTCTCAGCAGCTGGAGAAATGAGTGTCTTAATTTTGATGTGGCATATGGGCAGCACACCACAGCCTCGCTATAATACCTAACACAATTGCTTTCTCAGTTACCAAAAGCAGTTTTTCTGATTGTGCTCAAGACCTTTCCATAAAATATGAGTTTGGAAGATGCATTTTCTTGCTATTGCATTTCCTGATCAGGAAAACATGGCAGTGTTATGGACTGAATTGTGTTTCCCAAAAATTCATATGTTAAAGCCCTAACTCCTAATGTAACTATATTTGGAGATTAAATGAGGGCAGAGGGTGGGGATCTAATCAGATAGGACTGGTGTCCTTATAAGAAGAGGAAGAGACACCAGGGGTGCACATGCACAGAAAACAGGCCATGTAAGGACACTGTAAAAAGGTAGCCACATGCAAACCAAAAGAAGAGGCCTCAGGAGAAATCAAACCTGCCAACACCTTGATCTTGGATTTTCAGCCTCTAGAAAGGTGAGAAAATAAATTTCTGCTGTTTAAGCCACCCAGTCTGAGGTATTTTGTTATGCAAGCCCAAGAAGACTAAGACAGGAAGCAGGAGGGTGAGCTAGGTATTTTCATGTATTAGAAAGGTGAACATTCAATCATCAACTCAAGGCCTATAGTTCCAGATTTGGATTTCTGACCTGTACCTGGACAACCTAGGGATACAGCAATTTCTTCAGCTACATTCTAATTCAGTTAAAATTTCCATGTAATGAAGATTTAAAAGATTTGATTCTAAAATTAAATGTCGTATTGTGGTTCATATAGTTAATATATCTGAATGAATGTTTATATGACTATATAACCAAAATATATACCTTTTCATTATTAAATATCATGAGTATATGTGTGTGCTAGTGTATGCTTACAATTTATAGATATATATGTATATATATACACATATATGTACACACAGATATGGTTTGTACATTTATACCAGATTAAAATTAATGCTAATATTAATTTACTGCTCATTTTAAAAACATTCTGTGTTGACTAGTAATACAAATTTGAATGAAGCATAAAGTGCTTGTCCAGGTAGAAGAACCATAACATTTCCCATAGTGGAGATGCTAGAAGCCACCTATTTGGTCTTTGTGTAACTAGTCTTGATAGCCTCAACTATGCTCTGCTCTGAAGCCAGATAATGCTTCCCAAATGCAAATCTATTGACATTACTTCCTTGCTTAAGTCTATTCCCACTGCCTTCAGCAGAATGACCAAGAATGGTGTACAAGGCCTTCCCTGAGCTATCTTGTGCCTGTGTCTCAAGCCCATTTTGCATGTCTTTATAGCTCTAGATGCTCCAGCCCTGCTGAAATACTTGTGGTTCTTATACAGACTCCTGTTACTTTCACGTGTCTCTGCGCAGGTAGAGCTGCTCTCTCTTGCTTCTCATTGGTGAAATCTTACTCCGACCTACCATCCCCAGGAATGGCCACCCAGCCATTGCACAACAGTTCTATTTTTAGAGGCCCTGACCTTATACTAATGCTCACAGCACCCCACTGCCCTGCAGTGATCCAGTTTGCTTGTCTCTTTCCTGGTGAGTCTGTGAGCACCATAGAAACAACGAGGAGACCTTTATCTCTACATCCTTAGTACATTCCTCAAGAGTTTGCACCGAGTATGTTCACAATGCAGGTTCATTGATTTGAACTGAAGGATGAATAGACAAGTGATATATATTTTACCCAGACTAAATCAAAATTTTGCCAAAAAATCATATTATTTTCAAAGTATAAATTTGAAATATAACTGAATTCAAAATGAGTAATTTTTTTTTTCTGATAAAGAAACTATGCCCTCTTTTTGTTCAGATGCTCACATTTAACAGTACACTGTTTTAGTAAAGATTTAAGCAGTTACATGGTCACTAGGGGTCACTCTTACAATTTTGAATCTTGTGAACCTATGTAGGTTATTTTCCTTAGAAAAATTTAATTTCAACTCTTTCCTCCATGACATATATAAAGGTGCCAATGATGACACCTGATGGGTGTATCTGCTAAATAAATTATTTAAACTCTATGTTTACCTTTTTGGCTATTAAATATCTCCAGGATGGTTTCCCTGGATGTGTTTAAAAGAAGCTGTAAGGTAAATATAACTGGATAGTCGAAGCACATATTAATGAAAAACAAATACTATTTCATCAATTATGTTCTGATTGAAAAAATATTACCTTATTGTTAAGGTAATATTGTTACAGATTGTTACAGATTTTTAAAAAGGTTATGGTGAGCCTTGCAGATGATCCTCCCATGTATCCACTGCTAAATTACCTGCAGAAATGCAGGCACAACCTTGGCTTTTCAAACCACCAAGTGTCATCTCAGCAGGATTCTTAAGCACAAACAGGCTGAAAAGAAACCAACAGACATTTGCAAATGACAGGGGAGCAGCAAAAAGAGAAACAAATCTCTTTTTAACTGTTCTGTGATCACCTCTATTCTTGCACCCACTCTCAAACCTTCCAAGTAATTAGTGCGTGACAATCAATCATAGCTCTTCAGGCAGGCACCAGCTAAGGTGTTTGATGTTTGATTTCACATCTCGCAGGAGCAAGACTTTGAGGAGTTAGGAAAAGAGGAAGAGCAGGAGGCTGGGCAGAATAGATAGAGGGTTGTGGGCAAGGCAAGTTACCCCTTCACGGGGCATCTGTAGTCAGATGACCAGGAGCCTGGGGCATGTACTCAGAAGGAATAAGCTACGTGAAGAAAGAAAATTTGTATTTCAAAAATAAATTGGAGGGTTTCCCTGGTGGCGCAGTGGTTGAGAGTCCGCCTGCCGATGCAGGGGACACAGGTTCGTGCCCCGGTCTGGGAAGATCCCACGTGCCGCGGAGCAGCTGGGCCTGTGAGCCATGGCCGCTGAGTCTGTGCGTCCGGAGTCTGTACTCCACAATGGGAGAGGCCACAGCAGTGAGAGGCCCCCGTACCGCAAAAAAAAAAAATAATAAATAAATAAATAAAATAAATAAATAAATTGTAGGATTTACGAAGGTTGGGAATAATGACTATAGGCTTTAAAGCCAGACTACAAAATTGGAATCTCATTTTAGCTACTCAAAAGCAGTAGACCTTGAGAAATTTGTAAGCTTCAATTTTCTCACTTGTATAATGTGAATATGATAAGGACAATATTTGTTTCTGTATCTAGATATATACACACACAAGTATCTATGTCTATAGCTATATCTATAGATACCTATATAAAGATAGATAAATATGTACACATATACACACATATATATGTATGCGCACATAAATATATATATATATACATGTACATGCACGTACACACACATCTCCAATTTTAAATGCCTGGCCAAAATTTGATGTTCAAAAAGGCTTCTTTCTCTATTATGCTAGCTGAGCAAAGTGTATCTCCTTAATCAAAAATCAGGAAATACTGATCTAATATACAACTGGGGGACAAGATAGGATATTTGAAATTGGATCTGCCCCAGAAAACCCAGGGTATTTAGTTGCCATAATAATATGGCTAAACCTGATTTTTACTCATTCAATCTCTTTGAAAGGAATCATAAACCACTTGTTGATTTTTCTTAAAGGAGAAATAGTAAAAAACATGTACCAGTTGAAAATGAAGCCAGGCCATCCAATTTCAGTTACAAACTTGGGCATTGGGCCTGCCAGGCCCTCTCAGTGGGCTCAGCTGTACTGAATATAAAAATTAAAAAATAAAAACAAAAAACCCAAACCAAACAAACAAAAAATCCACCCACAATTTAGAAGTCCCTTAACTCAAGGACAAGGGAAAAGCTAAAGAGCAGTATTAAACAAGGCCACATAAAAGATGGTCATTGCAGGCCCTAATGCTAGACTCTGCTGACCCTGACTGCCTCATGCTAGGGTTAACCTTATGTCCATGCATGTTAAGTCCCATAGCTTTAGCCTACAGAACCTAAGAAGAGAAGGGTAATGAAAGCCACAAAACACAGGCAGGGCTATTTAAAGAACTTCGTGGCCAGTGCTGAGAGTAAAACTCCATGAGCAGCTTTAGAGAGACATGCAGGGAAATCTGTTGATTCTACATCTAAGGCACTTGCTTAAGAAGTGAAGAAAAAGAAAAAAGAGAAAGGAAACAACACTATTGCTGTTAATATTTAAGATTCCAAGAGATAAATATTCTATCTGGAAAGTTTATATCTATGTATCTTTCTAGAATCTCAAGGATTTTACATAAAGGATGCCACCATTTTGGAGATGAGTATCACAGTGCTTCTGTGGGCAGGGAAGCACAGAGTATTGCTGTGCAGTCGGTACTTTGCAGGCACAAAGATCTGACATTGACTATATTACCGAACCTCTCTAAGAGAGCTTTTCTATTATCTAAAATGGGTAATAGCATCTACTTCTTACATGTTTGGTAAGAACAAACCAAAATGATAATGCACTTAAAGAGGTTAGCACAGTGCCTGACAGTTTATTTTTAGTTTATTTCACAAGGAGTTGCAGAGATTGATCTTTCTATTCTGTTTGTGATTTTAATAGCTGCCATTGGCACAGGACACAGGTTTGGTACCATGCCTCGCCTTATTTTCTTTTGTACTGCTTGAAAGTATTTGCACAGAGAGAATTGTAAACCAAAATGTCTCAGTCCACAGGGATGATACAAATATGGGACTGCCTTGTATTTCAGGAAAGCTGTTGTCCTCTAGAGACATAAAGATTGGCAAAATGACCTCAAAAATTCTTTATAGCCTGGAGGGTCTAACTTCCCAGCCATTTGTGTTTTCTTATAGGATGTTCACTTATACTCTGCATAAGGCTCTCTTGGTTGAGTGGATGAAGTATGTCAGTAGTTGGTGCCAAAAAAATGGAGTGTCTTCCCAGCAAACAACAGCAAAAGCACAGAGTTTTTGGGGTTTTTTTTCCTAATTTTTAATCTTGAACTGGTGCAGAGGTAACCTTGTGAACAAACTGATTTGAATATTCATCATTTAGAGAGCATTTGAATTGACCAGAACTTCCCCCAAATATCTATCCCACTTGTTAGTCCTTGGTTTGTTCTTGCACAGAAATATCTTCACATGTTTCTGTATCTCTCCTATAAGCCTTGGTTAAAATACAAAGTTCTCAAAAAGAAGACAAATATTAAATATTTTTGTTGAAAACATCTTAATGGAGACCCTTATTATAACACATCTAGGGACAAAACTCCACTCCAATGAGATAGAGAATTCCAGAACAGGGCAAGGAGATTCTGAAAGGAAAATGTGAGCACCAAGGACTTACTTTTCTCAATTCATTAATGACTTTGACTATTCATCTATATTTTAAATTATCGGTTACTTGAAAGGACCCATTATTCACCATGATATATTCTAGATATAGATGTTGGGGATATAATCTATGAACAGCTTAGTTCCTGAATTCAAGGAATTCCGAGTTCAGAGGAGGAGATGTGTTTGTAGTTAAGCAGTTGTTTTCATAACTTTATGATGGATGCTTTAAGAGATTTCTGCAGTAGGTATAGCAGAGGGACCAAAAAGTTGAGTGATAATCCCCTCATTGTGATTGGGTAGGTGTATAATAGGTGGTATCTCGGTTGAATCTTGAAGGATTAATAGTTATTCATTAGAAGGATAATTTTGCACTGGGCTGAAGCTAGATGGAGTTTTATTAAAGAGTTATATTATCAGAACATTAGAATGTACCTTCATTGATTTCCACATTGCAGCTTTTGTCTTTTTACTCTTCTGGTATGTTCAGAAATAAATAAGAATAATACAATCCTAGAAATGGAATACACAATATTGTCAAAGCTAAAATACAATCACTAACATTTTATAGAAGCTTACTAGCTGCTGCAATGCATCAGATGTTCCACATACATCTTCTCATTTAATCTGGACCAAGACGATATGAAACGAACAATAGCATTCCCACTTTACAGATGAGGAAAGTAAGGTGCAGATAGGATAAGCAAGTTTCGCAAAGGCATATTAGATTGAAACTCAATACCTTGGTTTTCTGATTCTGAAATCTATGCTCCTAACAGGTATGAAATGTTGCTACTTGTCCATATTACCCTGTTCATTATTATTCAAAGCATGAACCACTGACCAGCAATACCAACATTACCTGAGAATATGCTAGAAGTGAAGATTCTTAGGATCCACTCCAGATCTCCTGAATAAGAATTTGCATTTAACCAAGATCAGAGGTGATTCTTACACATAAGAGTGTTTACCAAACATAGGTTTAGTCTAACCCTACCACTATAAATCCCACACATGATTGTTCATACCAGAGAACGATTTTATCTTGCAGTTTCACTTGCTCATTTGCTAATGAAGCCTGTCTCCCTTTTATGCAGTAACAGTATACCCTCCCTGTAATGAATGGCCCTCTTTCTGAAACAATGGGGCATGCATCCCTCCCTCTTTCATGTGTCAACTCATCACTTATGTGGGGCTGAATGTGAATATACAGTAACTCTCTTATTCTTTGCTCTCATCTAATTATCTCAATTTCTTTAACTATTACATTAACGATGTCATGTCTACCCCTCATCTCTCTAGTATCTCATTTATGGGCCGATGGTAGCTTGACATTGTCCTTCATAAAACCAAATCCTATGGAATGAACCAACTATTGCTGATACATTCTTTCTGGGAGATAATACAGTTAGACAATTACTCTCTGTAATCTGAATATTTTGGGGCTATTATTAATTGAATAACACCAAACATCTCATTAAGGCAGTGATCACCTCAAATGCCAGCTGCTGTTCCCAGATACCAAAACAGGTCATCTCGCTGCTCTCTCTATTCATGGACAGATTTGGAGAAATGGGCCTCATACATGCCCCGTCACACCCTGCCCTGAAATCTTATATCTGAAATTCCCTTTGCTCTTGAAAAGTCTTCAATTATTTTCTTCTCTGGGACTTTCAGACATTTTGAACATTTACTGAGTAATCGGGAACTGTAATTGTGGATCATTTAGGAAGGACTAAATGTATCCATAAAAGCAGGAGAAACTTACCCTTCTTTTATACTTAAAATGAGAAAAAAAAAAGTTCAAGGAGTATCTAGACTCTGGGGAAGCAAAGATGAGTTAGTAAGAGTCCTTGCTTTATAAGAGGTCACAGACTGGAGAAAGAGAGAAAGGTAAGTAAAAGCATAATCACAGTGGAAAGTATGAGCACAATTCTATGTGAAATAGAGAGGAATAAATGATTAATAGCCTCAGGGAGGAGAAGAGAATTTCAGAGAGAGACCGTGTTTGAGCTGTCTTATAAGGATGATTTTGCTAGTCAAAGACAGAGAAGTCCTTCCGTGTAGAGAACTAGGTTGTAAATAGTCAGAGAGATGAGAGTCTTGTAATGGAGTATTCAAATAATGATAGACTTTAGTTAAGCTGGATTCAGAAGGAAGGGGAGAAGCACGAGATAATCTGTCACCAACATGTATTTTGAGAAGGCCTTGTATAATGAACCATAAGGTGAGAATTTAATCCTTTGAGCACTGGGGAGTCATGCAAGATTTTTCTTAAATAGAGGATATCGTGATTTGATTTGTGATTAGAAGTTAAACTCTGTGGGTAAGCTGGACAACAGATTTCAAGCGGAGAGAAATTGAAGGTTGAAAGATCCTTAGGAGGCTGGTACCATAGTCCAGACAAAACTGCTGAAAGTCCTGTCAGACCAATGTTGGTAAAATGTATCACCCAGATATAAAGAACCAAAGCACATTAGCAATAATAAAAGCTTTGCCAGCACAGCTGTTTGACTCCTAAATAAAACAAATGCTTGAAGCTCTTAGAAATTGTAAGGGAATTAATTTCAGTTCCCCAATGGTAAAGGGAACAGTCCTCACACACATTTTCTACTGAGTGTTTTACTGGATGAACAAAGCAGAAAGCCTGAGTACATACCGTTAATGAAATGTATAAATATTCTACCTATTCAGAAGAAATCTGTACAGTAAATCCAGGGAAGGAGGAAAATAGTTTTGAGAATAAACATTAAATGAAAGAAAAGTCGTATCACATCCAGAAAGAAATAAAAACATGTAAACCTCTGTGTATTCTAACCAAGAAATCACTTAACCATCAGGGAGCAAAAGTTTAGAAACACAACAGTCTTGTTGTTTTTGAGGATGCTAAGGCAATTCAAACCACTTTACCTTTTTCAAAGTGTGTCCCCACCCAGTGTCTCATTTAATCCACACATCACCTGGAATAGGCTGCTGCTATTGTCCACATTTGACCAGGCAAGAAAAATTTAGGTTCTAAGAGGTTGAATAACTGATTTAATACTCAAGCCTCTTTGTGGTACAGCAAAGATTCAAACTGAGGCTTCTCTTAGGCTGAACCACAGAATTTGCCATTTTTTAGGTTGAAATGTTTAAATATTGGCAACTTCGTATGGTTCAACCTAATAGATTCCAAGTACAGTGCTCTAAAATTTTCAATCAACAACATGTAATTTTATATTGGTTCCATGGTTGCAAAAGCAAATTGTCAAGTGAAATGTCAAGCAAAATGGTCCTGTATCTCAGTTCATCTGGACACCAAACTGTACCTTGTATGTCACTGAAATGGATACTAAACTAACTGTTTGAACACCATCCCTTCTCTTATTTTCCAAATCATCACCATAAATATCCTTTTACTCATAGATTGCTTTCTTTAGAATATTATATATCATAAGATAATGTATTAAATATAATATTATATATAATATATAATTATACATATCACATAAATATTACTATAGACCCAAACATGAACACAATTATTATTTTTGTTCCAGCTTAAAACTGGAACAAAAGATCCTTTTAATTAAAATGTGGCATTTCAGGAAGTATATTTTTGCCTCCAGGTTTCTGGAAAGAAAAATAAAAGAAAGATGTTTCGTAATGCAACTGTAAAGATGAGTCTGTGCCCTGAGAATCATGATAGCTGGTAGAAAAAATGATGTAAGGTCCCTTGCCAGGAGGATCCAATCAAGAACTCTTTAAATCATGTACTTTTGGTTACAAGGTGAAGGCCACAGATTTTCAAGGACCTTTGCTTCATTATTTGCTTCTAATTGAAAGAATGTGTCTGCAGTGAGTACAAAGAATTCTCATTATCTGAACTTCCATCTCAGCCCTTAAGGACGTTTGTCCCACTACTGACCTTTCGCTGGTTTGTTTCATCAGCACACTTTCCAGTGGCTGCATATGGTGACCAAAGCTATCCACGAGGGCATAGCGTCTTTGCAGAAGACTTAAATATACCTACCCAAGTACCTACCAGGCATTTGTTCTTATAATCTCAACTAGAAACAACTGGCAAACCTTCCCATCCTGGGACAACTCCAAACATCTAGAGGCATATATATATATATTTTAATGTTGAATGGAAATATGTTTCTAATAACTGATGGCTCTGTTAGTGCCCAGAAATCACAAATAAATTTTTCTCTCCCTCTTCCACATGGCACCAGATGTCCTGCATTGGTATTACCCCCTCCAGCCTAAAATCTTTCTCCATTCTTTCATCTGCTCCTTTATGTAATATAATGTGGTATTCCCTCAAAAATCTGATTATTTCTCTCTGGCATCCCATGTGACTTTTAAATGTAGTACTAAAAAGTACCTCTCTCCCCACCTAAAGTGAAAACCACACTACATCACTCTCCTGCTTAAAACCTGAAGAGATTTTATGCAACCTTCAGGATAAAAGCTAAGCTCTTGACTCTGTCACAAAAATGCCCATGGTATGATCTCAGTCAGCCTCTCTGACTCACTCAAGTCATGCCATGCTATTGTAACCCTGCAGACAAACCCTTGTTTTCTTTCCTGTCTAGGCCTCTGCCCAGGCTGTGCTCTTCTTTTCATAAGGAGAAGCCCTATGAGACTCAGCTCAAGATTTTACCTCCTCAAACAATTTTGAGTGAGGATGAATTAGGTACTGTTCCAATGTGTTTCAGCAGAGCTGTGCCTCTCTCCACACTCAGCAATTATCCTAGAGTCATGCATTTGTTTCCCTCCCAAAAATGCACAGCTGTACCATGACTTCTTTGAGGGCAGGCACAGTGGCTTCATCTCATGTTCTTTTCTTTCTGTATCATTCCTGACAGAGTAAATGCCTAAGCCAAATAAACAGCTTAAATTAACACAACCTTAGCAGTTGAGAACTGACAAGGGATACACAGATAAAGCAGACTTTAACGAACTGCAGACTATGTAAAAACTTAGATCTTAACATGGTTCTCTTGCTAATTGGTAATCACAGTCTATTGGCCCGGCTCACCTGTCAGGTTGGATATGGGGAACTCTCTAGCAAGGAATCCCCTAAATCATCCAAAAAGTCAGTTTTAATAGCAGGGTTTAAGGACATGAGCTCTGGTGCTAACATACCTGATTCTACTGCATAGTGGCTGTGTGACCTTATACAAAACACCTAAATTATTTGACCTTCAGTTTTCCTATTTAATAGGGATTGCAATAGATTCAACTTCACAGAGAGCATACCAAGGCCCAGAAAAGCTTAAGCAACAGGGGCTCAAAGAGTTAAGTGGCAGAAGAATTAAGATCTGGATATCTTGACTTATAGACTCGTTTTCATTTTATCATGATGCCTCTTATTTGGGAGCCAGATTTGAAGGACCTTGGATACCTAGGTAAGGGACTGACACATTCTCTAACCATGTGAGGTATGACTCAGTACAGACAACACACCAGCTCTCTGTAGGGGCTCAGCCCAGGTGTTTAAGATAGTTAATGAGTTAATTAAAAACTCTATGGGGATTCTTGTTTGTTAGTGCATTTTTTCTGAAAGCACACAGGGTCTGCCAGATCTATCAGTCAGTCTCTAGATCCCAACATGAGAATCTGCAGATTATGAGGTCAAGAACTCCCCTAAGGTCAGACAGATATTTCTTCCAGCTTCATGCTACATGCTACTACACAAGGAGATAAGGCATCACCAAAACCACAAGGAAACCCTGCATTCTTGCCTCAGTGCTTTCTGACTGACCTGCTTTCTGTATTGTAAGCCTGTGTTCTCCATGATGTTCTGGAAAGTAATGAGCCACAGACCGGACAAGGAGGCTTATGAAAGAGGGCATATGGTTTATCTGTAAGCCCACATAGCACTCCATTCACCTGCAGGGCAGCATAAGCTTTGAAACTGCAGTTTGTGGGCGAACAGTAATTTAATATACAAGCAAAAACCAATTATTTTATTAAGCACAAGACATTTCACTTTGGTCTGATTGAGGTAATTTGGCATTTATTTATTGAAAATAAATTGAAATTCTATTTTGTTATATTATTACAGAAAGTGCTGTTCTTCATTGAGGCAATCTGCCATTGATTTTCTATATTTTCTACGTATGCAACTCAAGATTTGAAAATTAAAATAATATTTACCTTACGAAGAATTCATGTATCTATTTATAGCTAATGCAACTGGCTCTTACCATATTACAGATACAGTTGCATATGTTACTTCAATTGTTACAGCAAATTCCATGAGAGACCATGACCGTCATCATCTCCATTTTCAGGTAAACAAATTAAGCAAGAGAAGCAGAGTAAGTTGTCTATGGTAAAACAACTAAAATTTTCTCTTAAGCTTATGTTGGCTTTCACATAATTGTCTTGATGTCAGTATGAAATATGAACTATTTCTTTATTATTTGTATTTCAGATAGATATGGTCAATAGAATTGGAATGGTTTTCTTAAGCTATCTGAGATGACAAACATCCTGGGGATGAAATAATCATTGTTCCAGCTCAAATGAAGTCAGGGAGGAGGAGTTCCCTATTATTCACATGGGAGAGTCAGCCTTTCATTCTATTCAGGTGCTCCACAGACTGGATAAAGCCCATCCACATTGGGGAGCACAATTCATTTTACTCAGTCTATGGGTTTAAATGTTACCCTCATCAGAAACACCCTCAAAGACACACCCAGAATGATGCTTGACCAAATAGCTGGGCAACCCATGGCTCAGTCAAGATGGAACATAAAATTAATTACCAAAGCTTCCTACTCTGCTACATACTAAGAGTGATTGGATAAATCATTTAACCTGCTTAACAATCAACAAAATGTTCATGAGAAACCATCCTACATGGGGTTATTTTGAGGATTAATTATGCTACTATCTATGAAGTGTCTTTTACTATATGAATTATATCTGTTTTTATTCTGCAGCCTTTCATATCAATGCTCCCTCATTTATGAAGCATTTTTGCCACTTCTACGTATCATGAAAGACAATAAATATAAACTAATTAAGAATGATACAAGAAGACTTATAGTCTGGGTAGATTGCTCTATAAGAGAGTCTCATTTCTTGTGCTTACCTACTCTGGGTACTGTGAGAATGACTGAAATATTGTCACACACACACACAAATGAATACAGGAAATTTACTGATAGCAATAGGTGTTATAGTTTAGGCTTTCCATGAAATAATGTATAATACTTTTATATCAGTCTAACATTTTGTCAGACTTACATTTTGTTTCCAGACAAAAGAGAAATATATTGAATCATAACTTCTAACTATCTACACTGTCAATTTGTTTCATCTATATGTTGTATCCATGCCATATTTTGTCCACACTTACACTTGATTTAGAAAACTATATTAGTTATCTGTTGCTATTTAACAGATTGCTACATGCTTTGTAACTTCAACTACCACGCATTTATTAGCTCATAGTTACCGTGGGTCAGGAATCTGAGCACTGTTTCCTCTATACGGCCAAAATGAAGGTGTAGTCAAGAGCTGTATCTTCACCTGAGAGCTAAACTGGGGATGGATTCACTTCCAAGCTCATTTAGGTTGTTGTCAGAATTGTTCTCCTTGTGAGTGGAGGAATGAGGTACTTGGGTCTTTGCTGGCTTGTTCTTGTGGGTCACTGAGATCTCAAAGGCCTCCTGTAGTTCCCTGCTACATGTTTTCTAGAGACAGCTCACGATATGGCAGTTTACTTCTTCAGTACCATCAAGGGAGTGGGAGAAACTAGTGTAGGTCTATATAAAAGATTGAGTCTTATATAATGTAATGTAATCTAATCAGGGGTGATATCTCATAACCTTTGCCATATAATGTGACATAATCAAGGGAGTGACATTCTATCACCTTTGCCATATTCTATGGGTTTGGAACAAGTCACAAGCCCTGCTCACACTCAAGGGGAAGGGGTTATACAATCCCTTCTGGTGTGAATACCAAAAGGGCAGCATAACTGGGGGTCATCTTAAGTTTTGCCCGTGACAGAGATAAAGAAGAAATATAAGCAGCTATTAGAAAAATGTGAGATGGACTTTTTTTTAAATTCACTATTTGTTAAGAGATGTAATTTCCTGGAAGTAATTTATCAGCTTCTTCAAGATACTTATTTCTCCTTGTAAAAGGTTTTCCTTGGTGACATAAGTATAATTTTTAAATACCACTTCAAAATATAAATGTGTATATACATACATATATACATATACTCAGTTTCGGCTAACCTTAAAACATTTAGTAAACTATTTGGGAAATTCTTAAAGACACTCAATTTTCCCAATGCCTTAGTACACTTTGGCACAGATTCTGAGTCCAAGCACTACATATTTATTTCAAGGAAAATCCAACTTCCCTATAGGAAAAGAAAGCACTCATTCCTTCTTTCAAACAACCTCAGCAACACTTTCTAAAAATTTTAGTGTTTTTAGATGCAGCTGACAAATATTTCCACCCTAAAATGTTGTTGTTTTTGAGGGATGATGTTCACCCAATGACAACAGCAATAATTTGATTTGGGGGGAGGGATAATAGGTATAAATTTTTACTCCCTTCTTTGTATTTTTATGAGTGGTTTTAATTTTCTAAAATGAGCTTTTTATTCGAGATTATGAGAAAGCAATTATCTTCAAATAATTACATTGTGAGATACAAGACAGTTAAAAGAAGGGAAAACATGTTCACAACTCACACAATTGTAAAAGAAGAGAAATATTTAGTACTGCTGAGAAGTTTGCACGTTGACTCTAAGGTAGGCAATATTCATATGGATTTACAACCATGCTGACAAGTCCATGTCTAGTACAATTTTTTTTTTCATGTTTGCACTTTCTCATATTTCTTTTCTAAGTACATAAAACACAAAGGGGACTACTTCTCCTGTCACAGCTCCTCTCCCAGAGCTGACCGTCTGGGGACATCACAGGTTTTTTTCCACACCCACG
This sequence comes from Leucopleurus acutus, assembly GCF_964270905.1. Taxonomy (NCBI): domain Eukaryota; kingdom Metazoa; phylum Chordata; class Mammalia; order Artiodactyla; family Delphinidae; genus Leucopleurus; species Leucopleurus acutus. Next base: position 21,717,068 of record NC_139162.1, read on the forward strand.
GCCCCGAGTTCTTCCCCCACCCTCTATCTAGTACAATTTTTGAGGTTCCCTGGTTGCTAGGTCAGTAGTGCTCACAGATCAGTGCACCTCAGTCATAAACCATATGTGAAATAATACAAACTAAGAGAGGTAGAAGGAATAGACTGTACAAATAACAGTCTAAAATGAAAATAATACAACTTAACTTGAAAATACTGAGCAGTTCAAAGTATATTTCTCAACTTCTTTCCCAGAAATCCTGGACCCTTCTGTTCACAAACACCTGGAAACCCTAAGCCAGAATGTGATCACGTAGTCACAGTCTCCCAGCACTGACATTTCCAGAACCTTTTTTATTTTCCCTCTCCTTAAATGACTTTAACTTGTTCTTACTGCCTGAAATATAAGTGGGACACATTCAGAAACAAGCAATACATTTTGTATATGGAATACTCTGAACAATCTAGTTACTAACTAGAAAAGATCGCTTAGAGAAAAGTTGAACTGGACAATCAAGAAATGTAATGAAGAGCATCATAAATTGTGAATGTCGCTTGTATACAAATGTGATAAAATCACAGTTGGAGGAGCTAGATGTCCTGTGTTGACATTGGATTTGGATTACAAAATCATTAGGGCCAAGAGTCTGGTCCCTCATAGGACATTTCTGTAACTACCAAGGTTGCACATCACACACACACACAAACACAGAGGCACACACACACACACACACACACACACACATATGAAGAGTTTAAGGCATCTCCATTGGAGTCATATGCATGGTATAGATACTACTTGCCTACATTCCTACTTGGTCTACCTTTATTAGCCATAAGGAAGCATTAAACAATGTTATACTTCATTTGGAATAACTGGGGAATTAATTATTATATAAAAGTATACAATAGGTAGCTGAAACATCCAAAATTAAGGTTTAAGGTTGTTTGAAACCAATCATTTTGGCAGTAAATTACTTTGAAAAATTTATGCCCTCCCTGCCTTAGTACACATAGAATTGTAAATTTAAGTTTAAAAAAAAAAAAACCCTTAAATACTGCAACCTATTTTATGGATATCAATTGTAGAGTGGCCAGTTGCTTGGTCTATAAATACATGACCCCTAATTACATTACTAATTGGTAGAATTATTTTTTTATTATATCCTTACTGTTAGTTGGACAACTTTCACTTCTTTCTCATTAATGTCAGAGTGTCTTTTATCCATCTTCTAATTTAATGTTTCTAATACTCCTTTGGTAGGAAAACCAGCCAACTGACTTTGGGTGTAGAATGAGATAAAATAAAATAAAATAAGGTCTAGAAAGTACATGTAATGTGTAAACTTAATAAACTTTATGTATGTCTTAGCACTGGTATTAAATACCTATTTTTTTCATCTCTATAATTTTCTGATAAGTGAGTACTGACTACATGAAAAGTTGTCATATATATCTTTTTAAAGAATGTAACAGCTTTACGAGATATAAAGCACGTACTACAGAATTCACACACTATAATTCGGGGGGGACCTTCAAGACGGCGGAGAAGTAAGACATGGAGATCACCTTCCTCCCCACAAATACATCAAAAATACATCTACGTGTGGAACAACTCCTACAGAACACCTACTAAACACCTACTGAACGCTGGCAGAAGACCTCAGACTTCCCAAATGGCAAGAAACTCCCCACGTACCTGGGTAGGGCGAAAGAAAAAAGAAAAACCAGAGACAAAAGAATAGGGACAGGGAAGAACCTGCCTCTCTTGGAGGGAACTGTGAATGAGGAAAAGTTTCCACACATTAGGAAGCCCCTTCACTGGTGGAGATGGGAGGCAGGCGGGGGGGAAGCTTCAGAGCCACGGAGGAGAGGGCAGCAACCAGGGTACAGAGGGCAAAGTACAGAGATTCCCGCAGAGAGGATTGGTGCCGACCAGCACTCACCAGCCCGAGAGGCTTGACTGCTCACCCACTGGGGTGGGTGGGGGCTGGGAGCTGAGGCTTGGGTTTCGGTCGGATCCCAGGGAGAGGACTGGGGGTGGCTGTGTGAACACAGCCTGAAGGGGGCTAGTGTGCCACAGCTAGCTGGGAGGGAGTCCAGAAAAATTCTGGACCTGCCTAAGAAGCAAGAGACCATTGTTTCGGGGTGCGCAAGGAGAGGGGATTCAGAGCACCGCCTAAATGAGCTCCAGAGACGGGCATGAGCTGCGGCTATCTGCGTGTACATCAGAGACGGGCATGAGACGCTAAGGCTGCTACTGCAGCCACCAAGAATCCTGTGTGCAAGCACAGGTCACTATCCACATCTCCCCTCCTGGGAGCCTGTGCAGCCCGCCACTGCCAGGGTCCCATGATCCAGAGACAACTCTTCCCTGGGAGAACACACGGAGCACCTCAGGCTGGTGCAATGTCATGTTGTGCTCTGCTGCCGCAGGCTCGCCTCACACTCCGTACCCCTCCCTCCCCCAGGCCTGAGTGAGCCACAGCCCCCTAATCAGCTGCTACTTTAACCCCATCCTGTATGGGCAGGAACAGTCGCACTCAGGCAACCTACACGCAGAGGCGGGGCCAAATCCAAAGCTGAACCCCAGGAGCTGTGCAAACAAAGAAGAGAAAGGGAAATCTCTCCCAGCAGCCTCTGATCGGCGGATTAAATCTCCACAATCAACTTGATGTACCCTGCATCTGTGGAATACCTGAATGGACAACGAATCATCCAAAATTGAGGCGGTGGACTTTGGGAGCAATTGTAGACTTGGGGTTTGCTTTCTGCATCTAATTTGTTTCTGGTTTTATGTTTATCTTAGTTTAGTATTTAGAGGTTATTATCATTGATATATTTGTTTATTGATTTAGTTGCTCTCTTCCTTTTCTAATATAATATACATTTTTTCTCCTTTTTCTCTTTTAGTGAGTGTGTATGTGTATGCTTCTTTGTGTAATTTTGGCTGTATAGCTTTGCTTTTACCATTTGTTCTAGGTTTCTGTCTGTCTGTTTTGGGGGGGTTTACTATAGTTTTTAGCACTTGTTATCATTGGTGGAATTGTTTTTTGGTTAGGTTTCTTTCTTTCTTTGTTTTTTAAATTACTCTTTAATTTTTAAAATTTTTAATAATATTTTAAAATTTATTTTAATAACTTAATTTCCCTTCCTCCTTCCCTCCCTCTTCCTTCCCTCCCTCTTCCTTCCTTCCTTCCTTCCTTCCTTCCTTCCTCCTTCCCTCCTTCCCTCCCACTCTTTCTCTCCCTTTCTTTTCTTTCTTTCTCCCTTCCTCCCTCCCTCCCTCCCTCCCTCCCTCTCTCTCTCTCTCTCTTTCTTTCTTTCTTTCTTTCTTTCATTTTCTCCCTTTTTTTCTGAGCCGTGTGGCTCACAGGCTTTTGGTGCTCCAGCCGGGTGTCAGGCCTGAGCCTCTCAGGTGGGAGAGCCGAGTTCAAGACACTGGACCACCAGAGACCTCCCAGCCCCATGTAATATCAAACAGCGAGAGCTCTCTCAGAGACCTCCGTCTCAATGCTAAGACCCAACTCCACTCTACCACCAGCAAGCTCCAGTGCTGGACACCCCATGCGAAACAACCAGCAAGACAGGAACACAACCCCACCCATTAGCAGAGAGGCTGCCTAAAATCATAGTAAGTTCACAAACACCCCAAACCACACCACCAGATGCGGTCCTGCCCACCAGAAAGCCACGATCCAGCCTCATCCACCAGAACACAGGCACCAGTCCCCTCCACCAGGAAGCCTACACAATGCACTGAACCAACCTTACCCACTGGGGGCAGACATGAAAAACAATGGGAACTACTAACCTGCAGCCTGCAAAAAGGAGACCCCCAAAACAGGAAGTTAAGCAAAATGAGAAGACAGAGAAACACACAGAAGATGAAGGAGCAAGGTAAAAACCCACCAGACCAAACAAATGAAGAGGAAATAGGCAGTCTACCTGAAAAAGAATTCAGAATAATGATAGTAAAGATGATCTAAAATCTTCGAAATAGAATGGAGAAAATACAAGAAACGTTTAACAAGGACCAAGAAGAACTAAAGAGCAAAAAAACAATGATGAACAACACAATAAATGAAATTAAAAATTCTCTGGAAGGAATCAATAGCAGAATAACTGAGGCAGAACGGATAAGTGACCTGGAAAATAAAATAGTAGAAATAACTACCACAGAGCAAAATAAAGAAAAAAGAATGAAAAGAATTGAGGACAGTCTCAGAAACCTCTGGGACAACATTAAACACACCAACATTCGAAATATAGGGGTCCCAGAAGAAGAAGAGAAAAAGAAAGGAACTGAGAAAATATTTGAAGAGATTACAGCTGAAAACTTCCCTAATATGGGAAAGGAAATAGTTAATCAAGTCCAGGAAGTGCAGAGAGTCCCATACATGATAAATCCAAGGAGAAACATGCCAAGACACATATTAATCAAACTATCAAAAAATTAAATGCAAAGAAAAAATATTAAAAGCAGCAAGGGGGCTTCCCTGGTGGCGTAGTCGTTGAGAATCTGCCTGCTAATGCAGGGGACACGGGTTCGAGCCCCGGTCTGGGGGATCCCACATGCCGCGGAGCAACTAGGCCCGTGAGCCACAACTACTGAGTCTGCGCGTCTGGAGCCCGTGCTCCGCAACAAGAGAGGCCGCGATAGTGAGAGGCCCACGCACGGCGATGAAGGGTGGCCCCTGCTTGCCACAACTAGAGAAAGCCCTCGCAGAGAAACGAAGACCCAACACAGCAAAAATAAATAATAAAATTAATTAATAAACTCCTACTTCCAACATCTTAAAAAAAAAAAAGCAGCAAGGGAAAAGCAACAAATAACATACAAGGAAATCTGAATAAGGTTAACAGCTGATCTTTCAACAGAAACTCTGCAAACCAAAAGGGAGTGGCAGGGCATATTTAAAGTGATGAAAGGGAAAAACCTACAACCAAGATTACTCTACCCAGCAAGGATCTCATTCAGATCTGACAGAGAAATTAAAACCTTTACAGACAAGCAAAAGCTAAGAGAATTCAGCACCACCAAACTAGCTTTACAACAAATGCTAAAGGAACTTCTCCAGGCAGGAAACAGAAGAGAAGGAAAAGACTTCCAAAAACAAACCCCCAAAAATTAAGGAAAAGGTAATAGGAACATACATATCGATAATTACCTTAAATGTAAAGGGAATAAATGCTCCAACCAAAAGATATAGACTGGCTGAATGGATACAAAAACAAGTATCCATATATATGCTGTCTACAAGAGACTCACTTCAGACCTAGGGATACATACAGACTGAAAGTGAGGGGATGGAAAAAGATATTTCATGCAAGTGGAAATCAAAAAAAAAAAAAAAAGATGGAGTAGCAATTCTCACATCAGACAAAACAGACTTTAAAATAAAGACTATTACAAGATACAAAAAATAACACTACATAATGATCAAGGGATCAATCCAAGAAGAAGATATAACAATTGTAAATATTTATGCACCCAACATAACATAGGAGCACCTCAGTACATAAGGCAAATGCTAACAGCCATAAAAGGGGAAAACAACAGTAACACAATCATAGTAGGGGACTTTAACACCCCACTTTCACCAATGGACAGATCATCCAAAATGAAAATAAATAGGGAAACACAAGCTTTAAATGACACATTAAACAATGGACTTAAATGATACTTATAGGACATTCCATCCAAAAACAACAGAATACACTTTCTTCTCAAGTGCTCACGGAACATTCTCTAGTATAGATCATATCTTGGGTCACAAATCAAGCCTTGGTAAATTTAAGAAAATTGAAATTGTATCAATTATCTTTTCTGACCACAATGCTATGAGACTAGATATCAATTACATAAAAAAATCTGTAAAAACTACAAACACATGGAGACTAAACAATACACTACTAAATAACTAAGAGATCACTGAAGAAATCAAAGAGGACATCAAAAAATACCTAGAAACAAATGACAGTGAAAACACAATGACCCAAAACCTATGGGATGTACCAAAAGCAGTTCTAAGAGGGAAGTTTATAGCAATAAAATCCTACCTCAAGAAACAAGAAACATCTCAAATTAAAAACCTAACTTTACACCTAATGCAATTAGAGAAAGAAGGAAGGAAAAAAAAAAACAAAATTAGCAGAAGGAAAGGAATCATAAAGATCAGATAAAATTTCTGATAAAAACCGTCCTGAAAGTTGGCTTGGAGGGAACTTACTTCAACACAATAAAGATCAGAAAAATAAGTGAGGGAAACAATAGCAAAGATCAATAAAACTAAAAGCTCGTTCTTTGAGAAGATAAACAAAATTTATAAGCCATTAGCCAGACTCATCAAGAAAAAAAGGGAGAAGTCTCAAATCAATAGAATTAGAAATGAAAAAGGAGAACTAACAACTGACACAGCAAAAATACAAAGGATCATGAGAGATTACTACAAGCAACTATATGCCAATAAAATGGACAACCTGGAAGATATGGACAAATTCTTAGAAAAGCACAACCTTCCAAGACTGAATGAGGAAGAAGTAGAAACTATTTTTCTAGACCAATCACAACACTGAAATTGAAACTGTGATTAAAAATCTTAGAACAAACAGAAGCCCAGGACCAGATGGCTTCACAGGCGAATTCTATCAAACATTTAGAGAAGAGCTAACACCTGTCCTTCTCAAACTCTTCCAAAATATAGCAGAGGGAGGAACACTCCCAAACTCATTCTATGAGGCCACCATCACCCTGATACCAAAACCAGGCAAAGATGTCACAAAAAAAGAAAAACACAGGCCAATATCACTGATGAACATACATGCAAAAATCCTCAACAAAATACTAGCAAACAGAATCCAACAGCACATTAAAAGGATCATACACCATGATCAAGTGGGATTTACCCCAGGAATACAAGGATTCTTCAATATATGCAAATCAATCAATGTGATATACCATATTAACAAATTGAAGGAGAAAAACCATATGATCATCTCAACAGATGCAGAAAAAGCTTTTGACAAAATTCAACACCCATTTCTGATAAAAAACATCCAGAAAGTTGGCTTGGAGGGAACTTACTTCAACACAATAAAGGCCATATATGACAAACCCACTGCCAACACCGTTCTCAAAGGTGAAAAAAAAATGAAACCATTTCCACTAAGATCAGGAAGAAGACAAGATTGCCTACGCCCACCACTGTTATTCAACATAGGTTTGGAAGTTTTAGCCACAGCATTCAGAGAAGAAAAAGAAATAAAGAAATAAAACAAATTGGAAAAGAATAAGTAAAACTGTCACTGTTTGCAGATGACAGGACACTATACATAGAGAATCCTGAAGATGCTACCAGAAAAGTGCTAATCAATGAATTTGCTGAAGTACCAGGATAAAAAATTAATTCACAGAAATATTGCATTCTAACATACTAATGATGAAAAATCTGAAAGAGAAATTAAGGAAATACTTCCATTTACTACTGCAACAAAAGGAATAAAATACCTAGGAATAAACCTACCTAAGGAGACAAAAGACCTGTACTCAGAAAAGTATAAGACACTGATGAAAGAAATTAAAGATGATACAAACAGATGGAGAGATACACCATGTTCTTGGATTGGAAGAATCAACATTGTGAAAATGACTATACTACCCAGAGCAATCTACAGATTCAGGGCAATCCCTATCAAACTACCAATGGCATTTTTCACAGAACTAGAACAAAAAAATTCACAATTTGTATGGAAACTCAAAAGACCCTGAATAGCCAAAGCAATCTTAAAAAAGAAAAACGGAGCTGGAGGAATCAGGCTCCCAGTCTTCAAACTATACTTCAAAGCTACAGTATTCAAGACAGTATGGTACTGGCACAAAAACAGAAAGATAGATCAGTGGAACATAGAAAGCCCAGAGCTAAACCCACACACATCTGGTCACCTTATTTTTGATAAATAAGGCAAGAATATACAATGGAGAAAAGACAGCCTCTTCAGGAAGTGGTGCTGGGAAAACTGGACAGCTACATGTAAAAGAATGTAATTAGAACACTCTCTAACACCACACAGAAAAATAAACTCAAAATGGATTAAAGACCTAAATATAAGGCCAGACATTATAAAACTCTTAGAGGAAAACATAGGCAGAACACTCTATGACATAAATCACAGCAAGATCCTTTTTGACTCACCTCCTAGAGAAATGGAAATAAAAACAAAAATAAACAAACGTGACCTAATGAAACTTAAAAGCTTTTCCACAGCAAAGGAAACTATAAACTTGATGAAAAGACAACCCACAGAATGGGAGAAAATATTTGCAAAGGAAGCAACTGACAAAGGATTAATCTCGAAAATATACAAGCAGCTCATGCAGCTCTATATCAATGAAAACCAAACAACCCAATCCAAAAATGGGCAGAAGACCTAAATAGACATTTCTCCAAATAAGATATACAGATTTCCCAGAAACACATGAAAGGATGTTCAACATCACTAATCATTAGAGAAATGCAAATCAAAAGTACAATGAGGTATCACCTCACACTGGTCAGAATGGCCATCATCAAAAAATCTACAAACAAGAAATGCTGGAGAGGGTGTGGGGAAAAGGGAACCCTCTTGCACTGTTGGTGGGAATGTAACTGATACAGCCACTATGGAGAACAGTATGGAGGCTCCTTAGAAAACTAAAAATAGAACTACCATATGACCCAGCAGTCCCACTAATGGGCATATGCCCTGAAAAAAACATAATTCAAAAAGAGTCATGTATCACAATGTTCAATGCAGCACTATTTACAATAACAAGGACATGGAAGCAACCTAAGTTTCCATTGACAGATGAATGGATAAAGAAGATGTGGCCCATATATGCAATGGGATATAACTCAGCCATAAAAAGAAACAAAACTGAGTTATTTGTAGTGAGGTGGATGGACCTAGAGTCTCTCACACAGAGTGAAGTCAGTCAGAAAGAGAAAAACAAATACCGTATGCCAACACATATACATGGAATTGGGAAAAAAAAAAAAAGTTTCTGAAGAACCTAGGGCCAGGAGAGGAATAAAGACCGGATGTAGAGAATGGACTTGTGGACACAGGGAGCAGGTAGGTTAGGCTGGGACGAAGTGAGAGAATGGCATGGAAATATATACACTACCAAATGTAAAACAAATAGCTAGTCAGAAGCAGCTGCATAGCACTGGGAGATCAGCTTGGTGCTTTGTGACCACCTAGAGGGGTAGGATAGGGAGGGTAGGAGGGAGACGCAAAAGGGAGGGGATATCAGGATATATGTATATGTATAGCTGATTCATTTTGTTATAAAGTAGAAACTAACACACCATTGTAAAGCAATTATACTCTAATAAAAATGTTTAAAAAATTAACGTATACAATTCAACGGTTTTTAGTATAATCACAGAATTGTGCAATCATCACCAACCATCACATACACCATCACCACAGTCACTTTTAAGACATTTTATCACCTCAAAAAGAGACTCCCATCCCCATTATTAATCACTCCACATTTACCCTCAATCCTCCCACCCTAGGCAACCACTAATCTACTTTCTGTTTGTAGGTAATTGCTTAATCTAGGCATTTGATATAAATGGAGTAATTGAACATGTGGGATTTTCTGTGTGTGTATGTCTTCTTTCACTTAGCATAATATTTCCAAGTTTGCAGCGTGAATCAGTATTTTATGCCTTTTCCCTATTAAATAATATTCCATTATATGGAGTACCGTGTTTTGTTTATCCATTTACTGGTTAAAGGACATCCTACACAACTTTGTGTGACTTGTTAGACCAAGGGTTGGACCCTTCCTATTAGTTCTTTTGGAAATATGATCTGAGAAATAGTCAAGACAACCTCTGATGGTGGCTAGATCTGTATCATAAAATTAGGAGACACTGAAAGGTCATTCTGTTATGTGGACTGGATGAAAAGAAAAGGTGGTTCTGCTGTGAAAGAAAAGTGAAGCAGGTTTTCAGGAGGAGCAGAGGAAATATATGGGGAGAGATTGCAACTGTCCTTCTGGTTTATAATTCCAAGCCCTTCTGGAAATCCTTAGTTTACCTGAGAAATGCATGAATCCTCAGAATAGATTTCCACTTTTTTTGGTTAAGTCAGTATGGTGGGCAGATAAATTACTCCCCAAGTTTTCTATGTTGCAGTCTCTGAAATCTATGACTATGTTACCTTATACTGCAAATGGAATTTTGTAGATGTGATTAAAGGTATGGATCTTGAGATGGGGAGATTATCCTGCTTTATCTGGGCTGGTCATATCTAATTATGTGAGTCATTAAAAAGAAAGAACCTTTTAGAAACCTGAAGAACATTTGTTTAAAGGAAGTTTCAATTAAAAATGAAGGAGCAGAGAAATGAAATGTTAGGACTTCACCAGCCATTGTGGGCTTTGGAATGGAGGAAGGGGGCCATGAGCCAAGAACTGTAGGCAGCTTTTACAATCTGTAAAAGTTAAATAACAGATTCTCCTAAAGCCTATAGAAAGAATCATTAACCCAGTGAGACTTGTGTCAGGTTTCTTACATCCAGAACTGTAAGAAAGTAAATCTGGATTAAGCCACTATGCTAGTGGTAATTTCTTACAGCAGCAGTAGAAAACTAATACTGTTGGCTTCCATTTATTTCTGCTATATGAAAAAAAAAGTCAACAGAAAGGTATTTAATGTAGGCTCCAGCAGCCAAAATATCCTCTCTGCAATGTAATTGAAAGATGATCTTCTAAGTCTGGGATGTAGTTTTTGTAATGAAGATAATTCTTGCTTTGGAAGGCAATTCATTGGTCAGTGCTGATGTGGCAGGCAGATTTCCTAATATGGCTCGCCAGATATGTTTCAATTTGACCCCCGAACTTGGGAATCTCATGAGCTATCATTCTATGATTGTGTTATAGTATATGGCACAATGGTTTTCAGTTAGGGAGATTACCTGCCTGGGCCTTATAGATCCTTAAAAGCAGAGAGTTTTATGTGGATGATAGCAGCAGAAACCAGAAAAAATTGAAATTTGAGATGGATGTGACACACTGTTCCTGGTTTGGGATGAAAAGAGATGGGGGTGGTTTCTAGTAGCAGTGAGACGCCCTGACTTAAGATGCAGCAAGGAAATGTTAACTTTCTACCTAGAGTCACAACAAACTAGATTCTTTCCCCAAGCCTAATAGCCCAGCTTGGCAGACCTCTTGACTGTAGCCTTGTGAGACATTCATTAGAGAACTCAGCTGAGATCACCTGGACTTCTGACTTAAGAAATGTGAGATACTATATGTGTGTTGCTTTAATCTACAATGTTTCTGGTAATTTGTGATGTAGCCATAAAAAACTAATACAGATGGTTAGAAGGTGGGTCCTTAAAAACTAATATCCACCCAGACTTCCCAGTTTTGATTCTGACTCTCCTGCTTACTAATTGTAGAAGTCATTAAGGCTGTTTATAATGTTTATAATGTTTAGTTTCTTCTTCATATGAGCACAAGTTATGATGGCATTTCCCAACACACTTTGAAATTAGGTGTGATTTGTGGCTTATCTTGGACACTTCAATGTGAGTAGAAGTGATATGTATCAATACTGGGTAATGCTTGACTTGCTACATACCTTCCCTCTTGTGCTGATCACACAAGGATGTGTTGAGATTGTGCTTCCATTATCCTGGGTCCTTGAGTGACTATGGTAAGTAGACTTTCCCCACATTTCTCTGCTGACTCATAGTGAGCATATAACACAAGCAATAAACACTCTTTTTAGTATTAATCTATTGGAATTTTGAGGATTGTTGTTACTCAACAAAATCTAGCCTTTCCCTGCTGAAACACCATTTATGTAACCTTGGGCAATACCCTTAACTATTGTTACCTACTCCTTTGTTGTTGTTTTGTCTCCTCCTCCACCTCCACCTCCTCCCCTTCCATGTCTTCTTCCTCTTTACCATCATTATCATCATCAATTTTATAGGAAGAAGAATAATGCTTACAGAAGCTACCTTTTTTGAGCACTTACTATGTACTCAGTTAAAAAGCCCTTAAAATATGCCACATCTATTTAGCATAGTAGTAAACATCATAGGTTCTGAAGCCCATCTGCCCTAGTCAACAACTTTGATGCTTTGTTAGAATGTCTATTTTTATGCCTGTTTTTCCATTGGTCAAATCGAGATAATAGCACTTGCTTCATAGGGTTGTGTGAGAACAAATATAAATTAACACATGTGAAATGCTTAGAACATTGCCTGATATATAATAACTCTACAATAAAAGGTCACTATTTATATGGTCTGATATAATTTTCACAACAACCCTATACGGTAGTGATTATTATTTCCATTTTCTAAGCATGCACACTGAAACTCAAAAAATGAATTATTTTGCTCAAGTTTACACCAGTCATTCTATCTGAGTCCACGCTCATAACCATTTTCTCATTGTTTCTGCATGCCTCTGACCTTATGATTTAATCAATTCTTTCCTCCTCTAGAGGATTCACATGCTTCCACTAAGTTGTGTCTTTATGTCACAATGAAATATCCTAAGTTCCTTAACTGATTTATGATCTTACCAGCCTCAGAACAACTGCCTCCCCAGTTTGTCAACTTAATATAATCTGAGCTCTCCACAAGCATAATTATTAAGTATACCTAGATGGGCTCTGGGCTATGTGTTTTATTAACAATACAGGAGAGTTTAAAATTACTACTTTTTTTTCCAGAAATGGGGACTATATACAGACTTGTTAAAATAATTAAAAAGTTGTGAAGAGACATCAGGAACCCTGAGTTCCAACCTAAGCTCTTCACTCACTGGCTGTGTGACCATGGACAAGCCAATTTACTTCTCTGGGCCTCAGTGTCCTCATTCATCAAAAGAGGGGATTCAATTAGTGGGATATGTTTCAAATCCTCTGAGACAAAAAGTCATATGCTTACTGAAAGCCTCACTTTAGCTCATGTGTGGAGGTGGCTCATGGGAATCTAATTGGGAAAGATGCTCAATTTTGTGCTGTGCTGGAATCAATGCACCAGAAGGAAGAGGGCATGTAAACAAGGGCCTATTGTGCTTATTTTTCCTAACAAAATATCCCAAAGTGTGAGAATTCAGAGGCTTGAGCTCTGTTGGCAATCAATGAAACATGAATGTGTCTTTCCGAATGCATTTTCCTCATCCCCTTCAGCTTTCCTGTAATGAGGAGATAATGAGCTATAGACATAACCAGGGGTTCCTGGGAGCTTCTTCTAACATCCACTTTGTTAGAAGAACTTTTTCAGCTGAAAGCAAAATATCTTCAAGGGATATTCTGCCAGCTGTGTCATACCTTGAGATTAATGTCATGATATTTTCTCAAGAATTTGAGGGTACCTACAGGGGTCCCTCTAATGGGTACTACTCAGTTATTGTTGGGGAAAATAAGTTTTGTTGTCACTTCATTGATTGCCTTTTTTTTTTTTTAAATCAGACCATGAGAAAATATTTACTGGAGAGGCACAGGACTCAACTTTATAAACTAAAGCCCCCTGAGGTCACCATTTTACCTCAGGTATATTCCTGATGTTATTAATTTTTCCTGCCTCTTTTACTGGCTTTTGTGATACAGCCTTCCCTCCTTTTTCCTTAGTATTTCCAACAACCACTGTATTTTGGACATCTTATATACCCAGATGTGGTTGAGGAATGCCTCCAGCTCCCTGCCTAGCCTAAAACAAAGTCTATAAGTCTGTAGTGGTAAAAAGTCTAGAGTGGTAAGTCTGTAAGTCTAGAGTGGTAAAAAGATTTCACCTTTCTTCTCAAAATTAACCAACTGTGGCTGTCTGGGGAAAAAATAATAATGATGAGAAGAATATCAAAGTGGCCACAGATCTCAGGGGGAAATGGGACTGTGTTTAGTTAGGGATGATTTCCAAGAAGAAGACCTGTTGTGTTCAATGTTTGCTGTTATCGAAAGAATTTTCCTGAGTACAATAGGGAGAGGGGATGAATGACTGGTTGGGATGTAAAAATAATGCACAGGAGGAAAAACAAGAGCCGAAAACGTGTTAAATGACATATTTGTTCTGGTCTCCTGCAGAGGCAGTGGACGCCCCCGCCCCCTCCAACTCAAAATTTAGTTTGTAGATCAAGATTGAGGGCATATCGCACACACAAACACACACCCCAATAGGGTATGGAAAGTTTTATTACTTACACAATTGAGATCTCTGGGGAAAGTAGGGCAGGACTCTCAAACAGGTCAAAAATGACCTAAGATGGCAAGAAAAGGAGACTGGTTTTGGCTTTTACTGTTGTTAGGGGGTGATGCTAATGAGAGTTCCCAGAGGGCAGGTGCTTGCATGGTTTGAATTTTGCACACCAAAGGGGAAGCACCCAGCCTTTTTATCAATTTGTCTAGGAGCACAGCATAAGGGCAAAAGGGAGGGAAGAGTCTAAAAACTGTCAGCAGTCAAACATCAAAAAATGAAGTCAGATTCTTCATAACATTCTTACTTCAAGGGACACAATTTAAAATTGGGATAAAAAGAATCCAGTCTCAGAGGTCAGGTAGCATGGGTTCAAATCTCGGCTTAACCACTCATAAGCCTGTGACCTAATGAAAGGTGCTTAATTGCTTCAAAGCTGATTTTGTTCCTTTGTAAAACAGGGGCAGCATTAGGACCCATCCGTAAGAGGGCAGATGATTGGTGGAGAGGTTGCACACGACGTTTTAGTATTGGAATACAGTAAATGCAACACTACCATTGCATCAATGTTGTACTTTCTACTACTGGGTTTGCTACAACCACTAGTCCCACTCCTATTTTTCCTGATTTTTCTCCATAGAATAAGTTTCCAGATCTACCTCTCTTCTGTGTATTTGTCTATTTCTTTCCTTTTTTTTTTTTTTTTTTTGGCCCGTCAAGTGGCTCATGGGATTCTAGTTCCCTGACCAGGGATTGAAACCGGGCCTTCAGCAGTGAAATCGTGGAGTTCTTACCACTGACCGCCAGGGAATTCCCTGTGTATTTGTCTTTAAATCTGAAATTGGGGTATTTCAAATGGTTTTTTAAAAGATCTGGGCTGGGTGTTCTTCTCAGTGGCTATGTTGACCTCAGTACACTCCATTCTGGGGACGATGACTTGCTGACACCCACCTTCTTATGGTGTGCTCCTTCATGGAAAGCAGGGCAGCCTGCTGTGCATACTTACTATAGGCAGTTCCTTAGTTGCTCACAATATTTCACTATTTGGATTTGAACAAAGCAAACTCCATTTTCTTACAGAATACACATGACTCACATTTCATAATATTTCAGCTGATGGAGAAACTTGGTTTTCCAACTGCAAATCCTAGAAGCTTGCCTGAACATAAATACTTTCTTACCCAGATTCAATATTCATATCTTGGTTCAGATTTATTTTTAATCATTTAACCTCATTCATTTTATTTTTAATTGTATGTAACAACTGTTCTTTTTCACAAACATGTTCTCAAAGTCACAAAGTGAGAATTTTATTTAGGAAACTTTCTCCTATCTTGACTTTCCTAATGCATTTTATGTATACCTCTCTCAAGACAATGATCCATCCTGTTTTGTGTTGTGTTTGTCTATATGGCTGATCACTTAAACTTTCCACATGATTTGGTATCATCATTTGGTTGTCTGTTAGACACATATAGCTTTTAGCCTTTCTCTTGGAGATTCTGATCCACTGGGTTTTGGGTGGGTGCCTGGGAAACAATATTTTAACAAGCATTCAAGGATATTCATGAAATACTGGTCTATTCGCTATGGATTTTAAGTGCATGCAATTTGTGTCTTTACCACTAGAAGATCCAGCATACTTTGTGCAGAGTAGTAACTCCAGTGCTCAGTTAGTGAATTCTTATGCTCATTGGGATTTTCTGGAGTAAAAGAATAATAACCATAACAATAGCTATGATTCATTACATACTTACTATATATTCCATTCTTTAGACATATTACTAAATCTTATGTACTAAATCAGAATGTAGATCTCCAGGTTAGAGATTTGGAAGCTGAAGCTCAAGGTGGGGGTTGTAATTGCCTCAGTATACAGTTAAAAAGTAGCCAAATACATCTTTATACCCAGGTGTGTCTGACAGCAAAGTCCCTGTGACTTGGGCATATTTCTGCAGCCACTGCTGCTTGCCCTAGTTAACATTCTCCTTGAACAACCTACAAGGTCCTTAACTTCTCACTGGCATAAATGTCTCTGATGCTCCCAGTTTAAAAATTGCAATACACATAAATAATTCAAGCAAACAACTTGATATAGTGGAGTGCATTAAGGCTAAAATAACCCTCCCCTTTTCGACTAGTTTAGAAAACCATCATCATTTTCTAGAAATACTCTCTGGGCTTCATGTGGTGCATGGTACATTGAATTTGTTAGCATTTTGCCGGCTCTGCCATTCAAAAGAAAAAAAAAAGCACTCTGGAATTGCTGCAAAATCAGCATAAATGCAGATTTAATTGACTTTGCCTCACAAATAACCTTCTTCATGCCAGCTTTATTGCAATGGTTGGAGAAGAGCCTATCTTTTTCATCACTATGCTGGTTTTCTGTTAACAACATTCATAGTCAAAATCTGAAAGGTATTTACTGATAGGCTAAGGCTTAGGTGGGCTGTCTTTAAACAAAGGTTTTTTCATCCACCAGAGGTTTATCTCGATAGATAGATGGGTGGATAGATTGATAAATCTATCTGTTTTTATCTCCAACATTATCTCATAACAACTCCTTCTCGCCCCTTGATCATTCCCTCCAATTACACTGTCGTCTCTGCAGTCTTCAAACATCCTAGATTTTTCTAGCCTTTGGCTTTCACTCCAACTATTGCCCGTTTTGGGATACCCCTTTCCCCTCATCTCTTTGTGGGTTACTTCTTCCCATCCTTTATACCTCTTCTAAATTTCACCTACTTTAAAATGTCATCCTTGGAATTCGCTCTGAGATGGTCTACTCTCCATTCTGTTGAATCTCTGCTTGTTTCATTTATAGAAGGGGTTGGTAAATTTTTTTCTGTGTAAAGCCAGATAGTAAATAAAACAGGACACTAGCAGGATTAAGCTGCTAAGTGTAATCTCCTGACCTTTGCTTCATAGTGCTGATTACAAGCTTTAGTTGGAACATTTATTTTGTTTTATGCTTGTTTATTATCAGTATGCCCATTATAATAAAAGCTTCATGAGGACAGGAGTCATAGTGCACTTGTACTTTACTGTATTAACATTGAACATAGTAGATGCTCAATAAATATCTCTTGAAAGAAAGAAAGAAAGATAGTTTAGTTTGATTTAAATATTTAGCCTTAATGATTCCCTACAGACTGCAAGATTAATCCTAATTCCTTAGGACACATATTCCCACAGACTCTTGACCCAATGAAATCTTCAGTGCCAACACTCACTACCATCTTTACTATCATAAGACAAAAGCTATAGTTCACTCATTCATTTACTCTTTCATTTAGTGTCATGCACAATAAATAATATTCTAGACACTGTGCTAGGCACCAGGCTAACAATGACACATAAACTAGACACAACTAGTTTAAACTCTCTCTTGGAGTTTAAAATCCGGTATTGTCTCAAGTAGACAGATATTCATATCTCTCTGTTTTGCATGCTGTTTAGCATGATTTCCTTTGTGTGTAGGTTCCTGTTATCAGATGCACTGAGTACTCTCCCAGTGGTGCATCCCACATTAATTGAGTGGTCACTATGATGCTCTTCTAATTCATCCCTTCATCCTCTGTGTCGTTCTCTATGATGTTCACTTCGTATCTTTACACAGCCCCTATCTCTTGGGCCATAGTCATTTCTCTAAGGGCCTGTCTCCTTCACTCAACAATGACTTTTGGTGAGCCAAAGAGGCTAGTCTGTCATTCTTCGTTGTATTAGCAGGGTCAAGCAGAATGCCTGGATTA
This sequence comes from Leucopleurus acutus, assembly GCF_964270905.1. Lineage (NCBI taxonomy): Eukaryota > Metazoa > Chordata > Mammalia > Artiodactyla > Delphinidae > Leucopleurus > Leucopleurus acutus. The sequence continues at coordinate 21,735,006 of NC_139162.1, forward strand.
CAAACCAAATAAATGGTTGATGAATGAGTCAGTTCTGGCATCTTACCTAGAGACTTTTGTAGTACTAATTATTTATGGGATGAATTCAGAAGAGTTTGATAAGGATACTAAGAAATTATTGTGTTTGGATTATTATCAAATACGTTTTTCTGATATTTAAGTATTTATGAGTTAAAATTCCAATATATCAATTAATTTTAGACATACTGCTATCTTTTACCTTTATAAACCATTAAAATGAAATGATATTCAAAATCCAGTGTTTTGACTGGGGTCAAAAGTGGAGACTTGACAAAGGTGGAAATTTATTAAGGGTAAAATTACATAGTGATACTTTTCAATGGATTAGTGAATCTGACCTGGTACCTTGTTCTCTGGTACAAAAATAGGTCATGGTGCTTTTATTTCAAATACATTATATTATAGGACTTTCTGCATAGGATCAAAAATTTCACTGATTCATTTGATGTATCTGTTTGAAGACTTAATTTCTAAACACGCAAAACTATAAAACTTTTACAAGTCAAAATGCCTTTAGAAAAGCCATAAAGCAATGTTTATATATACATATATATTGACTTAAAAATATTTCTTTTGAAAAACTGTCACTGCTATACAAAATAACCCTGGACCCATGCAAGTAATCTCAGCTTTAGAATATGAAATAATTTGCAAATTAAATGATAGGGTTTCAGAGAAAGCATGGGTTGTTTTTTAAAGTAAGTGATAGAAGGGTTGCAGATATGCAGAGAGCCTTCTGAAATGAAAAGTTTTCATGTACACTCAGTGATTTCATAGAAAAGCAAGTACTTTGAAGCAAGTGGCAGGGCTGAAATTCTGCTACCTTTCCTTTATCTATTTTCACTTTTCCCAGAACATATGTTTCAGAATAGTTTTATTAGCAAGTGGAGATGTCACTGTCCAAAATCTGTGGTGTGATTAGCATTACTGAATGGCAGGTTTTGTGTTACTCATGTTTATTTTATGCCTTTCCAAACCATCTGCTTCCTTGTGCTATGTCTTAGATAGTGAGAAACCATGACAGTAGAGGTGTACAGTTCCACTACAATTCTAATGGTTTCTGACATTTTGGGTTTCTCTTTTTCTGAGTGTCCTAGACAAAACTGAGTAACATGGTCACTTCTTAGGAAACAAAGCTTAGAAATAATTCACTCATTCATTTAACTCAAATTTATTGAGTATTTATTCAGTGCCAGGTAGTAGACAAGAACCTGTGGTTACTGAGATGCATGAGACACTGTTTCTACAATAGTCTAGTCAGGGAGACAGGGAGGCAAACATTGTAGTGTGAGAAGGTCTACTGTAGAGTTAAAAGTATGATGGCATCAGGAAGAAAAAGTGAAAGCATTTGTTTCAAGAATGCACTGGAATCTTGAGCATTTAATTATCAATATAAGAGAAAAAAAGCTGCCGAAGAGTACTGCAGACCAAAGCACCTACATTGGTACGTGTCCATAGAAATGTGAGAAAGATTGTTGTTGAGAAATTTTAATTACTTTGGTTTGGCTGAAATACAGGGTATGCATGGAAAGCAGGAGAGAATGAGACTTTGCAACTTGATAACAATTGCTGGTACCTATTGAGCCCTTAGTACATGGCAACTACTGTACACCTATTCTCTTATTTAATCCTTCCAACAAATTGTTGGACTGAAACAATTTTCTTACTTTTCTTATTTTACAGATTAGAAAGCTGAGTTTCAGAGTTTAAGTGGTATGTTGACTCAGTGCTCTCATAGAACAGTCAAACTGGGTAATTCTGGAGCGTTTAATATTGGGACTATTTACAAAGCTGTAGACATGGTTTAAACCAATGGATCTCAAAGTATTGTCCCTAGACTGGCATTATCTGCATCAGTTGAGAATCTGTCAGAAACACAAATTCTCAGGTTCTATTCCAGAGCTACTGAATTCAAAACTCTAGGGGTGAGGCCACATAATCTCTAGTCTAACAAGCCCTACAGGTGATGCCGATTCATGCTGAAGTTTGAGAACCACAGATCTAGGGAAGCAGCCATGGATGGTGCAGTGCTATGTGGCTGGTAACACAGGGGAAGATGCATCACCCTGATGTCTAAAAGAAAAGGCAGTTGTCAGAAGCACTGATACTCTTAAGCCTTCCTGAAACATCCTTCTGGTTGAAAATTTTACCAATTGTGGTTTCCATGATATGTTTTTTTAAATTTTTCTTCTTCTTCATTTCTGACAATAAGCAGAAGGCTTCAGAGATTCAGTAAAGAGATCTGGGCTTGAATTTCAATTTAGCAATTACTAACTGTGTAATCTTAAACAATTTCCTTATACCCCCTGATCCTAAATCATTGTAGTTTTTCACCTATTAAATGATTTTAATATTAGTGCCTACCCCATAAGTATTTTTTTTATAAAATTTAAATGATTTAATATTTAGAAAAAGTTTAGGATAGTCTGCACTAAATATGTGTTATATGTTACCTATTGTTAATGATATTTTATTGCCACTGTTGCTATTATTATTATTCTTTCTCTGTTTTTTTTCTAAGGCTCTACTTCCTCTCATGGTATTTCACTTGAAATTAGATTTGCTTTTCATTTTATACATATATCCCAGGTTATTTTTACTAGCATCTATTCTGTGTAACCCTCAATCTGTATCTTCAGTTCCATTTATCTTTTAAATTATAAACTTTTATATATAACAACCTACTAAACAGCTCATATTGCTTATAACATATATATATATATATATATATATATATATATATATATAAAATCAATCAAGTAACCAACAACAAATAATAATAAGAATCCCCATTCATTTACCTGCCATCTGTGACAGAAATCTGGGAAGCTTCTTATACTCCTTCTTCTGCCTACAACTTAGTCATTTATAGATTTTAACAAATAAATCCCACAGATTTTAATAAATTAGACTCTTTTGTCATCTCCATTCCTGAAGCCTGAGTTCTTATCTCAGCCGGGTTAGCACAAAAGCTTTAAACACCTTCCTCCTCAAAAATATTGCCCAGTCCTACTGTTCTCCATTCTTCACCCCAATTAGAGTGTTTTTCTCAATCCAAAACAGAAATCAAACAACCGATAAACACATCAATAAATAAGATTGTATAACTGCACTACTTAAAACTCTTTTAGGGTCCATATTACTTGTACGATACATTCTCAGCTGCTTAGCCTGACTTAGAGGGTAATTCTCTGACCCCGACCTACTCTTATGTAGAGGTTGCATGGCATAATGGTTGAGAGTAGGACTCCAGAGTCATATTGCCTGCATTTAAAACAGGCCTTCACCTCTTCTTGCTCGTCATCTTCGGCATGTGTGACAGGCATCTTCTGTTTATCCCTCCTGATCTACACCCCATCCTTTACTTGCTCTGTGCGAGGGAGGCTGATATGTCTGGACCTCATCAGTTACCTTCCCTGTCCTCTGGTATCACTTGGATTTGGCCACTAATGGCTACCATCAGGAACTCTGTAAAACACCAAGAGAGGGTTCCCTTCCTGTTGGGTTGCCAAAGGTTGATAGTGCCTGTCTACTGAAGGCCACAGCCCCTGTAACACAGCTCTCTCAGGATTGCTCTCCCTGGGTTCTGTTAACTGCCTTCTTTTCTTTCAAGCTGAAGGGTGAGAGCATCTTCCTCTATGTTACCAGACCCTGTTCAGGTTGGGTAACTGGGATCTGGCTTTTTCTTGTTCTCTGGGCAATAAATGGGTATCTGCCTTAGAACAATGCCCAGTAACCACTTTGCTTTTGCCATACTTTTTTTTTTTTTTGCGGTACGCGGGCCTCTCACTGTTATGGCCTCTCCTGTCGCGGAGCACAGGCTCCAGACGCACAGGCTCAGCGGCCATGGCTCACGGGCCCAGCCGCTCCGCGGCATGTGGGATCTTCCCGGACCGGGGCACGAACCCGTGTCCCCTGCATCGGCAGGCGGACTCCCAACCACTGCGCCACCAGGAAAGCCCTGCCATACTTTTTAAGCACCACATTCTTTACCGTGATCCCCAGTTCCTGCAGCTCATCATTTGCCGTGACCTTTGCCATGAGGCTCCCTGATACAATGCCAGTCAGGTCAGTTCAGCCACTTAATAGCTGTGATACTGACCCCTGACCTTCTTGGCCTTGCACCTGTCACCTCCCCCTGGGATAACTGAGCAATGGTTTGGTTTCGAGGTCTCTACTACTTAATTGTCTGAAGTATTAAGATGTCAACCCAGTCAAGTTCTAACAGTGAGAAATTTCAGCTCTAGGTGATTTTTTTTAAAATCAGTCATTAGAATTTTGTTATTTTAAAAGATGATTCTGACTATATATAAGTGTTTTCCCCTTGAGCTCTCCTTAAAGAAGCTAGGATTTTTTTGGCAGTTCTTTCTCTTTTTTCTCTCTTCCAATCAATACCTTAGTCATCTTCCCAAGAGAATTCTGGAATCATGGGATTCACCCCACCTTGATCAAAAATCTACTCTATTTTCTGCAGATATATGCCTAAGCCCTTTTCATTCACTTTATATCATTTAATCTCAAAAACATCCCTGTGAAATTGCTATCACTAGTATCCCTGTTTTACAAATGATAAAAGTGACACTCAGAAATCTTCTGAAATTTGCCCATGGTCAAAGAATCAGCCAATGGCAGAGATAGAATTCTAAGTTTTCTCTGTTGAATACCCAGAGTATGAACTATTTTAATATAGTGCTTCTGTTTAAAAAAATACAAGCTAAAATATTTCAAACCAATAAGTAGCTTTACATTTCAAAGATAAAATCCAAAATCATCTGGCTCACGTATATTATATATTAAAGGGTAAACACTCCTTCTGTTTAAAATAATGAATTCCTTGTTCAGTTATGGGATATTTGGAGTTCATAGAGTATGATCCAAGATGTCTTTTGTTACAAGTTTGACTTGAAGTCTTGGTGTTACATTTTATTCCTAATTCCAATTTCTTCTGGTCAGCTCTGTGCCCTGCCCTGGGGTTAGGCACCCATCAGGAAAATGTCTTTGGCAGTCCCCCTCCAACAGTTAAACAGCTAAATGGGGAACATGTTTATGGTGTGGAGCCTCATCTCTGACATGTCTGGCCCATACCCCAGGACTGCGATTCTATTTAAGTCTCTATGACTAAGGTGCCAATTCTTCTTTATAGTAGAGATCTATCCTGAATTCCCTCTAACTAAATGTTTGTGGCTTCAAGCATTTTGCCTATCTATAAAAAATTCCCATTATAGAAATGGATGTTTCCTGCCATGATTCAGGCCCTCCTCCAAACAGGTTGATACTTAGAATCATGGAATTTCACCATTTAACTGACTTTGCAGATTATTTCATGACACAGTTGGTTCAGTAATCATATAAGCCTGGGAATAGGGGAGAGGGAGAATTTTCTATCCTCAACAAAATTCCATCTTTCCCAGAAAAAGAGATGTGACCCAGATCCAAAGTGAATCCATCTAACCAGCAGTTAACTTCCCATTTTCTTCATCATCTTGTGTGTCAGTTGTCCTATTTTCCTATTATATATTCATCCACTCTTTCTTCATTTTTTCTTTGTCTGAATTTATAACTTATTTGCTCCTTCTATTTTAAAACAACAAAACCCACAAAAACAAATATTTTCTTTTAACCCTGAATCCTATTAGCTTCTGCTTCAACTCTTCGCTTTGTTTACTGCCAACCTCTTGAAAGCGCTGGTTTAAAACTTGATGTTTCTGCTTCCTTTCATGTCAATCATCTCAATACCCTCCTGGATCCCCTCTGAATCTATTCCTCAGTGCAGATACTCCTCACCTCCTCACTTGGAGCTCCTTGAATTTCTTGTTTGCAACAGAACTAATCCTGTATGTGAGAGACACATCGCCCTAGATAGGGCAATTAGAGTGTCATACTTATCTGGACTGAGTGGGATCCATTTGGAGGGGTCTGGACTATGTGATAATGATATTTCGAGTCCTCTCTTTTGCGGTGCAATGTATTTCTAACAACAAAAACTCCTGCTGACAGAACTGGAAAAATTTGAGCTACATGCATTCTACCATCCCCATTAATTTTCTGTATCTTGTATTTGTCATTTCATGTATTTTTCCTAGAGTAAAAACTATTCTTCTTAACATCAGCTGTAGCACTACACCTTAACTTTAGTAAAGCGAGCCCAAAATAAAACTAAAACACTGAAAATAAACTACAATAAACATCTGGATGAAAATGTCCAAGAGAAAATAATGGTATTATTCTTTTCTATGACAAAAAACAATTGGCTTCCAAAACAAAACAAAACAGTGCCTAAGAGGAGGTAAAGGATGTGAGAAAGTGGCTATCATATAAACCCTTATGACCAGAGCACTTGGTTTCATTTTTCACCATGGTTTTGAATTTCTACTCTTAATAATATTTCCCCCAGTCCTACTTTCTCACTCCCATTTTGTTTTGTTTTTATTATTGTATGACTTTTTGTTGTAGTACACTTAAATCTTTGAGGGGAAGTGAGGCAATGAACAAATAAATGCATAACAAGTAAGACATGTTGACAGTTTTATTCTTCTAAGTATTAAAGGAATACTGACTTATGGCAGCATCCTCCTGGGTCAGAGGGTGAGGTGGTCATTTAAGGAGTATTTGTACGAGGAAATATCCTGGGGTGGATGTGGTGCTCACGTCATAGGAACAGTAAGAACACAGAATAAAAATAGTCGGGAGGTTAAGGTATTTGTGACTTTTTTTTTTTTTATACACAGCAGCTCTGAGGTTAAAATTAAGCATAATGTGAAGAAAATCAATGACTTTTCTTGCAATAATTTGTTTTCATTTTTTTCCCCCTCTTGGCTGTAAGAAGGTACCTATTTTAGTTTTTTAAGTCCCTCTGAGGAATCTTGCACCCCAGTCCCCCAAAAGGGGCAGTATTACCAAAATACCTTAGAGTTGCCCCTCCATGAACTCGGGTGGCTTCTGCTCTTGGTAGGAAAAAAAATATATCATCAATCTAATTTCAGAGGCCGATGGGAATAAAACTTTTACTGGGCTTCATCAGCCAGACCTTAGATTGAAATGTGGGCCCATTTCACTCTCTATTTCACACTGATCTTTCAAAAGTCATGGAGAAGGCTGCAAAAGTCAGTATCCAACTGAAATCCTGAGTTAAAATTGTTTACAGTTGCCTGGTACAGTAATTAATCTGAAATCATTACTTGTCATTACCTGGCTCCCTGAATATGCATTCAATTAGTTAGGAACTTAGATAAGGAGTGCTATTAGCACAATTAAATATTCCTCACAAATTCCATTGGCTGAATCTGAACATTTCGTTTTAATAGAGTCACTGACAACTGGAATGTTTCCACAGGAATAGGTCCCATGGTCTGGATAATAAGTCTGGTGAGGAATAAGTGAAGGGATTTTGCAATTCTGAATCACAAAGAGAAGATTAAATCTCTTATCAACATTAGAAGATCAACAGAGAGAGAAGGAAGTTGTCCAGGGATGTGTTACTAGTGATGGCAAAGCTAGAAACAAATTACAGAATTACAAAATGGCACACTTAAAATCAATGAAAGAGAACTAACTCTGTGCAATGTGATAGGCTGATTGTAAAGTACCCATCCCTGGTGGATGATCCCAAGTCAGCAATGTCAAAGAATGACTTGCACTTCCACAGCCTAATTGCAGATGCCAATGAAACTGGGCTGGCGACAGCCCTGTCCATGATGTCTATAACGTTCTCCACTGACTGTCCTGGAGACTAGATTTACCCAATAATACAAAAGGTCAAAACTCACTTCTATCAAAAGGATTTATTCATTCACTCAGAAACAGAGTGAGCTATGTCAAAAGAAAAGTGGTTTTCCTTGTTTGGGCAGTATTCTTTATAGCTGTGTTTAAATTGACTCCTGTAATGTAAACTGAGACTAACTTGCAGTCTAATTCCAGTTGTTTTCATTGAAGAGAATTATCAGAAGCCACAGTTTGGCAGAACGTTCAGCTTATTCAATGAAGAAATTGATAAGGCAAAGAAAGGCAAGACTCTGGAGCTAAGGGGGTGTGCAAATTCTCTGTGCTTTTTGGCCTTGTTAGAAAAACCTCCACCCATCTTACAACTATTTTTTACAACATATCCTAGACACTGTGATGTTTGGGTACTAGTCTATGCAGCTAACATAGGGACAATTGTGTCCCTTCCTTTAGGGACTTAATACACCTGAGGGAGAACCCTATGTGCAAATGTAGAATTTCCACAGAAAACTGTAAGCACTGAAATTTTAAGTATAAAATAAGCAGTTCCCTGCCCTCACTTATCTCAGTTTTTCCATCTGTAAACAGAATGTTGATCCTTTAAGAAGGCTTTCCAGTTCTGAAATACTTAAGACTAGTACTTAATCATCAGCTACCTGGAGCTATGACCTGTACCCTCACCGGAAGGTGGGCTTCCCAAGACATCAGCAGAATCCCACTGCAGCTTCCAGGCACATGGTAGAACAACGAATCTCTATTAGTGTCGTAAACTTACTGTGTGTTTGCAATGGTAAACATCTCACCTCAACAGTTGACTTATGTCTGCTTTTTAAACAACTGCAACAGATGGTTGACACTTGAACAGAATACATAATTACTTTGCAATCTAACACTTCATTCTTATTTGTTCTTTCTCAAAGGACAGAAGCTGTGCCTTATGCCATTGGGTCTAATCAGTTAGTTTAATCAGAAGCAGTGTTAGGAAAGCTCTCAAGAGAGATGAGCTGTGGGAGGATTCCTAATCCCAGCCTTTCGGGGACATTAAAAAAACTGGTGGGGTGGGGTGGTGGAGAGAGAAATCGTAGTACTTTTTAAAAACGCATGCCTCATTCTCATTTGTGTTCCAGATGAGGAAAAAGTTTTTATACATGTTTTTTCTCATTTCTTCCAGTTCACCTCCCTTAGCCTCAATTTCTTCATCTGGGTTTGTAATCCCTAACTCAGAGGCTGCTCTGAATAGTAAATGCAATAACTCCTGGAAAGACCTAGCACAGAGCTTGGCATAGAGTGGACACTCCACAAATATTGCTATGGATAAATTTAGGTGAAACTAAAGGGGCATCAACTCCTTCTTGTTCTGACACTGTTAATGTGATTCAAGTTAAGTCCTTGCACCCGCCCATTCAACCAGTGACCTTTCTTAAACCCACATTTCAGGAAGAAGCCTCCATCAATATTTCTCTCCCTCTTTTATGGAATCTCTTCTGCAAACATTGCTTCTCCACACTCTTAACCAAGGCAGCTCCTAGGTTGGCATAAGTCCCTGGAAGCCCAGAAATCCATCTACCCTTCTTTACTCAACCGTTCTTATTCTCCATGCGAATCTATTCCAAATTCCACTCCCTTTGCTGATTCAAGAAATCTTAAATCGAATATGCCACTCCTTCCAAAGTTTACATTTATAAAATAGTGCTATTGTCACCTTACTTGTTTTATGTGTGATATATTCATGGGGATTTTGATATTCACCTATCTCAAGCTTGTCAGAGAACCATGCTGTTTCAGAGAACAAAACAAAAATCTATGACTGAAAGGCAGAGGGTTGTCAAAAAATGGAATTTGGTGTATCAGAAGAAAACAATTCTACTTCACCCAAAGTATCCTAAAGCTTTCAGATGACCCTTGACCAGCGATAATACCATATTTATTTTGGAAAAGATTACATGCCATCACCACACTAAAATTTGGTAATCCAATGAATTTATGCAACTCAAGAAGGCAATGGAATTTAAAGTCTTTAGGGAAAGGGCAGCAAAGTACCGTCTAGAATAATTTACAAAATGTAAAGAAAAGAAATTAGGTAATATAAACATATAGAAAGCTAATTGGAGGGGTCTTAAAAATTCAATCACCATATAGGAGAAATGCATATTTATTGAGTTCTATGCTAAGTAATTCACATATTTCACACACAAGAAATGTGGTAACATATGCAATGTTCTTAGCATAAAGGGTGGCATGTAGTGAATGCTTAGTAGAGGCTGAGTACTATCATCTCACTCAATTTCAGAAACATTTCTGTTTTGCAGACGAAGAAAATTGGTCTCTGAATATATGGGCAGCCAGGCAAACTTCACAAAAAGAGAATGTGGTGAAATCAGGATTCCAAGTGAATCTTCCAGACATTAAATATCATCCATTTTTTTCTGCTGTGCTACACGACTTGCCATTTGAGCTAAGAAAGAGGACTTTTCTTTCAGAGAATGCCCCATTGCTCATTCACACCCTATCTTGGCAGATGCAAACACAATTCCATCAGAGGTAGAAGACACTCGAAATCTGCTTCCAAGTGATACTTAAACCCATTGTGAGAATTTTAGTGCACTTCAAGTATACTCACTCATTCAATAACTATATAATGAACATCCTACTGTATGTCAGGAACTATTCTAGGCACATTTGCAGTACAACATCCCAGAACTCCTGCTCATCCCAGTCAACACCCTCTCCAGAGAAACCACTCTTCTGATGTCTATCACCAATATATTAATTTTGCCTGTTCTTGAACTTCATAAAATTTGAATTAGACAGGTTGTACTCTTTCTTGACTGGTTTCTTCCACACGGCATTTTATGCTTTACTTTTAATTTAGCATTATATAATAAATGGTTTCCTTCAGCAAATTTCATTCAACAGAGATTTATGGAGTGTTAACCAGGTGACACACACTGACGCAGACACTGTGCAGGAATATTCACTATACCCAGTATTATTCAACAATATATTGAGGTTCCAACAAATAAGATAAGAAGGAAAATTTTTTTAAAAAGATAAAACACTTGGAAGAGATTAAAATAATCTCTTGTTTTGATGGTGAGGTGACTGCTTACCTAGAGAATCTTAAAATATTATACCAGAATTAATGCAATATTTGGTAAGGTGATGAAGAAATACATTTAACAATAGTCTTTTTCTGTTGTAACAATGCACTTCTAGAAATCAAAATCGACTTTTTCATTTCTAAAGGTATTATTGGGCATGAATGCCCATATATTTGTCCTTCTTGACACATAGGGATAAATAAGTTAACAAAAGAAACAAAACCCTTGACCTCATTAAACACATATTCTAGAGAGGATAAATGAAATATAATCCATTAACACAATAAGTAAAATTGTATGGTAGGCTATAACTTGAAAAGTATGTTAGAAGTGGAAAATTAAGCAAGGTAGGGGGAAATTGCCCATGCAAAGGGGGTACAGTTCTAAATGGAGAGATCATACTCTCAAGCTACCTTAATCAAATCAGTATAACACTGGATGGGGAAAAAAAGGTCATGGAAAAAGAAAAGAAGATCCAGACTTGGCTTTAAATATGTACCATAATTTAAGGTATAATAGAGATGTTATTTTAATTTAGAGGAAAGAGAAGTGTGCTATTTATAAAATAAAGCTGGAACAACCACTATCCATCTAGAAGTTAATAAAAGTGGACCACTCTGCTATACTATGCAGAAAAAATAAAGCCCATTTAGGATAGAGACCAAACCTAAATGTAAAAATAATGATAATAACAAAATGATGTAAAAAAATCTCACATGTAAAACTAGAAAGACAATGCATCCTTCATTCCTACATATTTACTGCACCTTGTTTATGCTCGGTGTTTGAGGCACATAAATGAACAAAACACAGAGCTCCATGTTTAATAAGTAGCAGACAATAACAAGCAAAATAAACAATTATATGATTGATTTTGTCAGGAAATAACAAATGCTATAGAAAAAAAGGAATAAAGAGCATAAAGCAGTGAAAGAGAAGCTGTGAATGCTGAAGCCAGAGTGGGTGGGTAGAGAGTAGGTAAGATTACAATACTAATTAATGCCAAAAGATAGGACTGAAAATGTGGCACTTGAGCGAAGACTTGAGGAAGGTGAACTAATTATTCAGGCAGATTCCTTGGACCAGAGAACCCTGAGCAAAGGCAAGAGTTGATATAAAGGTTCTAATGTGGGAGTGTGCCTTGGGTCTTTAAGGAAAAGCAAGGTAGGTATGTGGCTACAAGAAACTGAGTGGGGTGGGGGAGGGGGATTGAGAGAGAGAATTGAATCAGGTCGCATAGAGTACTGTAGGCCCTTTTAAGAACTTCATGTATAACCATTACATCTGAAAAACTAGAAATTAAGCCCTATTTGACAAGATAGAAATTATAAATCTTACTGATTTACATACCATAAAAAAGGAAACAGACAAAACAACAGATTTGGAAAGAAGTATTTGCAGTACCTAAGATTCACTATATCTATACTATACACTAAATAGAAAAATGCAACAAGAGTATTGAAGACAATTCACAAAAGAAAAAAGCAGAAGAGTTCAACAGGTATATGAAGAGTTTATCTACCTTTCTAGTAGTTAAGTCAATGAAAATAGTGACATATGGATATATGTCTGTAAGACTGGAATAAATTAATAAAAAGGCTATAATTCTAATCACTGGCTAAGATTCACAGTTACACTTCGTAGTAGACATATGAATCAATGCATTTTAAAGCAGTTTGTCAACATCTAGTAAGATTAATGACATTTATGGAAACTATAATTTTAAGTGATTGCTTTTACACCTTTGTAAGTCTTTTTATCATAATCAATTCAAATATTTATATAAAATTTGACTCTACAACCTGATTTCGTGTATATGTGTGTGTGTGTATGTGTGTGTGTGTGTGTGCGCAAAAGAGTGCATGTGTGCACACATACTCATATAGGTATTTTTGGATGGGCTCAACATTAGAAAAAGATGCCCAGTGATTTTGGCTTTGGCACCAGAACCCTGGTTTAGTCAAACTTGTCTGTTTTGTTTTATACATAATAATATACATATAAGCATGCATAAGTATATATATTTTTAGATTTATATTTCATATATATGCAAGTAATTTTGGCATAAAAATTCAAGCTTACAAAAACAGGCTTTCTTTTATTCCAATATTCATTTTTTGTTGTTGTTGTGGAAACTAAGGCCCAAAGAAACAACCAACTTTACAGAGTCTGTGAATAATAAAGCCAGACATAGCTCTTTTTCTTTCTTTTTTAAAAAATCATGCCAATGGTCTTTCTGGAAAAAAGAGCCTGAGAATTTTGAATTAGATGTGTTCACATAATATATTGCTTGCTTGTCTTCTCTTAGTCCACTCTAGATTTTTTCCACTGTGTTCCAGAGTCTCCCAAACTTTTTAAAGTTTATGCTTGAAATAAAGCAGCATTCAAAAGTTCTCTGTACTGAGGACAAATGTGTTGATTATTGTGTTATATTTCCCATTATAGGAACATCAGAGAGAAATATCTGGACAACAAGTGGCCATGGAGTAGAAATGGAGAATTACTGGGAAATGCATGCAATTCTGTGGACAAGGGACAAAGGATTCTGAAGGTACTGATGCCAAAAAATTCATATCAGAAAAGAGCAAAGAAAGAGGATTTTGTCCCAAGATTTTTTTTTAAAATTACAAATACAAATATCAACAAAGGTCCATAGATGTTTTAAATTTTATTCCAAGTGGAAAAAAAGTCTTCCAATTTTGTTGAACACTTTCTTTAGGCAATAAAGCTTACATTTATTTACAACCTCACATTTAATCATCCTGATCTATGTCTAGATTTATATAAAGAAAATAGCCAAGACCAAGAGAAGAGAAGCAACTTGCCTAAGGTAACAGAGTCAGCTATCAGCACTTCCAGAACTGGACTTGTATGTTCTGACACATTCATTATCCCATCCCTTTCCTCACGGAATAACCGGGGGTGAGATCTTGAATGACTGCAGAAAACGGAGAACCCATAGTTCCAGGGACACAAAAGTAAAACAAAAGCATTTTCAAATATATCTACTATAACTGAGGAGAACACATCTTCTGCAATGCTGATATCAGCTTTTTATTTCTGGACACAGATAAAAGTTACATGCTGTACATCACCACTGAGGACATAGCTTCTTGAGGGTGGAAGACTGATGATTCATCTCCTACTATTTTGTATCTTTTTGACTTCATAATACTTTTCTTTTTCCACTGAGCTTTGAGCACTTTGAAATCATGAAATATATCTTTGATTTTTGGTCCTTGGGGCAAGCTTAATATGATCACAAAGTAGATGTGGATAAATGAATGAATGATTGAATGAATGGGTGCATTTCCAACTTACAAGTGCAAAAACACTTCTACTTGTGGACATGCGACCTCAGGAAGTTGTTGGTGACTCCCAAGCGCTTAATCACTGAAATCGCTTATTATCATATATGTGTGTGTATGTGTGTATGTGCACACTGACAGTCACTTCCCCAGTGTTGTCAGTCAGAATCATTCAATACTTAGGGCACTTTATGTTTTGGTATGACTTCAGAATAAATGTATCTTCTTGAGCCACTGATAATCTTTGATTTGAAATACAATTTGGGGGAGGCTATCATAGGTCAGTTACTATGCCAGGTGCTAAGAATAAAATAGGCAAAAACAATTTCTCTACATGTGCAGAAACTCAGAGATAAGTTTAAGACAAATACGTACAAGGAACTAGAGAGTACTAAGAAGGGCTTTGGACTTGTATTTGGATGTGAGACCTGAAGGATGAATATAAACTGTGCATTCAGAGACGGTGGGCATAGGAGTAGGCAGTGGACTATTTGGGGAAGCTTTTACAGACTGATGGATCTTCATGTGTGAATGGCACATGGTACATGAGAAGATCTGAGAGAAGATATACTTTCATGAACGTAGAGTGTCTATGTTTACTTGGAATGATAAGAAGATGGAGATAAAATCTGAGAACAAAGAGAAAATAAACTCTGAGAGATAGGAGAAAAAAGCGATCAAATCTGAGAATAAGCAGTACCAAATCACAAAGAGCCTTGTAAACTTAGCCTAATATCTTAAACTTTATCAAGGGCTTTGAAGGTTATTGAGTGGTTTCAAGTAGGGGGTGCAGTGTTACCTTCAGGTTGCTTTTGAGAAAGGTTACTCTGCTGTGTGAAAACATGGTGAGATGGGCAACACTGAAAGAAGATATGTTTCTTCATCTAAGATGCTAACACAGTTGGAAACCAGCAGGGTGTGTTTGAAATGGGTCCTGTTCCATTTGATACACTAGTGCAGGTAGGATTTGAGATAGAGCCAAACACAGAGCCTGGCACAAAATACGCATGCAAAATATCTCAGTTTCTCCCCACTCACTTCTAATTTCCTCCTTTTCTCTTGTCCTATAATTTTCTTAAGTGCTCTTATACGTTGCTCATGTTATGTCTGTTTTATGTATGTGTGTGGGAGAGTGGGGTAAGAATTGGCCTACCTACAGTCAAATCTCCAGGCAGCACCGAGTCTTTCAAGAATCACATTCAATTTCTTATCCATAAAAACACCAAACGGCGGATGACGCTGGTGCTGCGGGAGGGCCCGGAGGCCCTGGGGGCCCTGGAATGGGAGGCCGAGGTGGCTTCCTCAGACGCTTCAGCCTAGGGGTCCTGGGCCGGGGCCAAGGCCACGGAGCTCACAGAGGCAAGGCCGAGGACGAGGAGAGGCTCCCTGTCACCAAGCTGGGCCGCCTGGTCAAGGACATGAAGATCAAGTCCCTGGAGCAGATCTATCTCTTCTCTCTACCCATCAAGGAATCTGAGATCACTGACTTTTTCTTGGGGGCATCCCTCAAGGATGAGGTTTTGAAGATTATGCCTGTGCAAAAGCAGACCTGTGCTGGCCATCGGACCAAGTTCAAGGCATTTGTTGCCACTGGGGATTACAACGGACAATGTGGTTTGGGTGTCAAGTGCTCTAAGGAGGTAAGCCACTGCCATCCGTGGGGCCATCATTCAAGCCAAGCTCTCCATCGTCCCAGTGCAGCAAGGCTACTGGGGGAACAAGACTGGCAAGCCCCGTACCATCCCTTGCAAGGTGAATGGCCGCTGTGGCTCTGTGCTGGTGTGCCTCATCCCTGCCCCCAGGGGCACGGGCATTGTCTTAGCCCCTGTGCCCAAGAAGCTACTGATAATGGCTGGAATTGACAACTGCTACATCTCTGCCAGGGGCTGCACCACCACCCTGGGCAATTTCGCCAAGGCCACTTTTGATGCCATTTCCAAGACCTACAGTTATCTCACTCCTGATCTCTGGAAAGAGACAGTGTTCACCAAGTCTCCGTATCATGAATTCACTGACCATCTTGTAAAGACCCCCACCAGAGTTTCCATGCAGAGGACGCAGGTGCCAGCTGTAGCCACCACATAATTTCATATGAGAAAAATAAAGTGAATGAAGCTGGTTAAAAAAAAAATCACACTCCAGCTCTTTTAATGCCCTTTCAATTTCTTTTTAGTTCTATTTTGAATAGGACTCTCTCTCTCCAGGTGTTCCTTATCATGGGTGGGAAAAAAGAAAGGGGAGAAAGTTATGATTGTCCTTTCCTCCAGTCTCTGAGTGTGACATTGTTCTGTCCATATACAATCTCCCCAATTTTCAGGTATACATAGAGGTCAAGGAAGACATTTTTATCATCCTTTCCCTTATATGTCCTTGTTATCTGTGATCTTAAGAAGAACCTGTGGTGAAGTAGTAAGTTGACGAAGTCCACATAGACCTGATACTATTCAATATTCACTAACTGCTTCTCTCTTTGAGGAGAAGGAGGTAAATATACCCTATCTGATCAGATGGTATTATGGTTAATTTTATATGTCAACTTGACTGGGCCACAGAATGCGCAGACATCTAGTTAAACGTTTTTTTCTGGGTGTGTTTTTAAGAATGTTTCAAGAAGAGATTAGCATTTCAGTTGGGGGACTGAGTAAAGCAGATGGCCCTCCCTAATGTTGGTGGGCATCATACAATCCATTGAAGGCCTGAATAGAACTAAAAGATGGAGGAAGGTTGAGTTTGCTTTCTGACTGAGCATTTGAGATGGGACATTGGTTTTCTCCTAAACTTCGACTGGGACTTACACCATCATCATTCCTGGTTCTCAAGCCTTCAGACTCAGACTGGATTTACACCATTGGCTCTCTAACTCTCTCTATATATATCCTATTTATTCTGTTTCTCTGGAGAACTGTACTAATACTGATGTTAAAACAGGGAAATTATGTCAAAAGGTTGTTATGGAAGAAGAAAACGTGTTACAGTGAAACAACTTTCACTTCCGTAGTTCCAACTGCTCTGGAATTAGGGGAAATTTCTCCAGGGATGGCAGCTTGACAGCAAACGGCTGAGTCTCTGAAAGGCTATATGATCACTTTTCTAAGTAAACTGTGGAGCGTCTCTTCATTGAGATAAAATGCACAGATCCAGTTTAAAGGAATGCTACAACCCCCATCCACCTGACAAACTATTGTCTTAAATGTCAAACAAAAATATCACACTTCTATGAAACTTTCCTTAATCCCTCAGGTAGAGAATGTTCACAACTTCCTCTGTGCTCAAAAAATCTTTTTTGTACATTACACAGTACAAGCTTGTATTATACTGTATAATTTAAATTTTCATTTGTGTATCCATTGGTCCCACTAGTATCTTGTGATTAGATTATGATTTTATCATGCCCTCTCTCTGTACATTCAGAACTTTCACATAAAAATAGGTGGTCAGCAAAGAAAAAAAAAGAAAAAAATGTTTTTTATATTAATGAATGAATCAATCCATACAGGCTCTGAGAAATACCTCCTAAGAATTATTCTTTAACTTTTTATTTGGAAATAACTATAGACTCATAAGAAATTGCAAAGACAATAAATAAAGGTTCCCTGTGCCCATCACTCAGCTTCTCCTAATGATAACGCCTTATATAATTATTGCATATTATCCAAAGAAGGAAATTGATATTGGAGCAATACAATTAACTGACCTTTCTTGGATTTCATTTGTTTTTGTATGTCCTAATTTTTTTTTGTATGTCTGTGTATATAGTTCTATGAGATTTTATCACCTGAATGATTTGCAGAATAGAAATACAGAACTGTCTTGTCAGCACTAAGAAACTTCCCTGTGCTCCCCCTTTATAGTCACACTCTCCCCTTCTTACCTAATCCTTGATAATTATTGACCTGCTCCCCATTTCTATAATTTTGTTATTTTGAGAATATTACATAAATGGAATCATGAAACATGTAACCTTTTAAGACTGTAATTTTTCACTCAGTATGATGCTCCTGAAGTCCATCCAACCTGTTGAATTTATCTGTAGTTTGTTCCTTTTTATTGCTGATTAGTATTCCCTTGCATGGATATACCAAAGTGTGTTTAGCCAGATGCCTAAGACTTTTATTTGATCTTCCCAAGTTTTCTATCATTACCACCTAATGCTTATACTTCTCATAGATGACATAATTAAATATCTCCTCCCCAGGATTCTTTGTGTAAGTGCTTCCAGTCAACTTCTTTTCTATAAGCCATTTCACCTAATCTGAAGTCCTTACTGTGCTAGGGAAGAATAACTAGACATCCAACTTGGCCCTCTTTCATTCTCCAATGCAGCACCAGCAATAGCTCTTTCTCAGTAGTAAGGACATAATATTTATAGACTCTTGGCAAGACTTTGGAACTGTACAGGTTCACAGTAAGTGATTTTGGTAAATGTTCCTAATTCACTCTAACTCCTCCTGCACACATTAATCTTGTACCCCAGGGTTTTTTTGGCAACACATTTTAGATGTTATCATAAAGAATTTATTTCTAAACCATGAATAACTCAGTGAGTCTGAGAGTTTGCTCTTCGTGGGGAAATGTTTTTAAAGCAAAATCAGTGATATTTGAAATAGCTACTGCAAGAACTGAATTTAACAAATCAGTATACACTTACAATTGCACTGATAACTTGGGGGTGGGGGAGATGGTTGTGGCATAAATGGGAAAGGCAGCAACAGCATTTTCTTACTCTAAGTGGTAGAGTGGGCATTTTTTCAGTACAATAATGATTCAAACACACAAAAGGAACCCCTATGATGCTAAATAAGGAACACTTTGTGTTTTCTTCTCTTTTCTTTTTTTTTTTCCACTCTCACCCTGAGATTAGGGGAGAGAATGGAAAAAAGTAATGAGAATCCAACTTGGCGAAAGTAAAGTGCTTTCTCTGTTAGGAGTACAAAGAGAGACGTCCCCAGGACTTTCATGTATATTCTGGAAGGAAAGCCTGCTTCCAGAAATGGCAAGCTTAACCTTCTCAAAGTTTCATTTTCCTGAATTATCAAGGCTCATTCTTGTTCTTTTGTTACTGAATACATCTCCCATAGAGCTCAAATGCCTTTTGCACTGACCCTGGAGCTGATGGTGGAGGCAGCAAGGGAGTGGGTGAGGAGAGAGACAATGTATTTCATGTTTCTTATAATCAGTTTCTTTCAGGGGCTTCTTCAGGGACTACCTGATCCTTTCACAACAGTTCTCTTCCTGATCAAGGAAAAGAAATGTGATCTCACAGTCTCCTTGTAGCTCTCCTTCATGGAAGTGATTTTCTTGTTCTGAAACCAAAATGATTTCTAGGGCATGGCTGAAAAGTAAGTATTCTTGGCTTGTTTTCAATTTCTTCATCCCCAGCCATGACTGGAAAATTGTTAAGCAGTCTTTCTCATGGTTTCTTTCTGTTTTTACTATTCCAGTTCCCTTTATATGAATCATTTTTCACTGCAGCAGAAAAAGTGAGGGAGGGAAAGGTAACACAGTGCCAGAGAATATAATGTCTGGTCTCTGCTGAGTGCTCTAAATCAGGTGGATAGTTGGGACCATTTCTAGCTGGATTTCTGGCTGGAAAGGGATTTTAAAAATTACAGAAACTGAAAATAGCCCTCATGCTGATGGCCAGGATTAACTAGAAGTAGAAGTGCACACTGCCTACAAGAATGTTAGGAGAGATTTCCAGAAGGATCTTGGCCAAGAACCTCTTCACTTGTGCTCTCCAATTTTTAAGTTTGAGTTCAAGATTAAAACAGATGTTTTATAATCTCTTAATATCTGTTTTAATATCTGAAACACTTTCTATTCCATAAGAGGATAGGATGGGAACAAAATCATGGAATTTTCCAACTCTTGGTGCATGTAGTGAGTAGAAATTTGACTTAGAAAGAATTGGATTTTGTAGGCAGGCCTGACTGTACATTCTCACTTTGTTATGTATCAGTTGTTGATTTTTGGAGAATTCCCATTACTGTTCTGATATAGGACACTGTAACGCTACCTTTCTCACAAGGCTATTGTGGTATTAAGATGTGTGTGGAATATCCAGTCCAGGGCTCAGTACATGGGGCTCAATAAAATGTAATGTCTTATTGGAACAGCTTAGCTCTAGTACAGGCCTTAAAAACAGTCTGCTCATGTTTCTTCCATTTACAAACAAGAAATCAAAACCTAGGAACAAGAATTTACTAACACAGAAAGTTAGTATTAGAGACCTGACTCCTTGGCTACTATACGTAGAACAGTTTGGACTTACATTTATAACTTCTGTGTGTACACTTTTAAATATTTACAGTACATAGATAGTGTTTATAATAAATAGCTTCAGTGTAAATCTGGCATATATCTAATAACACAAAACCATAAACGCAGGTAAAGGATGATGACTACTCAAACGAAAATAAAACAGATTCTGTTACATCCAAACCAAAGATTGAATTCAGTATCAGGTTACAACATGAGTTCACTTATTTTTATCATACTCAGCCTACATCTGACTTTGTTACCCAATACATATTATGCTGGGACTGTTATGTAACATCCCTGAATTCAGCTGTTGTTCCAGCAGATGACATTAAAACTCCTTCAACAAGATATGTTAAGATAACATAACAAATGAATTTCACCTCCTTAGGATTTCTGGCAATGATTGAAAACTTATTTAACATATGTCTAGAAAGACAAGCCGAAGAAGAGGACAGAAAAATGATTATTCCACTTATTAAGTGTATTCCTAAGCTTACTTCAAAATGATTGGATTGACAGTTCCCATTGGATGATGGACACTTATGGCCCATTGCCTGTGACCTCTACAGTGACTGATGGGAAGGTCAAAATTGGCTATAAACATACACAGAGGTTGAGGTAGATATAAATGTTTACTCATGACTAGTATTAAAGATATGATTTAACCTTTTAAAATGCATCAATTACATGATACATAAGCAATCTCTTATATCTTCTTTAAAACATATTACTTAAATAAAATAGAATTTTAGCCTTATAGATAGCTTTCACAACAACTTAAGTTGACTGATGGTCAGGAGATTTTTCCTTACCTTTTTTAACAAATTTTTAAGTGTACAGTACAGTATTGTTAACCATATGCACGTTGTTGTAAAGCCTATCTCTAGAACATTTTCATCTTGCATGGCTGAAACTCTATACCCTTTGAAGAACAATTCCCCATTTCTCCCTCCCCCCCAGCACCCAGCAACCACCATTCTACTTTCTCCTTCTAAGAATTTGCTTACTTTAGATACCTTATATAAATAGAATCATGCAGTATCCAAAAGAATTGAGATCAGGATCTCGGAGAGATATTTGTAATTCTCATGTTCACGGCAGCACTATTACATTATTACACACACAGATGGAAACAATCCAAATGTCCATCAATGGATTAATGAACAAAAAAGCATGGTATATACATACAGTGGAATTTTATTCAGCCTTAAAAAATCATGAAATCTTGTCATATGTTCTAACATAGGCAAACCTTGAAGAAATTATGCTAAGTGAAAGAAGCCAGTTACAGAAGGACAAATTAAATGAGGCTATTCACATGCTATATTTTAGCATCATGACCTACTTTTCCCTATGAAACTAAGACTTTTTAAAAGATAAACCAAAAAAAAAGATAAACCAATGTTATGCTCTTTCGGACAGGGAAATTCAAAGACTATGTCATTAAAACAGAAGTTTGTGCAGACTAATTATCTAAATGTTTCTCATGAAAGATTTGAGATCAACTTCTTATGGAAAATGTAAAAATGATCAGGAAGAAACACCTTCAATGTTTTATTAGTGTTATATAATCTAAACAAGAACTTTTGCTCTTTGGGCTTCAATTTTCTTACTGGCCAAAAATCAAAACAAGCAAACAAACAAAAAAAAAGGAGGTGTAGCTTGTGAATCTCTAAAGGGTCTTGACAGTTCTAAAAGTTTATGGAAGTCAATCTTGTATGGAATCAAAAGATTTTCCAAAGGATTTGGAGTCTGAAAGCCTGGATTTGACTTTGACTTTGTCACTAAATAGCTTTGTGGTCTTTCATAGTCTTGGTTTCTTCATTTATAAAATGATGCTGATACCAGCAGCCTCCCAGACTTCTGGAGTGTAAATCATATGACACTGCTGCGTATATGAATGCATCTTTCACTTCCTAAAAATATGAGGATTCTCCAGTGATTCTATTATTAGTATTAATCAATAGGATATATTAATCCTAAGAGCCTGGGAAACAAACATGATGGTCTCTAACAAGATCATGCACATACTGGATTCTTTCTACCAGGGGCTTTAAGTGAATCTAAATTTGGGAGGATCTCAGAACCTGAGAATTATAGGACCTGTAATTTGAGATCTGAAAATTCTGGAAGCTCAGCGAAGTTAAGCCAAAGGCAAGGTATGATTCAAGATAGCAGATGAGGTTAAGAAATATCATGAATTACTGGGATAGAACATATTTCTAAATACCTATTTAACTTATTTTAAGTTATTTTAAAAATGTATTCCCATACAGACTCGATGACAATATTGATTTCAAGAATTAATCAAGGAGAATGGATGAATGGTTGCTCAAACAAGGGGCAAGTGATGTGCTTGCCCCTTGCCTAAGTGATTTACTCATATTATTTTGTATAATCTTCCTGATAACCCTATCAGATAAGGATGTCTATTCTTATTTTACAGATGGAGGTACTGAGATGCCTACAGCCATGGAACAGAGATAAGATGTGAGTCCAAAGGATCGATCGATCTATCTATCTATCTATCTATCTATCTATCTATCTATCTATATACCTTCCTATGTCTGTATCTATATAATAATTTAAGAAAATAAAATCCAAATCTTATTTTCATATTGGTGAATCTTGGTCAAATAAGAGAAAGGGTTCATCACAAGTGAAAGTTAACCTCGGGATCATGCATGAGTAAAAATAAAGAAAAAAATAGGAGGAGGGAAATAAGAAATCTGAAATAATTTGTTGGTCTAATAGGCTAGTATTTCCACGAACAATATTATCAATAATAATAATAAACCCTTTTATAGGCTTGTATAACTCCATGGGAGAAATAAAAAAAAGAGGGGGTATAACTGAGGTACATTTTAACACTTGATTCATACTTCATTAGAATAAATCAATTCTTAGAATTTCCTCAGAATAAGGTATCTTAGGAAAACTCCAGATGCTCCAGCAGTAATTTATTTGCCTTACGGCTTAGTTAGTGGCTTTTGGAAGAAGACAGAACCTGACCATATGAAGAAAGACAACATAGTTATCTTTGCCATCAGAAAAAATTTGATAAAATTTTAAAAAACAGTGTATATGTAAAAACCTATGTGAGGAATATTCAGAGAACATAAATGATACAGCATGAAGACATATTTGTCCGAAGCCTATCCTCTTTTATGAAGCCTATCTATTATTGGAGTCTTTTCACTCCTTCCTGAACTCTGTTCCTCAGAACTCACTGTGTGTCTCAAGTAGACTGGATCCCTCCTCTCCAACTATGGTTGGAGATTTTTGAATAGATATATGGTTCTCAACCACCACTGTAGGTATGCAAAATAACTCCTAGACTTTAAGCATTATACAAGCCACGTTCTGAATTATGGAATGAGGGTTTTTTTGTTTTGTTTTGTTTTTTGAAATACTTTCCTTACTTCTCTCCATTTCTGGAAATCTTAAGTAATTTGGCATCTTGTCATATATTGAAGGTCAGGCTGACAGCAATGGACATGCTCAATTTCTTTCTGATTTCCCAAGGAGATTCACTGATGTACTATATTTTTAGTGTGTGATTAGGTCCCTCACATTAATAACAGAATACAGACCATCTGTAATTCTGATTATTAGTCTGTCTTGAAAAATGAGGGGATTCATTTAACTAGTATTGAAGAACTAATTTGAAATTTACTAGCAATTCATTTTTCCCGGTTATACATTAGATTACAGGTCACTGAATTTGAAATCAGCCTGGATTCTTAATGCACAGGGGGAAAACATCTGCTAAGAAACTACCTAGAAGTAGCTTAAAATATAAAAAGATAAATTCCTCCATTATAATTAAGGAGACATTATTTCCTGAGATTCTATTGACTGACTTAATGTTACATTCTTTTCTTGGAGAACATTCAAGCAGATGCCCATCTGTAAATATTGATGAGGATGCAGTGGAAAGAGTATTGATTTTAGAATCAGAATAATATAAGTTCAAATCCCAGCACTGTCTTTTAGTTACAGACAGATTTGGAAGACTTATTTACTTAACTTCCCTTATTCTCAATTTTCTCACTTACAAAAATCAGAAAAAGACTTTTAGACTTACAGAGAACTTTTCACCTTTACAGCTATCAATCACTTCTTAGCCCACTCTTTTCTCTGCTTATGTCCCTAGGGGTGAGTGCATGTGTGTTTGTGTGTGTGTAACTATTCTGTAAGGATTTGTAACATCATGTACATAGGTTTAATGTAAGAATTCAGAGAACTGATGTCTATAAAACCTTTATACTTGATGAAGGATAATGATATGCTGATCAAGAGAGAAGGATACAGAGAAAGATTTTTTTTTAATAAGAAGGTAGAAAACTTATAAACAGGGCATAATTGGTGGCACTGTTCCATAGATAAATTTACTTTATTATACAGGGATAAATTATTTGGTTTCTGGGAAATGTAGATTCTAAGAGTTTTGCTGTATAGCTATGCATGGAATATATTCTGTTTTACAGGTACTAAACAAATAAACAAAATCTCTTCAGACTGAAACATGATAAATTGGGAAATGGAAAAGAGCTAGTTTGGGCATTATTGCTAACACAAAAGAGGAGTACCATACTGAAGTTTTCGAGGAGTCAGCAGGGGAAGAAAGTTAAATCTTAAGTGGAAAATGGGCATTAGATAATCTCCTTGCCTCTTGTTTCTCTGCAGGACTTGTTGCAGCCAGTAAAAATATTCCAAGTATTTGTGGATGTCTTCAGACTCATGAGTCCTGCTTGCTGATATTGCTGTGGATGGAAAACCTGAGCCAAGAGATGTGGATCTTGTCTTTTAGGAGACTTCCTGGATTTGGTGGAGATTGATGGAGGAGATCCTGGTGCTTCAGTAGGTATCCCTGTACCTGGCCAGGACTAGAGAGGACCCAGCCTTGCCCCTAGTATCTGGAATAGGGAGAGTGTAATGCACTCTACAGGACATAGTGAGTTCCTCTCCTTGTATTTAGTTCTGCTGATTAACAAGTAGACTTGGGCTTCAACAAAGTTCTATTCAGTGAGAAAGAACAAGGAAGAGGATGGAGGAATGTTTTGGATGGACTAAAAGAAAAGCAGTCATAAAAAAAAAAGGGACTTCGCTGGCTGCGCAGAGTTTAAGAATCTACCTGCCAATGCAGGGGACGCAGATTCGATCCCTGGTCTGGGAAGATCCCACATGCTGTGGAGCAACTAAGCCTGTGTGACACAACTAGTGAGCCTGCACTCTAGAGCCCGCGAGCCACAACTACTGAGCCCACATACCACAACTACTGAGCCTGCGTGCTGCAACTACTGAAACCTGCGAACCTAGAGCCCATGCTCCACAACAATCGAAGCCACCGCAATGAGAAGCCCGCACACTGCAACAAAGAGCAGCCCCCGCTTGCCACAACTAAATAAAGCCCATGCCCAGCAACACAGCTTCCCTGGTGGTGCAGTGGTTAAGAGTCCGCCTACCAATGCAGGGGACACGGGTTCCCCAAGGCAGCCAAAGACCCAATGCAGCCAAAAATTAAAAAAAAAAAAAAAAATAGTGATGAGTCTGCCATCCCTTTGCCTAATAGAGCTTTATTATATTTGCCTTTCAGAGTCAATTACCTATCAAAAGTGCCTTTTAACCCCTAGCTGGGACCATAATTTTCTGTTTATTTAAGGTCCTTCCAGAAATATTTCAGGAAGTAGCCAATTTCACCTGATCACTTGAGGTATTTTTAATAATAAATGTTGAAGCCCAACATTTATTAAAGAGGCCAGCCTCTTTCTGGGTTTTCCCTTTTTCATTTCATTTTACTAAAAGATTGAAATTCTCCCTGATTCTATGTTCCTTAATACCATTTAGCTTGTCAGCAGTTCTTTCTCTTTAAAAATACTTCATTTTAATTCATTCCTGGTGGCTGTGCTACCTGAGAGAAAATATTTGCAAGAGAACTATAATATCTGATCCAAAATTTTTATTCTCGGTTACTACTATTCATATAGTTTTCAGCCAGCATTAATGTCCTCTGGTAGAAACACTCATTATTAATATATTCATTATTCCTGATTGTGTTAAATCTTGACAGTTCCAGAAACTTATCTCATGTGAACACACTTGTGTACACTGGAGCACTGAATAATTACCATTGAATTTGACACTTTTCATTGCTCCAAATAGGTATAATGGCTTTTATTTAAATACAATTAAGGTCCATCTTTTTATTTAGATATTCACTATATTTTACCTTCTTAAATTGTGGTCACTGTCTTGTAATAATAAATTAACAGGAAGAAAAATAAAGATTAGTGACAGATGAAACAAAAGAATAACACCAATACTGGTAACAGCCAACAGCTGCACAGCATCTACTATGTGTTAAGCATTTGGTTAAACATTCTATATTCAATACCTAATTTAATCCTCAAAAAAGCGTATAAATTAGAAATAGCAATTTTATTTCCACGTTGATATTGAGAAAACTGAGATCTGGGAGGTTAGGTGATAACTTACTCAAGATGTTAATAGCAATATAATACACATGTGTGCAATATACAGAAGGGGGTGGACCTGGGCCTCAGACAAGAATCTGTTTTATGTCATGTCATAACACGTGCTTTTAACCTTTACCCTGGATTCTGAATTTTCTGGGTCTTTATATCCCTCAGTCAAGCTTTCAACCCTGGGCAGAAGTACCCACTTGCCAGATACAATGGTAAGTTTTTTCCCATGGCCCATTTACAGCTTGCATAACAAAGAATGTCCTAATAAATGCTAAACTGGATTATAGTTAGTTCCTAAAGGATTATCTACATTAAGTGATTTTTGTTCAAATACACAATGTTTTTATTTGATCCAAAAGCTTTGAGTTTTGTGTACACTTATACATACACTGACTGAGATTAAAATACCCATTTGTTAATGATTTTAACAACATTGGCCTAGAAAGTTCCACATATTTTTGTTATGGAAGAAGAAAACTACAGAAAAGTTTTATGTGTACAATTCTGTTGATGAGGTTAATCATTTCTTTAAAATAGTGATATAATTCAAATCACTAGTGTCTGCCATCGAATAATAATATTATTGGATATTTTGAGTAACTGAGAATAAATTTTTATCACATAATACTTTTTTATGAAAGAGATATTCTTCTTTAAGCTTTTAAATAAACACTGATCGTTTGGCATCTGCTTCTTTTATGTCATGTCCTATTGCATCATGTATATTAAAAGTTTGGCCAATACTGTGTTAAAATCAATTAATAATGGGTATATTAATCTCAGCTAGAGTATGTGTGTGTAAAACTCAAAACTTTTGGAACAAAACAATATTCTGGAAGTCAATGATAAGGATGGTATCGTAATCATATCTGTGCCACCAAAGCGCTAAAAATATGTATCCTCCTGGGTAGAAGGTTTGGGCAGCATATACTGCTATTTTGCCCCATCTTAAATATTTGTATCAATTAAATCAATTTGTATCAATTAAATATTTGTATCAAGTTTTTGTTTGTGGACAACAAAAGATAACCAGCTAACTCAGAGGAAAGTAAGTTTAATAGAAGGATATTAGCTTGTTCATAGGGAAGCAAGAGAACCAAAAGAGGTTGGTCTACAGCACTGTAGAGTCCACCACTGCTTCTTTACCTGCTTCTTAGCTCAAGAAATGGAGGCTGCTGCCCTCACTTCAAAATGATTTCTGAACTGTCTCCATGCTTTGTACTCCTAACTCATGGTCCCAAGTCCTGGACAAAAACACTGACTTGCTATAAAGAGGTAAGGTCATGTGGCCATGGTCCAGCTACCAAAACATTGGAGAGAGTGTCAGGTTTTTTGGCTTCTGAGGTCAGAGCAGCAGAAGTACAAAGAGATGGCAACTGCTTCCCCAGAAATGACTGCATAGGGTTAGTTTTTACTGATCAGTGACTAAGTATTTTCACCACTGAAATAAATTAGTTGGCAAGAGGGTGGGGGAGGCAACAAATTAAAGCCAGAAAACCTGTGTTCAAACATATTCTCTGCTACTAATTAACTTTGGAATCAAAATCATAACAACTCTGCATTAAAATTATAAAGGTCAAACTATAGAGCACTTTTTAAGTAGAAGAGGTTATCTGTCAAATTATAGTTACTAAGCTAAATGGATGGGGCAGATTTATCACAACAGTTTTAAAGTCTCTTTTCACTTGTATTTCTGGGCCCTACCAGATAGAGAGAAAGCAAAACCATACTTTTGTATTAATTGTGGGCCTCCTTTCTGCAAGTTTGACACCTGAGGTCTTAAAAAAGATTTCAGAGCACACTAAAATGAGAACCAAAATCCACAATATAGCTGTTGCAGCCAATTTTCCCCAGCCACACTCTTCAGAAAAGCTAATGAATCTAATAAAATCTTGTAGGTCTTGCCAAAGAACCCATACATGATTTAAAAGATACAAAAAGTTCTTATACAAATGGTCAGTCGAATACCCACAAAATCTCTGGTAAACATCCCAGAGGCTGGTATGAATAAAGTTAAATGCATATATTTGACTTGTTTATTCTAATAACACTTTGGTTGTTTAACGGCTTTCAAAACAGTTACAAAAACAGTTTCTTCAGGACTTCCCTGGTGGTCCAGTGGTAAAGAAACTGCCTTACAATGCAGGGGATGCGGATTCAATCCCTGGTCAGGGAACTAAGATTCCACATGCTGCAGGGCAACGAAGCCCGTGTGCCACAACTACTGAGCTTGTGCGTCTCAACTAGAGAGACCATGTGCCGCAAATCACAGAGCCCATGTGCTCTGGAGCCAGTGCGCCACAACTACAGACCCCACGTGCCCTGGAGCCTGTGCGCCAAAACTAGAGAAGAGAAAACCCACACACCACAACTACAGAGAAGCCAGTGCTCTGCAACAAAAGATCCTGCATGACTCAATGAAGATCCCACGTGCCGCAACTAAGACTTGACACAGCCAAAAAAAATAAATTAAAAAAAAAAAACAGACTGTCATACAGAGTGAAATAAGTTAGAAAGAGAAAAACAAATATCATACATTAACATACATATGTGGAATCTACAAAAATGGTAAAGATGATCCTGTTTGTAAGGCAGAAATAGAGACACAGATGTAGAGAACAAACGTATGGACACCAAGTGGGGAAAGCATGGGGTGGGTGTGGTGAGATGAATTGGGAGATTGGGATCGACCTATATACACTATCATGTATAAAATAGATGAGTAATAAAAAAAAAAGGACAGAAAAAAAAGATTAGCTATAACATACAGAACCTACAAATTTAAAAATAAGCAAACAGCCCAGGATAGAAACCCCAGAGATAAACCCATGCACCTAATCTATGGTCACCTAATCGGTGACAAAGGAGGCAAGAATATACAATGGAGAAAATACAGCCTCTTCAATAAGTGGTGCTGGGAAAACTGGACAGCTACATATAAAAGAATGAAACTAGAACAGTACCTAATACCATACACAAAAATAAACTCAAAATGGATTAAAGACCTAAATGTAAGACCAGACACTATAAAACTCTTAGAGGAAAACATAGGAAGAACACTCTTGACATAAATCACAGCAAGATCTTTTTTGACCCACCTCCTAGAGTAATGAAAATAAAAACAAAAATAAACAAATGGGACCTAATGAAACTTAAAAGCTTTTGTACAGCAAAGGAAGCCATAAACAAGACGGAAAGACAACCCTCACAAGGGGAGAAAATATTTGCAGTCGAAGCAACTGAAAAAGGATTAATCTCCAAAATATACAAGCAGCTCATGCAGCTCAGTAACAAAAGAACAAACAACCCAATCAAAAAATGGGCGGAAGACCTAAACAGACATTTTGTCAAAGAAGACATACAGATGGCCAAGAGGCACATGAAAAGATGCTCAATATCACTAATCATTAGAGAAATGCAAATCAAAACTACAATGAGGTATCACCTCACACCGGTCAGAATGGCCATCATCAAAAAATCTACAGGGCTTCCCTGGTGGCGCAGTGCTTGAGAGTCCGCCTGCCGATGCAGGGGACATGGGTTCGTGCCCCGGTCCGGGAAGATCCCACATGCCGTGGAGCGGCTGGGCCCGTGAGCCATGGCTGCTGATCCTGCGCGTCCGGAGCCTGTGCTCCGCAACGGGAGAGGCCACAACAGTGAGAGGCCCGCGTACGGCAAAAAAAAAAAAAAAAAATCTACAAACAATAAATGCTGGAGACGGTGTGGAGAAAAGGGAACCCTTTTACACTGTTGGTGGGAATATAAATTGATACAGCTACTGTGGAGAACAGTATGGAAGTTCCTTAAAAACCTAAAAATAGAACAACCATATGACCCAGCAATCCTACTACTAGGCTTATACCATGAGAAAACCATAATTCAAAAAGACACATGTACCCCAATGTTTATTGCAGCACTATTTACAATAGTTAGGTCATGGACACAACCTAAATGTCCATGAACAGATGAATGGATAAAGAAGGTGTGGTACATATATACAATGGGATATTACTCAGCCATAAAAAGAAACAAAATTGAGTTATCTGTGGTGAGGTGAATGGACCTAGAACCTGTCATACAGAGTAAAGTAAGTCAGAAAGAGAAAAACAAATATCATATATTAATGCATATATGTGGAATCTAGAAAAATAGTACAGACGAACCAACTTCCAGGGCAGGAATAGAAATGTAGATGTAGAGAACAGATGTGCAGACACATGGGGGGAAGGGAGGGTGGGATGAATTGGGAGATTAGGTTTGGCATAAACACACTACTGTGTGTAAAATAGATAGCTACTGGGAACCTGCGGTATAGCACAGGGAGCTCATCTCGGTGCTCTGTGATGACCTACATGGGCAGGATAGGGGAGAATGTGAGGGAGGTGCAAGAGGGAGGGGATATAAGAAAAGAAAAAAACAAAACAAAACAAAACAGTTTCTTTTGCCTTAATTTAATCAAAATAACAATGATTTTATCAATAGCCAACATTAACTTGCCCTTGCTGAATCAAATTCATAACTATTTTTCTTCATGATGACATGATGAAGAATGAATGATATTCCCACATATCTAAACTAACTAATATTCCCAAATATTTAAACTAATCTAATATATACATGTCCTTAAGGCCCTGCTGGTAAAAATCATGAGCAAGCCTTGAATCTTGCCGTTCTAAGAACAAAGAAAAACAAGAACAATTTCCAGGGCAATGACTATATTGTTGTTGCCCTTGTTTCTACTCCATTTAACTGAACCACTAGCAACTGGTGTCATTTACTGTTGTCACTTCTGCCCTTTGGACATTGTCCCCATCTTGATTTCCATGGATCAGTCATGAAAGTCTTTAAGACTCTTATTTAAATGATTTTCTTTTTACCATTTTCTGCTCTGATAAGCAAATTCCAGAAAAATATAACTTCTAATCCCAACTAAACAACCCTGACATCATTCCCAGGGTCCAGATGGATGGATATTATTATCCTTACTGGAGAAACACAGTAACAGAAACTTAGTGGGTTAAAGTCACTTGCTCCAGTATAGCTTTTCTGTTATTTTTATACAAAAAGCTGGTTTTAAAAACCTCCCAAAGTGAATATAAGAGTAGGAAAAACTTCAGTTTCTATAACCCATAATCTAAAGTTTTATCTTGCATTTAAAAAATATGTATAAATAAAATATAAAACAAAATATTAAAAAAATATAAAATTATATTACAGAAAACCTGAAGAGTTAATTTAAATAACATGAAGTTTTAAATTTTACTGATGACCTTAGTCATTTCGTATGATTTCCGTTTTCTGGACTATTGTCATAATAGCTACTAACTGATCAAGGTATCTCTTGCACCTCCCCATCAAATCAATGCTTTCCAGTTTCTAAAATAGGAATGTAAACATATCTCATGTCACACACAAACACACACTTAAAATGATAAAATTAATCCTAGTGTCTCGTAGTGAGAAGTCTAAAAAGGGTCCTTCATGATTAGTTCTCTTTCTACCTACATTTTCACTACTATTGATCATTACTACTATTTTGACACACTGTGTGTGTGTGTGTGTGTGTGTGTGTGTGTGTGTGTGTATGTGCATGTATACACTTCATTTTCTTTGCATATAGCGTTTCCACTGCAGGAAATGTCCCCAACCCAGATACCTCCTACAACAGCCATGTCGGACATTACTTCCTCTTTGAACACTTCTGTACAACTCAGAACTCAATGATTGCAAATGACAGAATATCCAAACCAAACTAGGTTAAGCAAAGCAAGTTATCTGACTTTGCCATATAAAGTTAAACACCTCTTGATTTCAATCCTTATCTTGGATGAAAAACATTTATTTTAGAGATTAAGGCTACAAGTCAGGGTCTGGTACAGGCTAAACACATTCAGTAAGTATTATTTGAATACATTTTATACTGTAATGGTTCTTGTATGATCAAAGGATATAAAAATATATCTTATCTCCTGATGCATTGGGCTTCTACAGTATGACATTTGGTCCACTATCCTTAAATAATTGTATTGATCTTCATAAACCTTTAACAAATTGAATTTTAAATTTGTGGAAGGGGGAGAAAAAAATGTAGGAGAGAAAGAGAAGTTTTGACAAACTCTAGAATGAAGAAACTTCTGTGTTCTGAACTCGTAAGATGGAGTGCTGTTTATGAAGTACAGTTTTCTATAAAAATAGGCTCATATTGATTTTGATTACTTTTCTTTTTTATACCCCAAGCATCTGGTGAATATTATTGTTGAGTTAGAGCTTGGTGCCACAATACAGACAGTAACTGCAGTTCAGTGGGTGAGCCAGACCTCTTCTGAGTCAAGAATCCTCTATCATAAATCTCAAAATAACAAACATTCATCAAAGGTTTAGTGACACATTTTTTTTCCCATTTTTACTTCTACATTTCCTATAAGGAAATAGGCAAGCAAAACCTATTGTGGTATTTATTGGACGATATGATGCACTTTCATATTGTGAGAATATTTATACTACTTTTAAGTTGTGTCATACTAGTACATATTCTGGATTTGTATTAAAATCACTAAAATTGAATGATAACTTGACTAGTTCTGTAATTATTTTAAAAATTGAATTAGTATTTAAAATGTCAGTTTTGGGGCTTCCCTGGTGGCGCAGTGGTTGAGAGTCCGCCTGCCGATGCTGGGGACACGGATTTGTGCCCCGGTCCAGGAAGATCCCACATGCCGTGGAGCGGCTGGGTCGGTGAGCCATGGCTGCTCAGCCTGCGCGTCCGGAGCCTGTGCTCCGCAACGGGAGAGGCCACAACAGTGAGAGGCCCACGTACCGAAAAAAAAATAAAAATAAAAAGTCAGTTGTTTTCAAAGTTTCTGCATATGCATTTGGAACTGTTCCCCGTGTGCATTACCCAGTGGTCAGACTGGAAACTAGCTGGTGATCTATCCTGTTGGCCAGTTCTTAAAGTCTAATGAATGCTTTTAAGGTCAGGACCATGCAAGAACAGCTCATGGGTGATCAATTTTAGAATTTTTTTCTATTAATATTTCTGTAAAAAGTGCTATTGGGATTTTTTTTGATGGGAATTTAAATCAGGATCTTGAAGAGCTATCTGCAACACCATGTTTATTGCAGCATTATTCACAATAGACAAGATATGGAAACAACCTATATGTCTATTGACAGATGAATGGATAAAGAAAATGTGGTATACAATGTTCACTGCAGCTCTATTTACAATAGCCAGGACATGGAAGCAACCTAAGTGTCCATCAATGGATGAATGGATAAAGAAGATGTGGCACATATATACAATGGAATATTACTCAGCCATAAAAAGAAACAAAATTGAGTCATTTGTAGTGAGGTGGATGGAGTTAGAGTCTGTCATACAGAGTGAAGTCAGAAAGAGAAAAACAAATACCATATGCTAACACATATATATGGCATCTAAAAATCAAACAAAAAAAAACAGTCATGAAGAACCTAGGGGCAAGACAGGAATAAAGATGCAGACCTACTAGAGAATGGACTTGAGGATACAGGGAGGGGGAAGGGTAAGCTGGGACAAAGTGAGAGAGTGGCATGGACATATACACACTACCAAATGTAAACTAGATAGCTAGTGGGAAGCAGCCACATAGCACAGGGAGATCAGCTCGGTGCTTTGTGACCACCTAGAGGGGTGGGATAGGGAGGGTGGGAGGGAGGGAGATGCAAGAGGGCAGAGATATGGGGATATATGTATATGTATAACTGATTCACTTTGTTATAAAGCAGAAACTAACACACCATTGTAAAGCAATTATACTCCAATAAAGATGTTAAAAAAGAAAATGTGGTATATACATACAAGGGAATATTACTCAGCCTTAAAAAAGGAAATCCTACTATTTGTGACTACATAGATGGATCTGAAAGACATTATATTTAGTGAAATAAGTTAGTCATAGGACAAGTATTGAATGATTTCAATTACATGAGTTATTTAAAGTAGTCAAACTTACATAAGCAGAAAATAGGACGGTGGTTACCAGGGAATGGAGGATGAAGGAAATGGGAAGTTGTCATTCATTGCACATAAAACTTCAGTTATGCAAGGTGAATCAGTTCTAGAGATCTGCTGTACCACATTGTGCCAACAGTTAATACAGTGCTGTGCACTTAAAAACTTAAAAGGGTGGATTTCACTTTGAGTGTTCTTACCACAATAAACAAAACAAAACAAAACGAAAACCCAAATGGACACAAGAAATCTTTTGGAAGTACTGGATATATTTATTACCTTGGTTGTGGTGACGGAATTACGAATGTATGCATACATCCAAATGCATCAAAATGTATACATTATATACATGTAATTTCCTGTATATCAATTATACATCAGGAAAACTGTAAAAATATTAAGAATGAAAGAAAGGATATCACTATGGACCCCAGCGGCATTGTAGAATTTTAAAGGAATACCGCAGACAATCTACACACATAAAGATTCATGGCATTGTTCTTGATAGTGATTTCATTAATATGACACCAAAATCACAAGAAACAAAAACAAAACCAAACAAGTGGGACTACATCAATCTAAAAAGCTTCTGAACAGCAAAGGAAATGAACAATAGAGTGAGAAAGCAACATACAGAATGGGAAAAAAAAAATATTTGCAAACCGTATATCTGACAATGGGTTAATTTCCAAAATATTTAAGGGACTTTCACAACTCAAAAGCAAACACACACACACACACACACACACACACACGTGTGCATGCATATGCAAATAACTCAATTTTTTAAAACTGGTAAAGGTGTTAAATAGATATTTCTCCAAAGAAGACATACAAATGGCCAACAAGTACATAAAAAGGTGCTCAAAATCACTAATCATGAGGGAAATGCACATCAAAACCATGAGGTATGACCTCATCCTCAGTTAGGATGTCTATTACTTAAAGCTAAAATAGCAAAGGTTGGGGAGGCTGTAGAAAAGCTGAAAACCCTGTACACTGTTAATGGGAATGCAAAATGGTGCAGCCACTATGGAGGTTCCTAAAAAATCAAAACTAGAACAACCATATAATCTAGCAATCTCACTCCTGGGTATATATCCAAAAATTTTTAGGATCAGGATCTCAAAAAGATATTTATACTTTCATGCCTAATATTTATAATTTATTTCTTCTCTCATATCAATCTGGCTAGATATTTATCAAATTATCTTTTTAAAGAACCAGCTTTTGCTTTCATTCATTCAATTTTCTATTTTTATTTCATTGATTTTTGATTTTATATTTATTAACTCTTTTCTTCTATTTGCTTTGGGTTCACTTTTTTTTCCTGTGTTTTTTTTTTTTTTTTAATTTTGGAAACCTGTATTATTGATTAGAGATCTTTCTTTTTTCCTATAATAAAAGTAAATGCTCTGAATTTTCCTCTAAGCACTGTTCTCGTGCATCTCACAAATTTTGACTTGTTATATTTTCATTTTTGTTTAGTTTAAAATTTTTTTTGTTGAACATATTAGTTCCTTTTGGGTTGCTGGACTGAGGGCTTCAGTTTCTCTCTGGCTGTTGGCTGGATGCATCTCCCATTTCCTTGCCATGTGGGCTTCTCCACAGAACAGCTCACAATATGGCAACTGGCTCCCATTAGAATGAGCAAGTAAGAAAGCAACAGAGGCTGAGCAAGACAGAAGCCAGACTCTTTTTATAACCTAATCTCAGAAGTCATATCCCAGTGTTTTTGCTGTGCTCTCTTCTTTAGGAGCAAGTCATGAGATCCAGCCTAGACTTAAGGGGAGAGGATTACACAAGGGCATGAATATCAGGAGGTTGGCATTATTGGGGACATCTTAGAAACTGCTGCTGAACACAGAAATAAAAACAAACAGACAAATAAACAAACAACCAAACTGAAGTTAGAAAGCATTGGAAAATGAGATAATGAGGTCCCAGTCACTGTTGGTAACGTAACCAGGTAGACTGACCTCTCTCTCAATGTGCTGCATATGAATAAAGTCTCATATGAATATTAGATTGTTCTGTTACTCTTCTTAGCCAGAAAAGAGGCCATTTCCCCCATCCAGGGCAACAAGAGAAATATTGCACTTGCTTGTTTTCTGACTTAGTTTAGCCCCACTAGTTTAGTCCCACTTTCTTCCATTTGATAGAAAAACTGCCTTCCAGATTATTTTTACCTTCTTCCAAGCACTGGTTCTGAGTCAGGGAAAACACAACTATATCCCTGAGACACAAGAGTAGGACAGAGCTACTGAAATTCAAATAACTTCTCTAAGCCACATGCAAACAGGGCCAAGAAGCTTCTGCAAAGTCAGCAAAATTGCTCTCCAAAGCCATGTAACTGGAAGATTCTAAGTGAACCTAAGAATGGCTCCACCTTAATATTTCCTTCTAGCAAATTTTGGCCAAGTGCTATACCTTCGAGGCAATTCTTGAGACTTCTGTGGATTTTCTCAAATGCAATCTCATTTCCAAAGTTTATCTACATTAAATAAAAAAGGGAAAATTCCACCTCCCAAGTGCTCACTTCACTTCATGCCATAAACTGTGCTAAAAGACTTTATATTTGTCTCATGTAATACTACCATTCTATACTCACTACCATTCTAATTCCTGTTCTATGGATGAAGGTCAGATATAATTTGCCCCTGTTTGCTAGAGCTGAGCTGAGCTGAGCCATGTTTCTCATCCCAGGTCTAATGCCAAAGTCTGAATTTTCCAAGAGTTAACTCTATTTAAAGTACACATTCTTAACAGATCATACCAGTAGGTAATTTACTCTTTTTAATCAACTTTATGGATGCCTATTATTTTCCAGATACCATGTTATGAAATGGGGATACAAACTGGAATAAAGGGTTCAATATAATTGTTTGGAAGTTCACAGTTCACTTGAAAGTGTCAACTTATAAAAAAACATTACAATACAATGCATTAAAAACTAATAAACTATGATCCAAGTATTATAGGGATATTAAAAGTTGAAAGAAGCTTCATAGGCAAGGCCAGTTTTCTTTGCTAAGACATATTCCCCCAAACCTTTCTCTTTTGGGGTTCTGAAGTAATATAGAGGGGCAGACATCCTTCCAGAGGGGCTGGAATAATTTTCCAATATTTTAAGAAATAATTGATTTCTGATACACCATGTTATTGAAGGAATGAATAAATGAATAAACAAGTGGTTTTTATGGTTATGGTTCCAGCAGTTATATGAGAGGTGAGTCATGTAGTATTATAAGTTAATTATAATTATGCTATGCCTAGCTTACCTAAATAAATAACTCTAAGATTTTTAAAATATATCTGATTAATATCTAAACACAAGCAGCTCTTAACATGCTAATTAGATGTCAACTGTTCTGCAAAAATAAATACAAACATTTGTAATGGTAATTGAAGTTGAACTTATTATGATTATTAAATTTAGTTTTAAAACATGTTAATTGCTATACTAAGGCAAATTCCCATTCAAGATTCAAGTGATCCCATTACCCCATCTTTAATCACTGATTATGTACTTCCTGTAAGATGGGCCAGTTTGAATATATCTACTGCTTACTGCTGGATATGTTTAATGACTTGTTTCTGGAACAGGTAACTAAGTTGATGGCCGCCTAGAGATTAATCAGTTTTGAAGGAAGTAAAATAAAAGGTACTGGGCAAAGGGGTTTTAAATCTACTATCAATGAAGAACTCATTATAGAAAAATGGTAGTTTACAGATCTTTTCACAGCCTCAAGGTAAAGCTGAGCTTCCATCATCATCTTTCTGGCTTCACCTAATTGGAATCAGCCAATTTGCTTTTCTGAACTTTCACAGGAGATTGCTTAGAATTCAGATGTCAGCTTGTCAGATCCCATCTCCTGAGTTCTCCCTTGATCTCAGAAGCCTAAGCTAATTCAGATTCTTGAGTTGGCAAAAAAAAAAAAAAAAAAAAAAAAAAAGGATATTTGTGTTATGTTCTTTTAAGTACGTATTTCAGTCTTACATAGGGGAAGGCAATAACTCATGTTAAAAAGGGGTTATTTTTTATAACTCTCTTCAATATTGGATAAAACTTAACTGTAACTTTGATTACATTATCAATCAACAAAACATAAAAGGACCTTCTAAATGGATTACAAGCCCCGCCCGGACACAGTTATAAGATTATTAACACTCCTTTTTGTTTCACCCCCACAGCTTTTATTTGTCCAAGTTTGAATTTCCAGCAAAAACATTATCCTGGCTTTACTCCTTGCTTTGCTTACTTTTTCAAAGTGCAATATGGTTAGGAGCTTGAATTGGGATCATGTAGAAGAAAACTTGTCTTGGCTGTATATTATCTGTGTAATATTAGGCAAGTTAAAGTAATGTCTTGAAACCAAGTATACTCATCCATAAAGTGAGGATGACAATAGCCTTAATTCATAGTACTGATAGGATTAAGTGGTGTTCATAAGTCCCTTCATCCAGAATTTAGTACATAATAATAAGGGTTAACACTTAATTAGCCTTTGCCACATTCCATACACTGTACTAACTGCTTGCCCTGTGTTAAAGAAAAATGTACTCCCCACAAGAATCTCTTTTTAAAGATGAAGAAACTAAAGCATATAGAAGTTAAGTGGCTTGCCCAAAGTCGTATTGAGAGTAAGTGGCAGAATTAGAGTTCAAATCCAAAGACTTTGGCTCCAGATTCTGGTTTTTACCTCCATATGCCCTCCTGCCACCAACAGTGTCACCTGTAGATATTACAGCCATTAATTCTTAACACTCTTTCTGTTATAATTAGTTATATAGTTGATTTTATACACATATTTCTTATTAAAACAATCAACTTCTGGACTATGGCTATATCCTAACCATATTTTTTCTGTGATCCCTGAACAGAGTCCTATATATGATAGTTTATTGATAAATATTGTGAATTAATGACTATATACATGATGCTGCTGGCAGTCTACAATTTATAAATCTATAAATTTATATCACATAGTGATTTGTTCAGCACAGCCCATGTGTGGAAACTATCCCATATGTCATGTGTTGGACTATGAAAAATCCTAAAGGTGTAATGATCAAATGAATTATCTCTGAGTTATGATTCTATATGCACCAGGAAGAGCTGGATTATGCTCAAGTGGAATGGCAAAGGCATCTTTCATCCACAGTAAAAATTACGACTCTCACCATGTGACCCTGGAAACTGAGGCTTACAGAGGTTATGTTACTGTCTAATGTGTATTAAAGGGCACAGCCATAATTTAAACTCAGGTCTCTGCCTCCTTTTGTATGTTTCACATGGAACTCTATGCTATCAAATTTCAAACCTCAGATGAGACTTAACGTTAAACTTTGAATCTGAAATAGTCCTAGAAGAGCACTTAATTAGCTAGTTATATCAAATAAACTACTCTAAGGTTCTTACTTTATTTTGCATTGGGGTTTGTTTTGTACTGTGTATTTTGTTGTTTTGCTGTACATGGAAAGGTACACAGCCATGGAATCCAAGGAAGAGTTCTTTTTTCACGTATCGATAACTTAAACTCAAATGTAAGCACTGCACACATACGCATTCACAGAGAGCTTCTGTACGCTGCACAAGTAATTCTGCTAGATAAATGTGTACACACACACACACACACACACACACACACACACACACACACACACACACACACACCAAGAGGGCAACTAAAGATTTCATTGTTTCTGGCTCTCTCCTCTTTTTTGTATCCTTTATTTCTTCTCTTGGTTAAGTAAATTGACCTACTTGGTCAACACAGACATAGCCACATTCGGCGTCTGGCACCATAATAATTCCTTTAACCTTTTTTTTAAGTTCTTAGAATTGTTTAGCAAGATGCTTTGTAATTAATTCACTTCCTCCCTCCTTCTACTTGAACTTTTCTTTCCCAGGAGTTAGTACAC
This sequence comes from Leucopleurus acutus, assembly GCF_964270905.1. NCBI lineage: Eukaryota > Metazoa > Chordata > Mammalia > Artiodactyla > Delphinidae > Leucopleurus > Leucopleurus acutus. The sequence continues at coordinate 21,775,822 of NC_139162.1, forward strand.
ATTTACTACTTACTAAGTGGACTCATAATTCACCCCTATACCTAACCCCACCTGCAAATAAAGCACTTCTCTCTCTAGATAAAAGCACTTCAAATATTTTGCAAGAACTTTCACCATGTGGCTCAGGGAACTGACTGCCTTAAAATATTTTTTAGAGTGCCTTAAATAGATTTAAAGATACCTTTTGTCAACTATCTTTTAAAAGTGAAACATAGCTATATTTTTTCTGTTTGTGCCCTTTGACCTCAGACATTATATTAAGTGTTTTACTCATGCAAAGCCAACTAACCTTTGAAAATACTGTGAAATACTGACTATTGTGTTCTTTTTACAGATGAAAGTGAGAGAAGGTAAGTCACCAACCTAGTAGAGCAGGTACTGTAGGAGCCCCACCCATATCTATGTGACACTTATGGTTCCAGTATATGCTGATAGGGTCCTACTGCAACTCCCCACCTGAGGGTTTTTTTCTCATCTGTTCATTGCTTAGACCAGAAGTGCCAGGGAGTTAATGGTCTCAGGAATATGACTCAGACCATAACACATGAAAGTCGAAAGCATAAATCTAGCTTCTTTGCTCTTCTGGTGGAAGAACACTGAGGCATGTTCCTCACTGTCTCTTGGTTTCCCCATGGAACTGAGTCTTGGTGGCACACACTCTAACCTGTTGAATAAGGCATCCTTTGTTCTTGTGCTTCCCAGTCTCTCTTGCCCACTCCCTCCCCTACTGGTACATTCCCAGAATCTCCTTTTCTCAACTCCTGTCTCAGTGTCTGTTTCCAGTAGACCTTAATCTAAAACAGCACTAAACAGCACAGTCTCCAGATGGAGCATGGGGAAGCTGGTTTGGTTGGGAGCAGGCTATGGAAGAAGAAAGAAATACGAAGTGCAGAGCCCATACTAGAGATGATGAATCTGCACGATGCAATATAAGACTCCTGGTCTCATTTTCGAAGGAATTTGAGAAGCAAAACTCAGGTACAAATCCAGGTCTGCCTGTCTGCCAAGCCCACACCCACAACCTCTATGGTTCTGCAGGGCAAATTTAGTGCATGTGTTCTGGTAATTCTCCCCCTGGCACAGAACTGGCATTGACAATAAATGCTTCCACTTTAGAAAGCTCTGATGTGGTGATGGCATTTAGAGTTAATTTTCTTTTTAAATTTCTGCCAGATTCTTGTCCTTGGCAACAAAAGAAAAAAAAAAAACTTCTTCCAGTAAGCAGATATTCAAAGGTTTTCCTTTGAAGATATAAAAGGGGCACACATCTGGTTCCCAATTTCTTGTTTCCTTAGGTAACCTCTGCAGAAAGGCACTCAGAAGTGCACCAGTGCAGCCTTAGTTGCTCTCTGCTGTGCACTGAAGCCCATAACACAGGAGGAAATGGTCCTGCTGGCCCATTCAAATAAGCACTGTGCCAGCAGCAATGAAACTTTGCTAATATCGCTATGGGAACATTCACTGGAAGCCAGTGTTGCTTTTGAACTCTATGAGTTTGATGGCAAAATATAGATATACAGGCATGCAGAGATAGAAATGAAGAAACAGAGAGAGAGAAATAGGGTGCTTTTTTTCTATTAGTCATTCAGAACTGAGGAACTGCTCTCACAGGTTTCAGGTCATAATTAAAAACATCTTCAGAGTTTATTTAAATAGATAATTTGAAGAATAACAGATAATACAAATATCTCTGAAGAATACCTGTATCCTAATTGTATGTTTCTCAACATCTAATATATGTGGGCCATGGTGGTAAACCTGGCCCAGAAAATACATGAATAATATTTTTAATTGAGTGAAAGAGAGGAAAGAAAAATGTCGAGTGAGTTTGAGTCTCCAGATGGAGCATGGGGAAGCTGGTTTGGTTGGGAGCAGGCTATGGAAGAAGAAAGAAGTATGAAGTGCAGAGCCCATACTAGAGATGATGAATCTGCACGGTGCAATATAAGACTCCTGGCCTCGTTTTCGAAGGAATTTGAGAAGCAGAATTACACAGTAATGATTGAAAGGACGGATTTGAAGACAGAAAGTCCAAATTCAAATTTTGATAGTGTCATTTATATACAACCTGTGTAGCCTTGATCAAACTTGGTAACTTCTCTGTGTTCACTTTCCTATTTGAAAACAGAAAAAATAGTACCAATCTCACAAATGAATGTCCTAAAAAATTAAGTAATTTATAAAAACTCTTTTTTTTTAATCCTTGTTTTCCCAGTAGAGAATCAGGCTCACTCATTACTCAAGCTATAATGAAAATTATTACTAATCCTAACAGTAATAAAGTTAATAATTTATGTTTCATAGTATACTTTCATTTAGACTATAGGAAATATGCTGTGTGAAAATAACAGAATTAATCAGAGAGGTAATATTACTACAATTTTACAGAGCATATGTTCAAAGATCTCAAAAGTCTTAAAATGTTCTTAGCAGATCCATACCAACTAGTAAATTGGAATATAATCTGATAGCTGTAAGAGCTGATATACGAGATTTTCAGTTAAAAATGACCCTAAGTAAAAAAATAGTAAAACTAAATAAGATGTACTTGGCCTGCATCATTCAGGGGATGACCAATAAATTTGATATGGCTTTGCTTTGCAGGACATTTGGTCCTGTCCAAAATATCTATAAGGCATTTGGTCCTGTCCAAAATATCTATAAGGCAAAAAAAATATTTTATTGATCAAATAAGATACTTGATCAATAAAAAATTTGGTCCACACCAAAAGGTACTTGAAATTTGGTCCTATAAAAAAACTCCATGAGCATATTCGGGCCATGCCAAGTGATTATGGACAGGATGAACCATCAAGGATCATTTGGTTTGGACCAAATGTCTCCATGGATATTTTGGACAGGACCAAACGTCTGCTAAACATGGCTTTAATATAATCTTTATTGTTTGTGTGTGTGTTTGTTTTGGATGGTAAAGGAAACATACAGTCTTTAAAATAAAGAAGATTCTGAAAAAAAAAGACAACAGCAGTCAAATGTTTTGTTTATTTCCTTTTAGGATTGTTTTCTGTGTTAGCACACACATATATAGTTGACTTTACACTTTATAATAAACAGTGTTTCTCAAATTTGAGTAATGTGCAGTCTCTTCCACAGGGGGAAAAACAATTTCCCAAATCACTAAAAATTTTTCCTTTGGATTCTAGGAACCTACTATTTGAGAAACAATGCCTTGAAAAAGCGAAATCTCATTCAATGAAATTATTTTCAACTGAGAATTATCAGTAAGCAAGAAATGATTTATAGTGACTAACTTTTAGGTAGTTATTAGACAGTCATGAAATGAATATTCACACACACACACACACACACACACACACTTATCACAGAACGTTAAGGCCATTCTATATTGGATATTTTCTTGTTTTCATTATTTTAAAATAATACATAAAATTATACCATTTTATCAAAAACTTCTGTCCTTATTTGAGATTGTTTCTTTAAAATATGCTTCTAGGACTTCCCTGCTGGCGCAGTGGTTAAGAATCCGCCTGCCAATGCTGGGGACACAGGTTCGATCCCTGGTCTGGGAAGATCCCACATGCCGCTGAGCAACTAAGCCGGTGTACCACAACTACTGAGCCTGCGCTCTAGAGGCCACGAGCCACAACTACTGAGCCCGCATGCCACAACTACTGAAGCCTGCGTGCCTAGAGCCCGTGCTCCGTAACAAGAGACGCCACTGCAATGAGAAGCCCACGCACCACAACAAGAGTAGCCCCCACTCACCACAACTAGAGAAAGCCTGCGTGCAGCAATGAAGACCCAACGCAGAAGTTTATAAAAATAAATAAATAAATGATGGTGAAATTTTTAAAAAATTAAAAATAAAAATAAATAAATAAAATATGCTTCTAGATGTAGAAACATATGATTTAAAGACATGTACATTTATAAGGCATATATATATATATATATATATATATACACATATACATATACATACTTACAGAGTATGGTTAAGTATCAGTTGTTCTAATCTTTGGTATTTTATCAGTATATTTTTTATTTGGGACATATATCCATACCGTTGTAACTACCAAGTATCACAAGTACACTCAATGTGCAATGCTCATAACAGTAATTTCTGTTTATCTTTAGAGCTCAATTAAAACCACATGACCCTCTTTTGCACTTCCAGATTAGAGACTTCAACCCTGGCTCAGTGGTTCCCTCAGGACCCCCACCCATAACTTCAGGAATTCTGTGGACTCTGGGATAATTCCTTTCCCTAGAACTCTTCTAACATTCATAAATCAAATGGTAGGCTCAACTTCTTTGGGACCCTCCCAAGTATCTGCTTGGTCTTTTACTGAGAATCATGCCAGAGGCTGAGACCACTAAGGAGCTGCTTCAGGTTTACTCACTTAAGTTCCTGGCTCAAAACATGTGCAGTTTAATCCTTGGTATGTAGAATAATTTTTGGAAGAAATTTCTGGTAGAAATCCTGGGTTCCAGTTCTGCTCTGCTACTGATTAGATGTGTGAACTTGAGGAAATCTCTCAATCTCACTTAGCTTTGGATCTCACATTTAGGACAAAGGAATAATTGAAAGCTATGCTTACCCTGTGCAATTTTACAAAGATCAACACACTGTTAGGTCCTTAAGAACAGAGAAGAGGTCAAATTTGTCTTTGACTTGCCAGTGCCAAACTAATGTCTAGAATAAATCTATTATTGCCATTAGAAATCCTTAAGGTTAGTTCCCACAATAATTGCTTCAATAAATGTATGTTGATCACCTATATGCCAGGTATTGTTTGAGGCACTGAAGATGTAACAGTGAACAAAAGGGAAAAATATCAGAATTCACGGAATTTATTTTCTAGTGATAAATATTTTTTTGGGGGAAAGGAGAATTTTATAAATATATATATTTATATAAATATAATATATATTATATGTCTATTGTATATCTATATAAAATATAAACTGTTTTATATAGCTATATAATAGATTAAATAAATACTTGAACATTATAATATATAATAGAATATATTTATAGAGAAAAATCTTTTGGATTTTAATAGGTAATTTCTTTTTTTTTTTAATATTTATTATTTTATTTATTTATTTGGCTGTGCCAGGTCTTAGTTGTGGCCTGCGGGATCTTCGTTGCCGTGTGTGGGATCTTCTTTGCGGCATGCGGGATCTTTCAGTTGTGGCATGTGGGCGCTTAGTTGCAGCATGCAGAATCTAGTTCCCTGACCAGGGATTGAACCCGGGCCTCCTGCATTGGGAGCATAGAGTCTTAACCACTGGATCACCAGGGAAATCCCTTAATAGGTAAATCTTATACTGAATAATATTTAATGGCAATAAATTTTTTAACTACAGAAAATCCATTATAATATTCTTTTAGCTGGGAAAAATCCTAGGTAATTGGACCTTTATATATTCACCAATTTTTATTAGCAATTATACAAACATACCAAAGAATGCATTATTTCAATATTCATCATGCCTTTAGGTAATCATCTTTTCTTCCTATCTTTTTTTTCCATTTAAATTTAAATTTCATGGGAGATATCGTACAGTAGATGTCCTTGGTCTTGGTGTTAGTTGTGCTCATGGGGGTGAAAGGAAGATATTTTTAGAAAAAGAAGTACCTCTATGGCCTTGTATTTAAATAATTAAAACTTGAAAACATCACAATATAGGAGAGATATATACTGTAATGATTAAACTATATGTTTCTTCCAACACAAGATTCAGGAAAAAGAAGAGACATTTTAAGGGACAGATTTCAGCTCATAATATTAAAAACAATATGCTTTAGCAATGTGTGTGTGCATGCACACCAGAAAATGGAATAGGCTACATCAGATGCTGTGAGTTCAGTCAGACGGTTTTTAGCATGGAAAGCTCACTCACTGGATTAAGCTGCTATAAACAGGCTTTTAAAGTCAGTCCAGTGTAGCATGACAAGGCAACCATCAAGGGCTCAACCAGTTCAAAACCTCCAGCCCCATGAAATGCAGCAGTTACCAGTATATAGTGCTAGAAAGAAACGTCCATCCATACAGACAAGTCAATACCTATTTATTAGGCACTGACCACGCACTTGACACTGAGGCTTCAGACGTGAAGAAAGTTCCCCCTTCTCTATACTGAGATGATAATCAATGAGACTCATTATATAGGAGAGGAGTGATGGTTAAGAAACCAGGAAGAAATGAATTTGAGCCCCAGTCTCATCATTTATTAATATGTAATCTTAACCATTTTCTCTGCTACTCAATTCCTCAGGTTTGCCAAAAGAAAGAATGCAACATTCACAGAGGCCATTCAACTGAGCAGATGCATAGACGGCTCTGTTTGTGTAAATCTGCATTTCTAATAAAGTTCCAAGCTGAGTGCTGAAATAGCATCATTTAGAGAGAAACACTGCATTCTATGCTTCATTAGTCAGACAACCTAAAATCACTATACATTAGCTAAAAATAAACCAAATGACTTTCCCAGGACCTTCAACCCTGCTTAATGCATGGATTTTCTATGCATTAGCTCATCATTCAGAAGTACAGTGTATCTAAGGCTGACACAGAAAATGGCAGATTATCTTAAGGTTTAATTTTGGAAAAAGACATGTACTAAACTAGTTTTTTTCTGACTATGTGAGTTATTTGACAAACAAATAAAAACCATAAAGTGAGTGTAGTTTAATTAGAAACAACATAAAATGTTAACAGATTACATCCAATTTCTGTCCATTACTTAATTACAGAATGCTATGAAAATTACTTGGCCTCTCCTATAATCAGCTTCTTTATCTTAAAACGGGGGACCATCCCCCTTCCTCACTGGATTATTGTAAATGTTAAATGATATAATCTCAAACAAAAGCACTTTATAAACTATAAACAAATGTATGTATACCTATATACACATATAATTTTATATATATATATATATATATATATATACACACACATGCATATATATTAGCAGTTACCATAGTATCTGGCACATAATAGGCACTCATATAAGTTTTGAATGAATAAATAAATGTACTAAAGATTGTAATCAAACCATCCACATCCATTCAATTCTTACTTCCAACAAGTAATTCTGGGTTTGGAATACAGGCAGAAGAATATTTAATCTATCTACTGACTGCTTTCTTATGCTAGAGGAATTAGTCATTTCTATGTCATTAGGCTAGAAATTCAACTTGGAAATACATTCAGGATAAAGATACTTTAGTAGATAAAGCATCACATTAAAGTTAATTTTTATATAAAAAACAAAGGCATTTATAAGTCTGGTAACTGAAAGTCACAGAATAGTAGTATTGGAGGACAAACCTTACTACCACCTTTTCCTCACAGATAACAAAAGCAAGGACAGGGAAGTTTAGGTGTCCTCCCTGAGTTTTACATGGATGGAGAGAATGTCTTGGACATAAAGACAAAAGATGATATTACTGAATTAAAGACTGTGTCAACTGCATGGTAAAATATCTCAGAAATCCCGTACCCATATGTCATACTGGTAAACAGAAATGGAAAAGTTTTGTGTAACTAAGAACATTGTGCATTTGAGATTGTAGAGAATCCACTCTCTATTTTACTTTAAATATAAACTATATATGTTCCTGAGAAAAATACTGGGTTTAGTGAGAAGTATAGAGCAGCTGTGAACTTGTTGAATTCTAATTATGCATCAAGCATATTCTTAAATATTTTACACACATTATGCCATTTAATTCCCCTTATAGTCCAATGATGTAAGAATGATTATTGCCATTTTACTAAATAAGAAAATAATTTAACAGAATGAAAATCTGACATTTTGAAAATAATATGCCTAAGATTATATTGTTCAAAATACAGTACTGGGGTTTGAACCAATAAAGTCTGACTCCGAAAACTACAGAACTTTTATTTTTATTGAAGAAGCTACATGTCTCCCAGCTTGTACTTGTAATCAGTGGTCTATGACCCAGAAAGAAATTTAAATGTAGGATTTTGTTGCTGTTTTATTTATTTATTTATTTTTTGCGGTACGCGGGCCTCTCACTGTTGTGGCCTCTCCCGTTGCGGAGCACAGGCTCCGGACGCGCAGGCTCAGCGGCCATGGATCACGGGCCCAGCCGCTCCACGGCATGTAGGGATCTTCCCGGACCGGGGCACGAACCCGTGTCCCTTGCATCGGCAGGCGGACTCTCAACCACTGCGCCACCAGGGAAGCCCCTGTTGCTGTTGTTTTTAAAGCAGGTTCATGCTTATATAGGATAAGTAATAGAGGAAGGAGAGAGTTGAACACATAACTAAGGCATGTTGCCAAGGAAACTCCATAGGTACACCAAGTGTCACAGAGTCCAGGGACATAAAATCACTTGCCTATGGCTGTAATTATTTTCTTGATCGGTCTACATAGCAAGGAGGAGACACCAAATACTCCAGCATTTTAGAAAGGCTAAAACATGGAGTGAACAGGAATTTCTCAGAGCTTAATTTAAATGTTCAGAAACTTAATGCATCTTCCACCCTGAGAAATTGGAAATTGCTAATTTGAACTTTCTTCTGAAATTCTAAAGAAAACTGCTTTGAGAGCTTTTAATGTCAAGACTTCTATGAAGTCCCAAGGTAGTCTTCTACTCCAAGTTAAAAAAGAACAAGGTTCTAACTATAAGAGTATAGGAGGCTCAGGTAGGCATGGAAGTGTCTCTTGAAACCTAAGAAAAGGAGCAAATGTATACGACTTAGATAGCAGATACCAGATACCATTCACCTGGAAGTAGCCACAATACTGGAAATAAAACATATAGAACAATCTGAGGAAATTTATTTAGGTTTACTTTGCTATTGGCTATAGGCAGTGCTTATCGCATTGAGAAATTCTGTTCCTAGTATATCGACTACAAGGACCTTTTGGACACTTTTTGTTGGTTCATTTTAAATATTCTTCTCTAGAGGTAATTCAAGAGATTTCTTTCATGTATCGTGTTAACACTAACACCAGTGTGATTCTGACGGTAACGCCCCATATCAGGAAACTTTCAAAAACATTATGTAACCACCTGTAATTATGAAAACTGTTTCTGTTCTGGCTCTATTTAGAGCTTCAAACTTCTCCTTTAACAATGTGATGCTCTTCTCTCCCCCAGTTATCCATGTCTCACACCCTTGATTTTAAAATGTCCTTTTCTTTAAGTCAGTATTTAACTGACCTCAATTCCTCATCTCCCTGTAGGCAACTGAATTAAGCTTACATTTCAATTACAGTGCTTAACGTTTTCCAAGAATATGAACTATTGGCTGCCCCTATTAGCCGCTGTACACAAATGCAAAGTTCTAGAATAAAACATTCATCCTTCTTTATTCCTGTGTTTTCACAATATTAACATCAGTAGTCATATAAAGCTTCTTTCTCTATTGCTGTGTTTTTAGCTCTCATTTTGTGCTGTTTCTCTAAACACTAGTATAGTCCCTGAATTTTTAAGAGGTAAGACACAGCTTCAAGTCCAGCAATATTTTTCAAAAGGCCCATTCCCCCCATTTTTTACTGATTGATTCTATAAACATTGGTTTTTTTCCCCTTATTTTCAGCATCTCCCTCAGCTACTATATCTTTGGATTTCCTGTTTATTTCACATTGATCTCAGTGGATGCTAAAAAAAAGGCACAAAGCAAAGGAAAATCCTCTTTGTGGGCAGTATAAAATTAGAAAAGTTTGGCAGATAGCACACAGTTTTAATATCTTTATAGAATGTGTTTCATAGTGCTCCCTGCACAATTGTGCATGCAAAATCTCAAAGCGCAGAGCAAATATATCAGCAATAATTTCATGGAAGCAGGGTCTGCCTAACATGTACAGAGTCCTACATTACTTTATCAAACTGTCTTTGTGTAATTAGTCTGTCTGCAATGCCTGGTGTATAAATTAAGCATCTAATTTATCTTGACTGGCCTCCAGATCACTTGATCAGTCCATTCTGCCTCTGTGGTGTTGTAGTGAATGCCAAGTGCAGAGAAGGACCCTGTGGAAGCAGAAGTGTGTAAAAGCAGAAACTCCCTGAGAGGTCAGAGGCAATTTTCAAAGTAACTCATCACTGACACCCGGGTGGAATGTATGCTATTCCTTCCAATGACAGTGATCTTCACAAGGGGCATAATTGATGTCCCTGGTGGCGGGTTACTTTGTATCATGGCTGGTAAATACTAACTAACTACAACTCAAGATGTAAAGTCAAGTTTACTAAATGAAATCAAATTAAAAGTAAATTATACTTTCCTCCCAATTCAACACCATTTCTCATAAGCCACTTATCAATACCATAGCAATCTGTACAACTTTAAGAGACAAGCTACACAACTATTCAAGCCTGATAAAAACAAAATAACTCCTGTAGCCATAATCATTCCTCAAGAGCATTTAATTTGTTGGCTTTTGCATTATTGCTATCAAAACAAAATCTTGCAGCTTTATTGGAATACATACATCTCTTTGATTTAAGGGTACTTTATCTCTCTTTTCCTTAGATGAATTTGAAATGGTAGAGTTAAATTTTTATGGAGTGATTTCTGGGGGGAAAGGCTGACATAATTTTCAGTACCAGACAGTGTGTTCTGCTGACAACTCAGAAAGTCTGAAGTAAGTGTTTAGCTCAATAGATGTTTTTTTGTCAGAGTGTATTCTCTCTTCTGTAGCTATGAATGCCCACCCAGTACAGATGTGTGCTCCCTTCTATATATGCTAACACACTTTCAGTATGGATGTGCAGCCTCTCTTCTGACTATGTGAATGGATATATAGTGGAGAAGCTAGAGGCCTGGATTCATGAAGACTCTTTAGACCATTACCTTGTCACTTTCTACTGCTGAGGACTCAGCTTTTAAAAACATCCCACTGATAGTCTGTGGTTACCATGTTTTGTAATGAATTTATCAGAAGGTCTGTTTTTTCTCTAACTTCTCTAGAGGATATTGACATGGATGTGGGGCTCCATGGCTCTGCAAAATGATGGGGACTTGACCAGACAGTGCATCTCAACTCTGGCGTTATCTGATTTATATTAACATAGCAATCTCACATGCTTTTTCTTTTCCTTTTAATGTGGTTTTTTATAAAGAACAAAAGATATACTGGCTCTACATATACTCTGATTAGGTATACACTTGGTGGATGTTTGGGACCCTAAAACTGAGAAGATTTTTCTAAATGGAAGTGTGCTCATATTTATGTTGCTTGATCTTCAAATTAGAAATGCTCCTCTTTCTAGAGTAAGATTATATATATAGAAGTATAGTATAAGTGGAGGGTAGTAGAGAAAGGTTTGAAACTATGTAGAGGTGAGCTATGGCCACAGGAAGTAAACATGACTGTCATGTAAAGATAAGATGGTCACTACTTTTCTAAGGCAAATGCCTCAGCAAAAAAGGGTTATCATTAGCTTACCGAAATGTAAAAATGCCTTCACATTATTTAGAGTCATAGAAGACTGAATTAGAAGATCCCTTTTAGATGACTAAGTCTAGTGACCAAATGTGAAAACTGGGACCCATAACATCAAGTGACCTCCCCAAGGCCATACAGCAAGTTTACAGTGAAGGGAAGACTGAAGCCCAGAACTCTTGGCTCTTTCATCTTCGGTTTCTTCATTTATGCATCTGTGTGTCAGGCACCGTGTTAGGGCTTGAAATTCAAGGATGATTAGTGAAAACAGATATGATCTCTTTTCTAGTGGTCTCTAGTCTATTATGGGAGCCAAACATTAATCAAATAATCACTCAAATAAAAAAAGGTAAATTGTACAGAATGACAATGAAGAAGCATGTAAAGCAATAAGGTCAAGAATGGAATTTTTTTTTCAGGCATATGAAAAGAAAAGAGTGCATGCACGATGATGAAAAAACTTGTTTTTTCACATAGATTTTCTTGTAAGCACTTCTGAAGATGCATCTCAGAGGTAAGTCCTTTCAAGGAGCTATGATTCTCCCAAGATAATACAGGGGCAACATTCTCAGTTGTCCCATTTGCATATCTCCCCATTAGCAGTTTAGATGGAAATGGTCTATTCTGCCTTTCCTATTAAATCATGAGCTCATTAGTGGCAAATAATTGGATCTTGCCCATTATTTGATCTATACATACACCAGCATATTTTTATGTTCAGGCAGGAAGAAAATAAAAAGCAAAGAAGAACAGGATAGAAAGAGGAGAAAACTGTTGGAAGCACATACTCTTGAGGTTCACAACACATTCCCTGGCTTATCTAGCTTTAGCACAGCTGTGGGGGGCAACATTTTACAAACTCCCAGTATCTCATCTCAAGGGACTCCCTGGAGGCTTTTATATTTTCTCCAGTGTCAAGTAACTGCTTATCTAATGACACAGGCACAGCCTGACAGTGTGTAGGGAGGGGAGCTTACCTAATACCTCCAGAGGTAACCTATAACCAATAAGCTACAGGAGATATTGGATAATTGCCTCATATTCTGATCATCTGAAAACATTTTTGTGGGACATTCTACATAGTTTCATAGAGGGTCAATAACAGGATGGAGTCCCAGTTTTTATGATGAGAAATTGTTCAAGGATGCACCCTTTAATGGCTTTTTTCCTTCCATTGATCAGTCTCTCTATTCCCTCATTCTTCTTCCTGAGATAACATTAAAAAAAACTTCTTGCATCCAAGTCTATATCTTAGTCACTGGGGGGTAAGGGAAGGAAAGAAACAAATAAGGTAAAGTTTTGTGTTTTTATTTTAACATCTTTATTGGAGTATAATTGCTTTACAATGGTGTGTTAGTTTCTGCTTTATGACAAAGTGAATCAGCTATACCTATACATATATCCCCATATCTCCCCCCTCTTGCGTCTCCCTCCCAACCTCCCTACCCCACCCCTCTAGGTGGTCACAAAGCACCGAGCTGATCTCCCTGCGTAAAGTTTTGAGTTGAGAAGAAGCAGTAACTAATTGTCAGATCCTGCAGAGAGTACGAGTAAGTCTAATGTTTAGAAAATAATTAGCACTGGTTGGATGCTAATAATATTAAAGAAAGCAGGTTAAATTGAATTGTTGAAGGATTATAACATAAAAGGTATAGGGACTTCCCTAGTAGTGCGCTGGTTAAGAATCCACCTGCCAATGCAGGGACACGGGTTCGACCCCTGGTCCGAGAAGATCCCACATGCCGCAGAGCAACCAAGCCCATGTGCCACAACTACTGAGCCTGTGCTCTAGAGCCCGTGAGCCACAACTACTGAAGCCCGCACGCCTAGAGCCCGTGCTCCGCAACAAGAGAAGCCTGAGCACGAAGAGTAGCCCCCACTCGCTGCAACCAGAGAAAGCCCGTGTGCAGCAAAGAAGACCAAACGCAGCCAAAAAATTAATTAATTAATTAATAAAAAAAGGTATATCTTGAGATATAAGGCCTTCTGTATAATTGTAGGCTACCATTGGTTCTCAATCTTGACTGAACCAAAATATTACAAAGGTTTAAAAGTTGCTGGTACTCCAGAACTCCAAATGAGAATTTTTCCAGAGTTGGGTATCTGGCATATATGTCTTAAAACAAAACAAAACGAAAAAACAAGTAAACATTCCCATAAGAGATTTTATGTGCAACAGAGTTAATAACCACTTGAGCAGCTATTCTTTAACAAAAATGTTGCTGGGAGAAGTATACTAGAGGTTGACAAAGCAATGTGGATAGATCTTAAAACCACAGTAACCAGAAAAAATTTTCTTTTAAAAAGTAAGCTCTGGGGCTTCCTTGGTGGCGCAGTGGTTGAGAGTCCGCCTGCCGATGCAGGGGACACGGGTTCGTGCCCCGGTCCGGGAGGATCCCACATGCCGCGGAGCGGCTGGGCCTGTGAGCCATGGCCGTTGAGCCTGCACGTCCGGAGCCTGTGCTCCGCAATGGGAGAGGCCACACAGTGAGAGGCCCACGTACCACAAAAAAAAAAAAAATAAAAAGTAAGCTCTACGGTACAATATTGTTCATGTAAATTTAAAATATATTCACACAAACAATTTTAACAAATATACATTAAAAATGATATATACCAAAATTTTAGAATCATTGTCAATAGAAGAGGAGGAAGATGTGAGTAGGGAAATAGAAAAAAAGGAAATCGATCAAACTAGATGTGGGGCTTGCAGAGACCAAGGACAATCATGCACCAGGAAATAATGAGTATGATTAACTCATCCTTTTTTATCAATGCCCCCTTCCCAAAAATATTTGTTGAAAACTGCAAAGATATATTTATCATAGATTATGTCAGTTCTAGTATGTGTTTCTATGTATACATACACTGGCACATGCACATTAAAAGAGGGCAATTGAAAACCCATAGCCCAATGAGCTAGCCTGGCTAAATGACCATTGCCAATAATCAATAATCAGTATAAAATCTCTTCATCTCCTGGCTATGTAAGGCAATCACTTATGCTGATGATTACACCATGTTCATCTGTGAAGTAAACCAGTGGTAGCCAGAGCTAATGCAGAACCAAGACTAAACAAAAAAGATGACAAGATAAATTACGTGACTGAATCCCAGTTTCATGCTGGTAAATCAGGCAAATATTTGAGACTGCAATGATGTAGGAGAAGAGACACAATAGAATATACTGTTCTGCATGAGAGGTTTCCAAGAGGAGACAGGACTGTCCAGCATATAGGATTCGATTATATAATACATACTCCTGTGTGCTTGATCTTAGTATCTACTCAAAGTTTATAATCCCTTTCTTCTTTCCCCAAGTTCAGAGAGTTGGAGAGTGTCAAGTTTGGGTGGGGAAATTTGTTCAGTACCTGACAACTTATTTGGCTTCCTACCTACTCTATGAATAATTATTTTTTAACAACACAACATTTTTCCTGGTGAATATATTTCCTCAGAAATATAATTACCAAAGTGAAATCCTCTTGAATGTCTCAACTAGTTACGAGTAGCCACAGAATGAAAACAATGATAAAGATGGCTATACATTTTCAGAAATAGCTTTTTCACATATGGAATTATATATGTATATAGTTAAATAAGTAAATAACTCCTCTCGGTTCATTAGACTCCCTCGTTTTTTGGCTTTGGATAATAGTTTAGATATGGCATTTTAAAGTAGAAAAGAGTATATGAAGTTTAAATATTAGTTAATTTATTTGGACCCACACAGTTTCAATTTATAGTGTTGGCGATAGTCACATGCAGGCCACACTCTTAAACTAATCATATCCAAATTTTAGAATATTTTCAACCATTTAAAAAATGGTTTCAGAGGAATACCCATTATTGTGTTTTCTTTAAAAATTATATACATTCAAAACAATTTAAGTACCCAGATCCTCAATTAAGATTCCATATAATGGTTTAGTACTTTTTCCAATCTTGGAACAGTATTGAGCACTGATGTGAAATTATCTGGCATCAAATTTTAATAAATAAAAAATATGATAATTTCTACAAATATAGCCTTTTTTCTACCAAGCACATTTCTAAGAAATATTGAATATGGTGACATGATAACTTTATATTAACATTACTCTAAAAGTAACATATTTGATAGTTGTACTTTTGATTTCAACTAGAATGATATAATAAAATATACAATATTATATGATACAGTTCAATTAATGAGGAATTGGTTGTTTGGGCATATTTTGCTTTGAGCTTGATTATGTTACTAGTTCAACTGTATAAGAGTCTACCCCACACACTATCCTAGTACCAAGTCAAAGATCAGAGGTACACTGTCAATTTCTTAAGAACTCTGTAGCGTCCAAGTGTAATACAGTATTATAAGCTATGCATTATAGTTCACAGAAAGTCACTTCTTCCTGCAGTAGCAGTAACACTGAGCAGGAGAAAAAGTGCCACTTCAGTTGCAATTAAACCAGGTTTCCATGTGTAACTTAACTTTAAGCAGATCCATGTGCGGATTCTGCAGATAAAGCAAAAAAGAAGTGACTGTGAAATATGCTGATTTGACTACAAAGTAGTTGGGTCAATTTTCACATGCACAACAGCTCCCTTTGGTTAAGAACTTAGACTTGTAACTCCTCCACAGCTACTTATCTTGTGGCTCATCTACCAGGGAAGACATATCTCAGACTGTGAAATTTAGCCAGGCTCTGGTTCACAGAGGCTGCTAACCTTCCTATGATTCAAGAGTTTTCATCTGTGAAAAATGCCTCATGTAATGATCTTCAGAATTAAATAAGATAGACCTCAAAAACACTTAGAAGAGAGCTCTGCACATGAGCCTTCAATGAATATTAGCAACTATTTTTCAATACAATATTTAAAAATAAATAAGAGCCTAGAATTTGTAGATAAATTTGGGATGCACTGGGGCTGTTTGCAAAATTTCCTCAGTGCCAAGCAAATTAAAAAAAAAAATCTCCTCTGTTAAAATTTCCCTTTCCTTTCAGTCCTTATGTATCAATAGTATGTTCTAACCCTGATAAAATAAAAGAAACCTAAAACAATTTTGAGGTTGTTATACTGTAGCAAATGAGCAAAGAAGCTATATTTGCCCTAAACTGACAGTGAATACACCTATTTCTCTGAGTCTGTAAACTGACACTTAGTATCTGTAATTTAGTTTAGAATACATCATTATTAGATATTCCAGGATATAGGACATTCCTGGCGGTCCAGTGGTTCAGACTCCACGCTACCACTGCAGGTGGCATGGGTTCAATCCCTGGTGGGGAACTAAGATCCCACATGCCATGCAGCATGGACAAATTTAAAAAAATATAGGGCAGATATTCCAGGATAGTTCCCTATTTAGAAAGACAAATGAATACTGTGATTTATTTTGAATATATAAGATTTCAATTATTTAGGTTGGAAACAATTGACTAAAATATGTAAGGCATATCAAATAAATATATCAATAATTTTAGAAGCAATTAGTTTTTATTCTGAAAGAATTTTTGTTATTCTTTGAGCTGCCCTCCTAATATAAACACAACATTCTTTCTTGTTTTAGTGGTAGTTGCCTTAATATTTCAGCTTGCCTTTTTAAACTATAAGATTCTAAATATACAGACCTTGACTTATTTAGCCTTTATATCTCCAGGGCCAGAGTAAAGTATACCCAGGTACTCAGTACTTATTTGGAGAATGAAAGAGTGAAAGCTAATGTCCGAAATATCATGATGCTCCCCAGCACTTTGCACTTTGTAGATCAGAGAAAGTGTTGGGAAATTAATGGATATCAGTATGTCAGAGAGATAAGACACTTTCATTAGAAAGTGTGACACTATTTTTATTAAAGTGCTAAAACATATCATAGAATCAGTAACATGAAAATGTTATGAAAAAAGAAAAAAACTAAAAGAAAAAGAAAAAACTCTGACCTATTAGAAGGAGTCTCACTATTCTAATGGACTATAAATCTATAATCTTGGCAAAGGGCAAAATGTCTTCACACTGGAGCTCTAGATACATACTCCAGGATTAAAATGAAGAGTTATATGTCAGTATGTTAAAGCAAATTTTATGACTCATCAGCTAAACTAAAGCTTGTAGTCAGTAGTAAAACTTTTGTAGAGTCACCATGCATTTATTAATATAACGGAAGTCATTACACAAATATTTCCTGAATGAATGGATAAATCAAGCAATAAATAATTATTTGTTGAATAAATGATTATTAGGATATATAGGTGAGTAAGTAGGAGAGAGTTCCAAAATCCTGAAAAGCTTGGAAAAGTTTAATCACTTGTTCAAGTTCATGAAAAAAATCAAGATTCATAGCCTGACTTTAAGGCTGGGTATCCTTCTAACTGATACTCCTGAATCTTTTAAGAGTTGTTCATTGCCTAAGAGAACATAGCATCGTTGGCCATTAGAACTGTGTCCTTAGTGTTAAAATCATACTGAGGTTTTGAATAATGGCATTGCCCTAGTAATCATGAAGTAACATTCTCCTTTGAGTCTGTCAGATGTTTCCATTAGCAAAAATCAGTGGTAAGGCACAGTTTCCCTGAAGTGGCATTTGCTGCAATCATTTTATGCTTTAACAAGACAACTTACATTTTATAACTTTGTAATCCCCCACTCCCCTCATTCTTTCCTGACTTTGGAAATCTCTTTAAATTTATGCCAAACAAAAATTGCTCCAGGAAGAAATAGCCATTGTTCATTAAAAATAAAAAAAAAAAAAAAGAGAGAGAGAGAGAGGAAGAGGATAATGAGAGATTATACCTCATCATTTTTATTGCAGAACTGATAAAGGCATTTTCAAAGAACTTTTAAATGAAGAGATGTGGAGTTTGGCTCAAGAGGGCAGAGCAGAAAGACCCTGAGTTCATCTCCTGCCAAGGACACACCAAAACTACAACCACATATAGAACAACTGTGTCTGAGAGTGACCTGAAGATTAGCAGAACACATTTTCTACAACGAAGGATATAAAGAATATACCGGATTGAGATGAAAAGGAGGGGCAGAGATGTGGTCTAGTCAGACCCACACCTCCATGTGACAAGCCCCAAGAAGGAGGGATATCACATAGTGGTGCAGCCACTATGGAAAACAGTATAGAGGTCCTCAAATAATTAAAAATAGTACTAACATATGATCCAGCAATTCCAGTTCCACATATTTTCCCAAAGAAAACAAAAACACTAACTTGAAAAGATATATGCACCCCTATGTTACTGTAGCATTAGTCACAATAGCTAAGATATGAAAACAACTTAAGTGTCCATCAACAGATGAATAGATAAAGAAGGTGTAATACATTTGCAATGGCATATTACTCAACCATATAAAAGAATGAAACCTCGCCAATTGCAACAATATGGATGGACCTAGTATTATGGTATTATGCTAAATGAAATAAGTCAGATGAGAAAGACAGACTATGATTTCACTTATATGTAGAATATAAAAAATGAAACAAACAAACAAAACAAAACAGATACAAACTCACAGATACAGAGATGCAGTGAGGTTGGGTGAAACAGATGAAGGGGATTAAGAGGTACAAATTTCCAGTTCTAAAATAAGTAAGTCATGGGGATGTACAGCATAGGAAACATAGTAAATAATATTGTAATAACTTTGTATGGTGATAGATGGTCACTAAAATTACTATGGTGATAAATTTGTAATGTATATAAATGCTGAATCACCATGTAATACATCTGAAACATATAATATTGTATGTCAACTGTACTTCAATAAAAAAAAAGAAAGAAGGAAAAAATGCAGAGATGTATAATATATACTTGTAAGGAGTCTTCAGAACTTGGATTAAAAAATAATTCTTTTTTTAATTATTGCTAGAGAAGAGTAACTGAAACACAACTTTGAAAATTTCTCTTGTACTATACACCATACTTTAAGAAGTATTACTAATCTTTTCCATTTCAAGTGTAAGGATATGTATTCATGCCAGGGCAGACTAAAAGTCTTGTAAGTCACAGTACACACAGTTTTGGGTCTTTTTCCATTTTATAGGTAAACTGAGTATAAATCTGTGTAAATCAAGTTAGGAAAATACATAGATAATGATTAAGAGCATAATGAAACTGCTATCTCATAATCTTGACCTTGACTTACTTCCAGACAACCTTAAAAACTTTATCTAAGGGTTATGGTTGCTTAAATTGCCTATTGAAATCATTTTATATAGGTTTGGGAAATAAATTGATTGTAAGGCAAGAATAATGTGTTAATTCATAATGTAGTGCAAAGTCTAATTGATTTCCATGTGACTATCTTACTAATAAGTATGATTAGTGTTTTTGAATTCCACAAGTGTCACTATTCACATAAGATAACCCATCCAGCATGTGATAATAGCTCTGATCATTTTATGTAAATACACCTTTATTAGCCTTGGCTGTGTAAGAACAAGAGGAGTAGTACCTATGTTTTCTAGTTTCTCTGCTTTTGCTGCACATATTGGCTTCTGTTTGATCCCTATCTGAGTTCCTTATAAGTAAATCTTCACTCATGGAGACAGGGCCTTTTTACACAGTCAAACTTGCTAATGGCTAAAATGTCTCTGCCAATTAAAAAAACTTATTTAGAGTTGTTCTAAATCAATGTGTCAAGTCACTGTGACTTTTCTAAATGTCAATTTTATTTAGACTTGTAGAAAAAAATTAGAATGCATAACAAGTTGCATAAAATTGGCATGAACAAGATCTGCTACATTCATGTTGACTCTTTTCTTTTTCCATAGCTCCTAATTTTGCATTAAATCTCCTAAACTTCCGCACATCAAATATATTACATATTACAAAATTCTGAAAGCTATTAAATAATAGCAGCTAATATTTATGATTATGTGGCAAATTACAGTCCTAAGAATTTGTACATGGACTCTTTTTGAATCTCACAAATAAGGCTGTGAGGTGGCTATCACAATTAGCACTTTGTGTACGTGAAGTAACTGGGGTTAAAGAAGGTTTAGTAAACCATTAAATGATGGAGCAGTGATACAAACCCCCATATGTCTGGGTGGTGGTATGAGGAAGGCCCTGCATAATAAAGTAACTAATGAACAAAGACTTCGATATGTGAGTAGATAATTGATTATATTCTTCTTGTTATGTAATATTCCTTCATTTACATAAATTAATCAATGTATATCAGTTTGAAGTAAATATTAATGTCTAACATTATTCAGAGGGCTAGCTCTTTCTCAACAAGTACGTACACCATATCGGTTTTTCTTTGCTTTAATTGAAGCCTAGTACGTTCAAGTGAAGGAGATGATAATCCCAAACTACTAAAAATGAGTTAGGCCGGTAAGAAATGATTAGTAGAAAACTGAATCTGAAATTAAAAGCATCTGCTGAATTAATAATAGAAATTACCCTGAATAGTTTGGGACAGAAAAGACTTTGATTTGAGGGTGAATGGGGGACATAAAAAATTCAACTTTAGAAAACTTCTTTGTTGCTATTGAGACCCTCTGTGCTTTGCTAAAGGGACATTTATATCAATGGATACAAGTTATTGAGTAGCTGTTTCTCTCTTACAAAGAATTTTTTTTCAAAACTATTTTTAGCAACTCTGAGAGTTAGGCATGGACAACTATGATTTCTGAAAATGAAAGAGTTGTAGGGGCATTGATGATTTAGTGGTGAGCATGGCTGCCTTCCAAAGAGCTGTTTTATGAGTGGATGGGCCATTATTAGGGATTTTTTAGGGAAAAGGAAAGGGAAAGTAGACATTATATTGGCAAAACAGTACATATTATATAAAACATATAACTCTTCCTGTATATAAATACATATATGTGTCACATTTCTATTCTCACCTCAGAGTAGCACCAAAAGTTGCATTATTTTCATTTTAACAATTCAAAGATTTTTATATCCATTTAACAATTAAAAGAAATAAAAAGATGGAGGACCAGCATTTAAACCCAGGATGCCAAATTCCATGCTCTTTCCACAGATACCAGAGAAAATTGAAGGCTTTCAGTAGAATGCTATATTAAATACTTCTTAAGCCTCTATTGATTCTGAACTTCTATGGCTATCCAGTAGATCAGGCTTAAATTGGATAGTAATTATAACCTAATTTATATTGTCACTACTATCTTCAGTGACTTCCCTGAGGAGTCAAATTATGTAGTTGTACAGAGATAGAGGAAGGGATTTTAGATATTCCCATTGAGAATGCCTCATCTACATTACTTCTTATTCAATCAACATCTGCTCTGCAATGACTGGCTATCTTCCTTCTTCCCCATTCCAAGATGTGGTATACTTATACAATGGAATATAACTCAGCCATAAGAAAAGAATGAAATCATGCTATTTGCAGCAACATGGATTGACACAGAGATTTTCATACTAAGTGAAGTAAGACAAACAGAGAATGACAAATATATGATATCGCTTATATGTGGAATCTTCAAAAAAAAGAAACAAATGAAATTACCTACAAAACAGAAATAGACCCACAGACATAGAAAACAAACTTATGATTACCAAAGAGTAAATGGGGGAGGAATAAATTAGGAGTTTGGGATTAACATATATACACTGCTATATATAAAATAGATAACCAACAAGGACCTACTGTATAGCACAGGGAACTCTACTCAGTATTTTGTAATAACCTATAAAGGAAAATAATCTGGAAAAAATAGATACACATATATGTATAACTGAATCATTTTTCTGTACACCCAAAACTAACACAACATTGTAAATCAACTATACTTCAATAAAAAAATAAATAAAAGAATACTGCTTCAGAAGTTATGAAATAAAGTTGACCTCTTTGGGAAATGCAATTAAACAAATGTCCTCAGTCCCCACTTTCTTTAATTTCTCAGTAGGATTTGACATTACTGATCACCTTGTTTTTGAAACTCTCATAGGCATTGCCCTGAAGATGGTCACCTTAATTATAAATGTTATAGTGGTAAAGGATATCTGATATGATTGTTTTAAAAATGCCAGATCAATGGTGTTCTTATCCTTTCTCTACTTGTTCCAACTTTGGGAAGCTATTTACCATCTTTCAGGCTCAGTTTTCTCTTTGGAAAATGTGAGTAACAACAGTGCCTTCTCTATAAGGTTGTTGCAAAGAATAAACAAAACACTGTATATTAAATGTTTTACAGATAGGATGGTTTACAGTAAGTCTTTTGCATATAGTAACTGATTTTTTTAGCAAAAAGGGATAGATTGAAAGAAATCTAAAATCCCTTCAGACTGAGATGGAATGAGTTGAAAGATAGGTAGTTGGGATTTCTGTGAGGTAATGTGCTGATACAATGTCTGGTACATTATGGGCCCAAAGAAATGTTACACATTCACAGAGGAAACAAGGTCTGAAGCAAGCTTTATGGACTTGTTGGCTCTGTATGAGCAGAGATGATAGGTATAGTATTTGGGTGGCAATCACTATTTATATAGAGTCTCTCCTATATTCTGTTGAACATAAAGATGTAGCATCAAAAAACACTTCTACTTTGAGCCTCCAACTAAGTATGATATAATGAGGTGCAGTTTTTAAAATGTTATGTTCATATTTTATCCATCAATTTGCTTTTCAGCAGGTTTGCTGTCAGCTGAGTGATTCATAATTCTTAACTGTTATTATCACAGCAAATTACTCTAAATGAAACCTGGAAATGTTTATTGGTACAAAATAGATATAATCATAAAGATTTGGTGACGTTATATTGAATAGATGCCTACTTGAGAATATTTACCTAGTCTGATTATCTGTCCCATCTTTCTCAGTCTATGTCACTGCCTTAATTCAAATGCTTATTATTTCTCACTTATTGAAGGGCAACTAAACCCCGATTTTTCTCATCATCTCCTTTTTTCACCATGCATGACATTGCTTTTCCTTAAGTACAGTGATTGGCTTCCTTAAGCCGATCAACTCATTCTTTGTATTGAAAATATAACTTGTCTACTGTTTCAAATAACTCACTTTGCCATTCCAGACTTTCCAAATTAAAACCAATAGCTCTACCATTTCATCTTATTTTTCACCAAACTCCAACATAGACTCTATAATCTGGATCCATGCTCTCTAGTACAGTGGCCACTAGCCACATATGTGGTTATGAAGCATTTTACATACGCTTGTCCGAGTTGAGATGCAATGTGAATATAAAATACACAATTTTGATAACTTAGTACAAAAATATTTAATATGTCTCCATCATTTTACATTGATTACATATTAAAATGTTAATATTTTGAATCTACTGGGCTAGAAAAAGGTATCATTAATTTCACCTGTTTCTTTTTCATTTTTTGATGGGGCTACTAGGAATCTAAAATTGCATATGTAGATCATATTGCATTTAATTTGGACAGAGCTTCTTCAGAGAAAAAGAACTAATGAATGTAAATCAGATATATGTCATTTTTGTTCCTAATTTGGGTCTTATATATTTTCTTTATGCATTGAACAAACATTTGTTGAGTGTCTACCAGTTACCAGGCATGTTTCTCAATACTGAAAAGACTGATGTAATCAAGATGGACAAGGTCTGCCCCTCTTAGAGCTTAATTTTCATGGAATATATGGCAAGTAAAGCAAAAAAACAAACATAATTTCAAAGTGTGATAAATGGCATGTGAATGGATGATATACATTGGATAATACTTGGAGTTTATGATTATTTTATAGTTTCACCAAAGAAATCTGTATGAATAGGTGACATTTGACTGGAGATGAGAAGAATGAGAGAGTGTCAGTATCTTCCTAATTTGCATTCACAGATATATATGAAAACATTTAGCTTTTCATGTAAGTGTGTACACTGTCGAGTGAGGTTCTGCTCCAAGATTTAAGCTCTATGTTTGATATCATGAGAGGTGAAGTATGATCTGGAAATTTAGTCTATATAGCAATAAAAGAAGCAAAAAAAAAAGATCATAACTAGCCTAAAAATTAAATTCGGTCTGTAGACCTTTAATAAACCATTTCCTGATTATCTTATATGTGGGTGGAAATTTTAAAATTGCATTTAATTCTTTTTTATTCACCCAAAATTTAGCCAATTCTTTTTTTATCAGTTTATATATGGGCATCTGGTTGAATCTTAAAACATCTGTGAAGTCAGGTGTTCTGCTTCTGCCTTCCAAAGGATGCACAAATCAACACAGGATCCAGACCAACAGATGGTGTAAATTATAATAAATTCTAGAAGTAGTGTGTGCAGATGAAGTTAGTGTACTCAGATCTGTAACATGAAATCACAGATATGCCCCTGAGTGACGTTTTCCATTACTCTGACAATTGTCAGATTTCTCTCAAGGGAAAATTCCAATAACAATGGTTTTTCATGACATGGAGAATTATTGCTGCCACCTGAAAGGGAGCTCCCGTACTAAACTGTGGGACAGAATTTTCTGGGCAATTAGTTCTACTTTCCCCAAAGAATCAAAGGTGAGTCACAGAACTTTTTGAAAGAGTATAACATTTTTTATGTACTTTGAAGTTCATTTATGACACATATAAAAATTTGTTTTAAATTGTCTTGCTAATCTGAATACATTACTCTTATAAAATAACAAATAATTATTATTTATCCTGTCCCTAGGTTCATCAGAACCATTGTTTTTTCTTTTTAGATTCCACATATGTGTGTTAGCATACAGTATTTGTTTTTCTCTTTTTGACTTACTTCACTCTGTATGACATACTTTAGGTCCATCCACCTCACTACAAATAACTCAATTTCGTTTCTTTTTATGGCTGAGTAATATCCCATTGTATATATATGCCACATCTTCTTTATCCATTCATCTGTCAATGGACACTTAGGTTGCTTCCATGTCCTGGCTATTGTAAATAGTGCTGCAATGAACACTGCAAACACTGTTTTTAGAAGAAGCACAAGGTACCGGTTCCTGACAGTATCTTCATCTTAGCATGCCAAATGGGCCTCTTACTCCTGACTGTACAAATTAAATAAATCCACCAAAATTTAACATACAATGCCCCAACTGGAAATAAAAAAGCCAACATCAATATGACCATTTCCCTGGCCCTTTCCCTGTTTGCACTTCTCTTTTTCTCTTGCTTCCTTCCTCCCCAAGATATAGCTAATCATCTCTCCATGCGTCATTCTGGATTTCTGTTTCCCTCTGGTTGGGAAACAGTCCTCTGGTTGCTTTATTTCCTGTACTATGGTGAAAATAACTCTCTTAAGCCCTTGGATAAAAGCAGATCTGTGACATAAAAAATTACATATACAAATAAAATGGAAGGAAGTAAGGATGGAGGGAATGAGGGAGGGGAGGGAAGAAGGGAAGATGTCTACAGGTGGGCATACAATTTGAAAATGTTGTGAGCAACTGCACCATTTTATGACTTTAGGGTTGATTTATTTTTCTATTTTTTTTATAAAATATAAATTGTAATGTTTATATTATCACAGGGGAGGGGGGAGAGAATCTGTACCTTTTGTCTCATAAGTGATTTAACAGACAATACTCCCTGCTGTATTGTAGTCAGATAGTTACAATATCCTCCTTTGCTGAGATGTTGGGAAATTCTGTTGGAATACTGGACTGAACAAGAGAGTGGCTTGATGTAGGCTGGAAAAAAGGCTGCATTTTGATAATAATGTGACTAAAAGCTCACCTGTTCCTTCTCAGAACACACAAATGGACACACATGCATGTATGCACATAAACACACCACAAACTCTTTACTTCCTCTAAGCAAATATCACTAGCAAGTCTAATAGTTTTCGACTCATCTGTCATAAGTAGGGGAGATTAAGAAACTAAAGTATGAAAGTTGCTTTCCTGAGCTTTTAGAAAGGGCAGCCAGAGGAGAGGGGATAGAGACAGAGCCTCTCTAAGGATCACCCACCATATTTTAAACCTGAGTGAGGAGGCTCCAAAATGAACAAGTGTCTAGTAATAAAGTGGTGGTAGGCATTGGAGCTTGAAATTATGGGTCACTTTTGATTAAACATTGCTCACAGAAAATAAGCCCTGGCTTTCAGTCATACAGTCCCTGCTATCATATGCAAGAATTTAAATGCCAATGCTTATTAAAACTAGCCTGAGCAATAGCCGAGAACCACCTTGGGGATGATCCATTAAAAAAGAAAGACTTACAATTCTCCTCAAAAATAATTAAAGCTCCATCAATGGATGAGATAGTTGATGGAATTTATTTTAGTATTTTTCTGTGTTTGGGAGGGGCAATACAGTTTAGTGGAAAGATCATCAAATTTAGAATTCAAATATGATCTAAACACATTCATATATTAATTGTGATTTGGCACGAGTGAAACAACATCTCTGGGTCTCCACTTCCTCACTAAATTATGGGCATTAAAACTCAGAGCTCCAAGGATTGCTGTGAGTATTAAATATGGTAATTTATGTAAAAGAATAAGTCTCCTGCTTGCAATGCTATCGATGCTAAGTATAACTTGTTCTTTGTAGTAATCTGAGCTTCCAATATGCAAAGAGTACTCAATAAATGGTAGCTACTAAGGTTACTTTTTTAGTTATTTATGATTATACTTGATTTGTTAATTTTTTCAATATTGCTCTTCTACTTCTATATTCAGGTAGAGGCAATGGGTTGAGGACTCTTTTATAAATATTATAAAGCCCCAAGAAGGAATTGCTTTTACTCTTGATTCATATTGCTTTTTACATATTTTTATTGATTTTTATATTGAAATTATCCTTTCAATATGTTTTAACCATAATATTTATGGGACCGATGATCCCAGCATCTGGTAATAAATTGCTTATTAAAAGATGACATGGAACTGACCTTCAAGATGGCTGAGGAGTAAGATGTGGAGATCACCTTCTTCCCCACAAATATCAAACATACATCTACATGTGGAACAGCTCCTACAGAACACCTACTGAACGCTGGCAGAAGACCTCAGACCTCCCAAAAGGCAAGAAACTCCCCATGTAGGGCAAAAGAAAAAAGAAAAAACAGAGACAAAAGAATAGGACACGACCTGCACCTCTGGGAGGGAGCGGTGAAGGAGGAAAAGTTTCCACACACTAGGAAGCCCCTTCACTGGCAGAGACTGGGGGTGGGAGGGTGGGAAGCTTAAGAGCCACAGGGGAGAGTGCAGCAAAAGGGCTGCAGAGGGCATAGCAGAGAGATTCCCACACAGAGGATCGGTGCCGACCAGCACTCACCAGCCTGAGAGGCTTGTCTGCTCACCCGCCATGGCAGGTGGGGGCTGGGAGCTGAGGCTTGGGCTTCAGAGGTCAGATCCCAGGGAGAGGACTGGGGTTGGCTGCATGAACACAGCCTGAAGGGGGCTAGTGCACCATACCTAGCCGGGGGGGAGTCTGGGAAAAAGTCTGGACCTCCCTAAGAAACAAGAGACCATTGTTTTGGGGTGCACGAGGAGAGGGGATTCCTTCCCTGTCTTCCCACAGAAGGCAGAGCACCACCTAAAGGAGCTCCAGAGATGGGCATGAGCCGCGGCTATCAGCTCGGACCCCAGGGGTGAGCATGAGACATTAACACTGCTGCTGCAGCCACCAAGAATCCTGTGTGCAAGCACAAGTCACTATCCACACCCCCCGCCCTGCCCCAGAAGCCTGTGCAGCCAGCCACTGCCAGGGCCCCATGATCCAGAGACAAATTCCCTGGAAGAACACACGGCAGGCCTCAGGCTGTTGTAACTTCACACCAGCCTCTCCTATGCAGGCTCTCCCTGCATTCCAATTATAACTAACGTACCCCACCCTCCCCGCTGGCAAGAGTGAGCCAGAGCACACTAATCAGCCACTGATTTAACCCCATGCTGTCTGGGCAGGAACAGATGCCTGAGGGTGAACTACATGCAGAGGTGTGGCTAAAACCAAAGCTGAACCAAAGGAGCTATGTGAACAAAGAAGAAAAAGGGAAATTTCTCCCAGCAGCCTCAGGAGCAGCAGATTAAATCCCCACAATCAGCCTTATGGACTCGCATCTGTGGAATACCTGCATAGACAACGAGTTGAGTCAACCCAAAACTGAGGTGGTGGACTTTGGGAGCAAATATAGACTTGAGGTTTGCTGTCTGAGACTGACTTTTTTCTGATTTTTATGTTTATCTTAGTATAGTTTTTAGCACTTGTTATTGTTGGTGGATTTGTTTAGTGGTTTAGTTGCTCTCTTCTTTTTATTATTATTTTAATAATTGTTTTATTTAAATAATTTTATTCTATTTATTCATTTATTTTTATTATTTTTTTAAATCTTTTTTTTTCCATTTTCTTCTGAGCCACGTGGCTGGCAAGGTCTTGGTGCTCCGGCCAGGTGTCAGGCCAGAGACTCTGAGATGAGAGAACCAAGTCCACCAAACTGGACCAACAGAGACCGCGTGGCCCCACATAACATCAATTGGCGAGAGCTCTCCAAGAGATCTCCGTCTCAACACAAAGACCCAGCTGCACCCAACGGCCAGCAAGCTGAAGTGCTAGACACCCAATGCCAAACAACTCGGAAGACAGGAACACAAACCCACCTATTAGCAGAGAGGCTGCCGAAAATCATACTAAGTTCACAGACACCCCAAAACACACCACCAGATGCAGTCCTGCCCACCAGAAAGACAAGATCCAGACTCACCCACCAGAACACAGGCACCAGTCTCCTCCACCAGGAAGCCTACACAAGCCACAGAACCAACCTTAACCACTGGGGGCAGACACCAAAAACAACGGGAACTACGAACCTGCAGCTTGTGAAAAGGAGACCCCAAACACAGTAAGTTAAGCAAAATGAGAAGACAGAGAAATATGCAGCAGATGAAGGAGCAAGGTAAAAACCCACCAGACCAAACAAATGAAGAGGAAATAGGCAGTCTACCTCAAAAAGAATTCAGAGTAATGATAGTAAAGATGGTCCAAAATCTTGGAAATAGAATTGAGAAAATACAGGAAACATTTAACAAGGACCTAGAAGAACTAAAGGCAAACAAACAATGATGAACAACACAATAAATGAAATTAAAAATTCTCTAGAAGGAATCAATAGCAGAATAACTGACGCAGAAGAACAGATAAGTGACCTGAAAGATAAAATAGTGGAAATAACTACCACAGAGCAGAATAAAGAAAAAAGAATGAAAAGAATTGAGAAAAGTCTCAGAGAGCTGGGGCAACATTAAATGCAACAACATTCAAATTATAGGGGTCCTAGAAGAAGAAGAGAAAAAGAAAGGGACTGAGAAAATATTTGAAGAGATTATAGTTGAAAACTTCCCTAACATGGGAAAGTAAATAATCAAGTCCAGGAAGCACAAAGAGTCCCATATAGGATAAATACAAGGAGAAACATGCCAAGACGCATATTAATCAAACTATCAAAAATTAAATATGAAGAAAAAATATTAAAAGCAGCAAGGGAAAAGCAACAAATGACACACAAGGGAATCCCCATAAGGTTAACAGCTGATCTATCAGCAGAAACTCTGCAAGCCAGAAGGGAATGGCAGGACATATTTAAAGTGATGAAAGGGAAAAACCTACAACCAAGATTTCTCTACCCAGCAAGGATCCCATTCAAATTCGATGGAGAAATTAAAAGCTTTACTGACAAACAAAAGCTAAGAGAATTCAGCACCACCAAACGAGCTTTACAACAAATGCTAAAGGAACTTCTCTAGGCAGGAAACACAAGAGAAGGAAAAGACCTACAAAAGTAAACCCAAAACAATTACGAAAATGGTAATAGGAACATACATATTGATAATTACCTTAAATGAAAATGGATTAAATGCTCCAACCAAAAGACAAAGACTGGCTGAATGGATACAAAAACAAGACCCGTATATTTGGTGCCTACAAGAGACCCACTTCAGAACTAGGGAAACACACAGACTAAAAGTGAGGGGATGGAAAAAGATATTCCATGCAAATGGAACTCAAAAGAAAGCTGGAGTAGGAATTCTCATATCACAGAAAATAGGCTTTAAAATAAAGACTATTACAAGAGACAAAGAAGGGGATTGATCAAGGGATCAATCGAAAAAGATATAACAATTGTAAATATTGTAAATATTTATGCAGCCAACATAGGAGCACCTCAATACATAAGGCAAATGCTAACAGCCATAAAAGGGGAAACTGACAGTAACACAGTCATAGTAGGGGGCTTTAACACCTCACTTTCACCAATGGAGAGATCATTCAAAATGAAAATAAATAAGGAAACACAAGCTTTAAATGACACATTAAACAAGATGGACTTAATTGTTATGTATAGGACATTCGATCCAAAAAGAAAAGAATACAATTTTTTCTCAAGTGCTCATAGAACATTCGACAGGATAGATCATATTCTGGGTCACAAATCAAGCCTTGGTAAATTTAAGAAAATTGAAATTGTATCAAGTATCTTTCCTGACCACAACGCTATGAGACTAGATATCAATTATAGGAAAAAAACTGTAAAAAATGCAAACACATGAAGGCTAAACAATACACCACTAAATAACCAAGAGATAACTGAAGAAGTCAAAGAAGAAATCAATAAATACCTAGAGACAAATGACAATGAAAACTCGACGATCCAAAACCTATGGGATGCAGCAAAAGCAGTTCTAAGAGGGAAGTTTATAGCAATACAGTCCTACCTTAAGAAACAAGACACATCTCAAATAAACAACCTAACCTTACACCTAAAGCAATTAGAGAAAGAAGTACCAAAAAAACCCCAAAGTTAGAAGAAGGAAAGAAATAATAAAGATCAGATCAGAAATAAATGAAAATTAAATGAAGGAAACATAGCAAAGATCAATAAAACTAAAAGCTGGTTCTTTGAGAAGATAAACAGAATTGATAAACCACTAGCCAGACTCATCAAGAAAAAAAGGTAGAAGACTCAAATCAATAGAATTAGAAATGAAAAATGAGAAGTAACAACTGACACTGCAGAAATACAAAGGATCGTGAGAGATTACTACAAGCAACTCTATGCCAATGAAATGGACAACCTGGAAGAAATGGACAAATTCTTAGAAAAGCACAACCTTCCGAGACTGAACCAGGAAGAAACAGAAAATATAAACAGACCAATCGCAAGCACTGAAATTGAAACTGAGTAAAAATCTTCCAACAAACAAAAGCCCAGGACCAGGTGGCTTCACAGGCAAATTCTACCAAACATTTAGAGAAGACATAAAACCTATCCTTCGCAAACACTTCCAAAATACAGCAGAGGGAGAAACACTCCCAAGCTCATTCTACGAGGCCACCATCACCCTGATACCCAAACCAGAAAAAGATGTCACAAAACAAGAAAACTACAGGCCAATGTCACTGATGAACATAGATGCACAAATCCTCAACAAAAACCCAGCAAACAGAATCCAACAGCTCATTAAAAGGATCATACACCATGTTCAAGTGGGGTTTATCCCAAGAATGCAAGACTTCTTCAATATATGCAAACCAATCAACGTGAAACACCATATTAACAGACTGAAGGAAAAAAAACACATGATAATCTCAATAGATGCAGAAAAAGCTCTTGACAAAATTCAACACTCATTTATGATGAAAAAACTCTCCAGAAAGTAGGCATAGAATGAACTTACCTCAACATAATAAAGGCCAAATATAATAAACCCACAGCCTACATCATTCTCAATGGTGAAAAACTGAAACCATTTCCACTAAAATCAGGAAGAAGACAAAGTTGCCCAATCTCACCACTATGATTCAACATAGTTTCGGAAGTTTTAGCCACAGCAATCAGAGAAGAAAAAGAAATAAAAGGAATCCAAATCAGAAAAGAAGAATTAAAGCTGTCGCTATTTGCAGATGACATGATATTATACACAGGGAATCCTAAAGATGCTACCAGAAAACTACTAGAGCTAATCAGTGAATTTGTTAAAGTAGCAGGATACAAGATTAATGAAGAGAAATCTCTTGCATTCCTATACACTAATGATGAAAAATTGGAAAGAGAAATTAAGGAAACACTCCTATTTACCACTGCAATAAAAAGAATAAAATACCTAGGAATAAACCTACCTAAGGAGACAAAAGACCTGTATGCAGAAAGACACTGATGAAAGAAATTAAAGATGATACAAACAGTTGGAGAGATATACCATGTTCTAGGAATTGAAGAATCAACATTGTGAAAACTACTATACTACCCAAAGCAATCAGGAGATTCAATGCAATCCCTATCAAACTACCAATGGCATTTTTCAAAGAACTGGAACAAAAAATTTCACAATTTGTATGGAAACATAAAAGGCTCTGAATAGCCAAAGCAATCTTGAGAAAGGAAAATGGAGCTGGAGGAATCAGGTTCCCTGACTCCAGACTATACTACACGGCTACAGTAATCAAGATAGTATGGTACAGGCACAAAAACAGAAATATAGATCAATGTAACAGGATAGAAAGCCCAGAGATAAACCCACACACATCTGTTTACCTTATCTTTGATAAAGGAGGCAAGAATATACAATGGAGGAAAGACAGCCTCTTCAATAAGTGGTGCAGGGAAAACTGGACAGCTACATATAAAAGAATGAAATTAGAACACTTCCTAACATCATACACAAAAATAAACTCACAATGGATTAATGACCTAAATGTAAGGCCAGACATGATAAAACTCTCTGAGGAAAACATAGGCAGAACACTCTATGATATAAATCACAGCAAGATCCTTTTTGACCCACCTCCTAGAGAAATGGAAATAAAAATAAATGGGACCTAATGAAACTTAAAAGCTTTTGCACAGCAAAGGAAACCATAAACAAGATGAAAAGACAACCCTCAGAATGGGAGAAAATATTTGCAAACAAAACAACTGACAAAGGATTAACCTCCAAAATATACAAGCAGCTCATGCAGCTCAATATCAAAAAAAAACAAGCAACCCAATCCAAAAATAGGCAGAAGATTAAATAGACATTTCTCCAAAGAAGATATACAGATTGCCAACAAACACATGAAAGGATGCTCAACATCACTAATCATTAGAGACATGTATATCAAAACTACAATGAGATATCACCTCACACCGGTCAGAATGGCCATCATCAGTCTCTTCTTGCACTTTTGGTGGGAATGTAAATTGATACAGCCACTACGGAGAACAGTATGGAGGTTCCTTAGAAAACTAAAATTAGAACTACCATATGATGCAGCAATCCCACTACTGGGTATATACCCTGTGAAAACCATAAATGAAAAGACACATGCACCCCAATGTTCACTGCAGCACTATTTACAATAGCCAGGACAAGGAAGCAACCTAAGTGTCCATCGACAGATGAATGGATAAAGAAGATATGGCACATATATACAATGGAATATTACTCAGCCAGAAAAAAAAAGAAATTGAGTTATTTATAGTGAGGTGGATGGACCTAGAGTTTGTCACACAGAGTGAAATAAGTCAGAAAGAGAAAAACAAATACTGTATGCTAACACATATATATGGAATCTAAAAAAAAAAAAAAGGTTCTGATGAACCTAGGGAATAGAGATGCAGACATAGAGAATGGACTTAAGGACACTGGGCATGGGAAGAGTAAGATGGGACAAAGTGAGAGAGTGGCATTGACATATATACACTACCAAAGGTAAATTAGATAGCTAGTGGGAAGCAGCTGCATCACACAGGGAGATCACCTCAGTGTTTTGTGACCACCTAGAGGGGTGGGATAGGGAGGGTGTGAGGGAGACGCAAGAGGAAGGGGATATAGGGATATATGTATACATATAGCTGATTCAGTTTGTTATACAGCAGAAACTAACACAACATTGTAAAGCAATTATACTCCAATAAAGATGTTTAAAAAAGTGAGATGATTTTTATTAGAAAATCAAAATCAATAAATCATATTTTTGTCCTTAGCCGAGGTTAAATGAACTACATCTACAGAATCAGGATTTTATCTCATTATGAAGCTTATCTTTTCAGCAGTAAAATGGATTTCTTTTTGAGACTTCAAGTACATTTTAGAAAATTTTATTGATCTAAATCCAGAGCTGACAGGATGCCAAATCAGGATACAGGTAATAGTGACTAGTGCAGCATCTTCTGCAAAGAACTGGCAGCTGCTAGGCACAGGTAGATAGTCCTGCCATGAGATGTCAAATCCATGTTTTAGGGCAGGGCTTCAGACCCTGATATGGGATAGAGAACTGGAGCATCATTATTAGGTGGAGGGGGGCTGTGTTATATTCACCTCCTGTAACACTTGTTCGTTTAATCATTCAGAAAACCAAAAAGTCATTCATTCATAAAATATTTTTTGAGCGTCTGCTCTGTCTCAGACATTATCTTAGGTGTTGCAGATAGAGTTCTTTGGTGCCTTCCCTCATGGAGTTTATAGTCTGCAAGGGAGATATACACATATAAAGAAATTGAATTACAAACTGCAGTAAGACCATTGGAAGGAAAAAGAGAAGGGGCAGGCTCAGCAAGGTCACTGAGGAAGTAGTATGGCACACAGCAGTACAGCAGGTGCTTAATGCATGTCTGTTTTATTCAAGTTCCTGGGAAAATATTTTTTGTGGGTACCCTGTATATGTAAATAATTTGAACCACACATAATTTGGTGGCCCAATTTCATGTAATCCTGTGAAAGAGAAACTGCCCTGACCAGCAGAAGTTATCTGCTCACAGGCTGTCCTTTAGAACTTCAGGTGGTCATGGGGCTCCAAGCCAACTCCACAGATGTAAGTCCTAGATATCTTCTGAGAAACTGGTAAACTCCACTTGGAAGGAGTGGCTAGGGGTTGGTTGGGAAGGTTGGAAAGTGCCCTGAAGGGAAGAAATAAAGCCCACATATGCTACGTTCTTGGCTCAGGACATCCTACCCAGTGGGCACCACTGCTGCAACATCTCCCATAAAGAGTGTAAAAGACACATAGAAAATGTCAAGGAAGCTACTCCAAAGTGTGGGGCCCTGCATTTCAAGGTCTGGGACAAGGGTTCAACTGGATCTAAGGGTGATGCTGATAGTAGGGATTGGCTTTGAATGTCCCAAGCTCAGTTCTTACACTGAGTGCATATGATAGGGCACAGAAACATTATACTTTTTTTTCAGTGGATCGTAGAATATTACTGATTTTCATGGCAGTAGTGGGAGCAGTAGTAGTAGCAACAGCAGTAGTAGTAGTTGTAGTTGTGTTAGTAATGATTGGATAATAGTTAAAGTGAAAATATTAACCACTTTGGGCACATAATACATGTGCTTTATCTGCATTTATTTAGTATTTTCAAACATTGTGAAGTATTTCGTTACTGATAACCCAAGGCTCAGGGAGACAAATTAACTTCCCTAAAGCCACACATAATAAGCAGTAAACCTGGAATTCAAACCCAGGAACCAGGGTCTCTAGGAACAAATGCCATTAAACATTACCCTATATGGTACGTTTCAAAAGAAAAGAATCCACTGAAAAGACCAGGGCATCAAAAAACATCCAAATGGTAAAATCAGAGAACAAAAGTAGTAAAAATGTCCAGAAGCTGGCGTCATGAATGAGGACACTCTGGGTGACTGCTGATATATGTTCCATAGTATATCCATTTCTCATCCCTCATACCTCCTTTCCTTTCTTTAAAGAAGAGTTTTGTCCTGATACTTTTATCCTCCTTCCAATCACACCCTGAATTCTTCTGTTTTAGAGACAACTACATCTGAAGCACATACCTGCCAGCACTCATATCATTTTCTCTACCTGCTTTAGTCTTGAAATAATATATAAGAATATGTGAGGAGTTTCTTTCCTTTGTTCTTACCAGTCAGATATTTAGAGGAACTGTGTGTTAAGACCCTTTCTTTTGGCTTTGACATTGTGGGAAGCCCACAACACATTATAAGTCTTCACTTCTATGTTGGTCAGGAAATATTAAAGGATGCCAAGCATTTTAACCAATATCCTCTGTTTAATCTCTCTTCATCACCTCAAGAGTAATCTGGATCTCAGGTAATTATGGCCTGATCCTTGGGGATACAAGGAATAAGACCTTATCTTCATCAGCCCTCCTGGGCTTCCACACCTTCCCTCCTACGCTTCCACACCTTCCCTCCTACGGACACTTCTACCGTCCAGGAGAATACACTCAATGAAAAATATCTAGTAAGAAGGACTTCTACAGGATAAATTACTTACTTGGTTTTGCCAACTCTGTGTACCACAATCTTGACTATGAAGACAATTTCCAAAAAAGTCACTTTAGATATATATGCTACTCAGCCACATGCCCAATTCTCCTATTTCCAGCCACATGAGAAGATTATATGCCTCTAACGCAGACATGCCATGAGCATGCTCTTACCAATAGAATGTGAGTAGACATGACCTGGGTCTCCTCTAGGTGGAAGTATTTAAGATCTGCTCCAACTTGGAGGGGCGTCAAACAAAATACAGAGCTGAGCCCCCCACCCAGATGTGACAGCATGGATAAAAACTAAACGTTTCTGGCTTTAAGTCACTGATGTTCTAGTGTTTGATACCATTGCATGGCTTAGTCTAAACTGATTAAATACAGAGGCATTTCAAGAAGATCTTGAAGACTTGGGAGACATTAGAATATGTTTTCTCAGTGATGAACACTTTTAAAAGGACCACCGTCATATGAATAAATCAGTGGCTAGAAATCTGGTTAAAGAAATAAGTGTTTTGTTCTGGCACTGGAGTCACTTTACCTCTCTGGACGTTCAATTTCACATTTGTAAAATGAAGTGATTTAATTTAATAATCTCTAGAGTCCCTCTTCACTCCATACATCTACAAATTATCTGCATGCTTTGTATTCACAGCACCACACCTCATAACTACACACACTGAATGTATGAACAAGAGGAAAATATCTTTTTAAAAAAGTAAGTTCCTTCATTTAATGATGTAATATTTTAGCAATATGTTGCCCATATTCATATGTTAGCATGAAAAAACATGGATTTGACTATTCTCTGTAACACAAAATTTATGGAACTATTCGCATAGTTTTTACTACTTGTTCTGTGAAAGATAAAGCAATTATTGAGCGAACCCATTGCCTTCCATAAAAGGAAAACCTTTGTTTATCCTGGCATTAGTTAGCATGAAACCTGTTGAGTTATAGCTCTTCTTGTTACCCTTCTCCCCGTCTCCCATCTACACACATCTAACCCGTAACTAAGTCCTGACAGTTCTACTATTCGAGAATTTCTGGCATCCATTAACCTTTCCCCATCCCTACTGGCAATGCCTTAATCCAAGAAAACTTGTTTGCTGCAACTCTCTCCTTACTGGTCTTCTTGATGGCACTTTTGCTCCTTTGATATATTTTCTTTCAAGCCTGAGTCTTCCCCCTTATACTTTATCATGTCAGGACCAATCTCCCTTCCCTCCTCTCATTCATTTTCAAATTTTTATATTTACTTTAGGAGATTTTTATCTCTGCATAGCACTCTTTGATTAAGGGCAGATCCCCTTGACATGAACTCTGGAATAATTTTATTTTCATTTTCATGACATTAGAACAGTGAACTACATTATGATTTCTTATAAGGATTACTGCAATTGGTGGTCTGACAATTATTTATACTTCTCCTATGTACTCTTCATACTTCTCATGATATCTTCATATAAGATGAAGTCCAACTAGAGTCTGACAAAAAAGACGATGATCTTGTCCTTAGCAATTTCTTTTATTGCACCTCTTACTAAACTACAAGCTCACCTTAGGTTTTAGACTCACTTGACTAAAGGAAATCTGTTTGAATAGAACATTTATCTCTTGCTTTTTTTTTTTTTTTTTTGCGGTATGCGGGCCTCTCACTGTTGTAGCCTCTCCCGTTGCGGAGCAAAGGCTTTGGATGCACAGGCCCAGCGGCCATGGCTCATGGGCCTAGCCGCTCCGCGGCATGTGGGATCTTCCTGGACCGGGGCACGAACCTGTGTCCCCTGCATCGGCAGGCGGACTCTCAACCACTGCGCCACCAGGGAAGCCCTATCTCTTGCTTTAAACACCTGAAGCATTGCTCCCTGAGACTTTAATATCCTTGATCCAAATGTTCCTCTGGCTAACTTCTAATGGTTTCTAAGATCCCAGTAAGCAGGGAATTATCACTATTAGGAAATATTCTCTGAATTCTGTAATAATGGGTTAGATGTTCTTTGTTTATTCTCCACAATACTTTTAGCATTTTATCAACCTTCATCAAACTGAATTTCTATTTTCAGTTTGCTTATCTGGGCTTTCCTCTGGACTTGAAGTTCCCTGAGGGTAAAGCTTATGTTTCATTTGGTTTTGTATGTCTAATGCAAGTCTTTCCCTCTCTGGAACTCTTTTTTCATCTGGGAGATAAACTTAATGCTCTTTGCTCCTGACAGCTTTGGGAGTTATGAAAACCAGTCTAAGACAATGAACATAAAATTGGTATATCAACAATTAAATACTGCACATATGGAGAGGAATATATTCCAATTTCTTGTATATGATAGGCTTTCAATAAATGGCAGTTGTTGATTATGCCAACTGGAACCTCAGCAATCTGTGTTACCTAAGAAAGTTAGTCTCTACTCAGTCATTAGGATTTTACCAAGACCTAGACATAGCAATACCATCAAAGACCATGAATATTCTACTGTACAAATCCATTAGGAATACATAAAGCATTTTTTCTGTTGGCTTATTGAGGCAACAATTATTCAAAATTCAGAAGTTTCTGCTTGGCTTGTTCCTAAACAGTTGAGTGAAGACTTTGGATCCCTAGATTCTTCTTTCTCTCTTTGTACTACACAGCTCACTGTTGCATGCATGCATTCATTTATTCACATTTTGCTGTATAGTAGACAGGAATCTGAGTCCTGAGGAAACACCTAGAGATCTGAAAATGCCCTTCCTATCAAGAGTCCCACTGATCAGTTGAGGAGCTAGGCTGAAAACAAAATAACAACAAAACTAAAACAAAGAACACATGTAAAAAGGGCTCCAAGGTACATATGCATTGGGTGGAATAATGGAGACAAAATAGAGAATGGTTCAAAGAGCGTTGTAGCTGGAGGGTAAAAAGAAAGACCTCACAGAGGGAAAACACATTATTTGAGTTTTAAAAATGATTAGGAAGGCATAGGACGATTTTGTTTGAGGAGAGAGGCAGGGATTTCAGATGGACATTTTCCAGTATATGAAGGTAAAAGTAGCAAAAGAGATTGCATGAGGCATTTAGCATTTAGGAAAATATACGTGTTTAGTGAACTCAGGACTTAGCATCTGTAAGAGGTTGTTGTTATGTGTCCAGACTAAGGAGAGCTTCTGTTGCCCCTGTATGGTGGTCACCTGCATCCTGTGAGCAACGGGGAGACCTAGCAGAGTTCTCAGCAGAAATATTTAAGTGAGCAATTAGATCATTACTTATTGAGAGTAGGGAGGGACAATTGTGGATCTAGAAGCAGATAAAGAGGCTAGTATACCTGGAAGCTTAAAGAACATAACAAGAATCAAGGCTCTGGAAGAACCTTATGTAATGATTTTAGTATAGTATTTTTGTTTGTTTTTAATACAAAATAATTTTCCCATGCATTTATTTTATGAAGGAAAAATTTTATAAGTGACATTATATGTTAGGATTTGTTTCATGCCAACTCTGATCATTTGGGGCTAGGTGTCTGCATCACTGTGTTAAGAAGGATTCTGAGGCTCTATCCAGGCTCCAGGAAAAAGAAAACTTGATTATATGGTGATGTATGTTATGGTCAAAATAAAGGGAATGGGACTGGGTGAACCACATATTTAATCTCTCTATTTTTATTTATGCAGTTAACATAATGAAACAGAGTTGTTCGTGTGTTAGTCATGAGATGGGCAATCCAGAGTTCTAACAGGTTATTTCTTTGCTCTCTGTCCTACCTTCACCCTACCCAACATGTCCAATTACCTCCTATAACATTTAGATCTCTAAAAAATATACCTTGAAAAACCACTATTATAGTTAAAATGCCCTTATATAGATGGAGGAACTATTTTCTGATGGTTGAACCAAACAACTATTTACATGAAGAATGTACTCAAAACTAGGGTTAATGGATTGTTTTTAACAGTTTATTTTGCAATAACAAAGGATACAAGGTGAAGAATTCTCATTTCTGTGGTTTTAAGAACTACACAGCTTCTGACCAATGAAATAGCTTACAATTTCTAATTGGTTTAGATGTCCCAAGTCCATCTTAGGTGAATAATATCATTTAAATATTTTCAGTAATTTCACTTCCTTTAACAGGTTTTTAAACAATGTTTCTGCCTTGCTTCAGGACATCTTTTAATTGCTCTAAATTATCACTGATGTCTGTAGCATTTTCACAGAACATGGATTGATTTCAATTAACTTTCTCATGCTTTTGCATAAAAGCAGTCTTTTTCAATTTGCCAAATTGGATCACACAACCTCTTAGAGCTGAGGAATGACAGTTATTAAAAGGTTGGGAAAAGAGGACACGGCCAAGGTTGTTTACTTCCTAATGTCTCCATTTGGAATTTTCAGTTGTGCTTGATCATATAAAACCATTGATGAAGAATGTGGGTTACAGGGTTGAAATAGACTATCCCCCCAATGGAGTGCTTTGAATTCCCCAGGATTATATTTTAACTGCAAAGGAATAACCAAAGAGAATCTGTTTAAAGCCTGTTCAAACACCCCTACCACAATTAAAACTGTTGTTTTCTCCTTTTTTCATCTGCTTGTGCGTATGGTACAAGTGATGGACTCTCAATATCTGTGACCATGTACACTCTGGGTTGTGGGTAGAAATCTGCTGGCACTTTTACACAAAATGACTCCATCACTATTGTTGAGTATTATGAGATTTGACGTAAGCAGTCAGTGGAGAGCAACTGTGAAAACACAGTCAGTACAAAAAAACGACAGACCTAGAACCTTGGAAGTCACAGGTATTGAGACAACAGAATTCAAGGTGGGACAAGGCAAATGGTGCAGAATCTAAAGAGTGAATGAAAAATAAATGAAAAAAGTGAGTGGAACAAGGGTGAAAGAAGCTAATTTTTACTGGCATATTTAATAAATCCAAGAGAATCAACTTAAAAATACTAACAAGTTAAGGAAATTAACTCAGATGACTAGTTAAAAAGTTAGTGTGGAAAATAATCAATTTCTTAATTTAGAGATAATGTGATTCTATATATAGAAAAACCCTAAAAATTCCACCAAACTATTAGAATCAATAAATGAATTCAGTAATGTTGCAGGATACAAAATTAATGTACAGAAATCTGTTTCATTTCTATACACTAATAATGGACTATCAGAAAGAGAAATCAAGAAAACAATCCCATTTACAATCAAGTTGAAAAGAATAAAATACCTAGGAATAAATTTAACCAAAGAGGTGAAAGAACTGTACTCTGAAAACTACAAGACACTGATGAAAGAAATTGAATACAAATAAATGGAAAGATATTCTGTCTTCATGGATTGGAAGAATTAATACAATTAAAATGTCCATACTACCCAAAGCAATCTACAGAGTCAATGCAATGCATGGCATTTTTCACAGAACTAGAACAAATAATCCAAATTTCCTCTTCTTAAAAGGACATCAGTCAGATTGGATTAGGGTCCACCCTAATGGCCTCATTTTAACTTAATTTTTTCTTTAAAGTCCCTGTCTACAAATACAGTAACACTCTGAGGTACTGGGAGTTAGGGCTTTAACATATGAATTTTGGGAGGGCACAATTCAGCCTATAACAGACTGTAAACAACCTAAATAGCCATCAACAGGCTACTATTTACATAAATCATGGTGCATCTATACAATAAATACTATACGGCCACAACGACACACACACACACACACACACACACACACACACACACACACACACACACACACACTCTTATACTCTTAGCTTACCACAGGAAGGATAGATAAAGGACTGATGATGGTATTTACTTGTAGAGAGGACACACCTTGTGGCTTAGGCATGATGGGGAGACTATTTTGTAATGCTCATTATTTTTTAAGGTGTATGCATTTTTTTTTTTAAAGAGAGGGAAAAATATTTAAGAGAAGGAATGATTCTAGGACTTGTAGCCTGTGCAAAAATTGATGGTGATGCCCTTAACTAAGAAAATGAATACAGAAATAAAAAAATAAAATAAATGTGTGGAAGTCAGCAGCCATGACACTCAAGCTCTTCTTTTTAAAGACCTTTGCAATGATATTGTTATACTGTCATCCTTCTGGTATTTCAAGTAATTAAATCTTCTTCAGTAAGGTCATGCCCATGTAATACTGAATTCCATAGTAACGTCAGTCCTATTATATTGAGCTGCCAATGTGTTACTCCACTTGTGAGACCATATTCCGCTAGACTACACTACAGACACATTAAAATATGAGTGGAATATTAAATTGACCATCCCTCCATTACAGAATATGTCATCTTTCTCCATTATAATGCAATGTCGCTTTCTTTAGGGGCCTGGAAAACTTTTTGGTATTGTTAGTAAGTTTCTGCTGTCTCTTTGATGTCAGTAGATATTTAATTTAATTATCAGGGTTGAATGAATTTGGTGTAGCTCAGTGATAGCTAACAACTCTGTGGAACTGTAACAGTCCACAAACAAATTAGTTCTCCAGATGTGGAGACATAAATAACCACATCAGTGCTGTCTGTGGGTGTAAAGGGAAGACAGGCATTGTGAGTAATAATTGAATATTTTCCGAAATGGTGGAAAGGGCATTTGGATACAGAGAACAGTTTAATTTTAAGTTTTGCATTTAGAGGAATACTCCTCATTTTTTCCTGTTTTTAACCTAGTGTGTAATCAGTCATTAATTCAGTATTTTCACTTCATTCAATCTCTTAAATATGTCTTGTGCCCATTCTTCAACCCACTGCCAGTGTCCTTGTTCAAATAATTTCTTAACCATCTTCCCTTCTCCAGACTCATCCACTGAAATATTGCCACTAGATAAAAATTTATAATAAATACAATCAATAAGATCATCCCTTTGCTCAAAATTACTCTGTGCTCAAAATTACTCTGAGGATTCCTGTTGGCTAAAGGAAGAAAAAAATCTCAACTCCTCTGACAGCTATACCAGCTGCTTCATAATCTAGTTCATATTTCCCCCTTCATTAGCACTCCCCTGCATTTTCTCCTTTATACTTATACTCCAGAAATTCTGACATATTCTCAGTGTCTTTCATGTGCCACATATATTTCTAGTCTAGAAAAATCCTAAGGGAATTGTGTTTCAATCCAAGTATCTAACAAACTCCCTCCCATACAGGCTATGTGTTTATTCATTGATTTTTGTCTCTTAATGTTTTGCTGCTAAAATATTAAAATCCCCAACCATAAATAACTTAAATAAGAAAATATTTGTAACATTTTACTAAAAGTATACCTTTCATGGAAGGAATCCTATAAACAAAGCAGGGTAGATCTACTCCGGGTTAGCTTCATTAGCCTGTTTGCAACCTACCTAATGTTACCCTCTTATCATACTACATAGTTGCTGTTGAGGCTGGCACTCAGGCCTTAGAACACAGGAAAACAAAGCAAGGAGACTGATTAATTTGAAGCAGAGTGACTCTGGTAGTTTACTGGTTAGGATCTGATTAACCGTTTCCGCAGATACAGAAAGTTGTTTTGTTTGTTGGTTTTTAAACTGAAAATGGCATTGGCTTCCCATGTATTGACAATCCAAACATAGGATACCATAGTGATTCAGTTACCATCAAGCATGGGTGGAATGGAGGAGTTAACTGTTAGCTGGAGGCAGGAGGGATTTCCCACACGCAATTAACTGGTTGTTGCCATTGGCTCCATTGTTTGGCATTTCAAGTGGCCATGGGAATAAGCAAGAGGATAACATCACTAAAAGTTAAATATATAAAATGCATATATACAATGTTTATATATATATATATATATATATATATATATATATATATATATATATACACACACACATACACATACAATTTCTGTTCTCTAAGTTGCCTGAAGGAGTCCCAACTTCTATTTGGACTGAGAACAAGAGTTTTCCTGGTTACAAGGCTAGGGTATTCACGTCATGAAGACACTTAGAGTGACAGATGTCAAACACATTTGCACAGTCATTTGTGAGACAGAGATTTGAAACAGGACTTTACAGAA
Organism: Leucopleurus acutus; assembly: GCF_964270905.1. NCBI lineage: Eukaryota > Metazoa > Chordata > Mammalia > Artiodactyla > Delphinidae > Leucopleurus > Leucopleurus acutus. The sequence goes on from NC_139162.1 coordinate 21,820,409, forward strand.
TACCAGCTGGGCTTCTGAGCTCCTCACTTCTTGATTATCTGTACGTTATTTTACCTGTCTGGAATAGCCACTCCTGTTTGGATCCCTAGCACATTTCTAGTAATTCTTTGAACATCACTTGAATTAGGACTTTCTTTATAAAGCCTCCATTCATTCCCCCACAAAGACATTGTTTTATCCTATACTATGTTCCCACTGCATCAAAAGAGTGATCATCTTAATTGCTCATCTTTATATGTGAAGGGCCCAGCATAGTTTCCTGGCATGTAGTAGCTACTCAATGCATGCATTAAATGAATTCTAGAATTACTCATTAAATACACAAATATATTCATAAATGAATTGATAAAGATGAATGAAAACAATTTCTCCTATTTTAGTGCTTTGAGGAAGAGAAGAGAAGGTAATTAGCATAAATACAGATAAATATTTAGTAAGTGTGTAAGGGGTATTGGAGTAAAGGGATCTCTAATCAATTTTTAATTCAGAAATAAAGACTTGGACACAAAACAAACAAAATAAACGGAAGAGATGCACAGAGAGACTAAACAATGCAATTTCTCACTGTTAGTCTCTGGGTAGTTCTGCACAAAACTTTTCTGAACTTAGCTCAGATTATGTTCTAGGTCATTGACTGGCTATGCACAAGGACAATACATGAGCAAATCACAGAGCACATAGGATTTTTGTGCTGGAGAGGCAGTTGTTAAAGTTTAGGTCTAAAAGGTAAAGGAGAAAAGAAATGAGGTGTGGAGTCAAGGTTCATTCATGTAGGTCTTTCTTGGATGCTGCCACCAGCCAGATAGAGCAGACCCTTGACTTGGAGCCATAAATGGGAGAGAGATGAACATAAACGTCAAGGAAGTGAGAGCTTGCGAAGAAAACTTAGGGCCGAACAATTTATTTCTGGCATGTAGAGTTTTACTAACTTCTTATTTAACTTAAATTCTTAGTAAGTGCCTCCCTCCTTTCTCTGCAGGATATTCCATAGGAGCTTCTGGGTTTAAAAATAATGAATTTGTTAACAATTTTAGTTTCAAAAGAAAGCAGAGCAGATAGACTCAGTGGCAGAAGAGTTTTAATACTGACTATATCACTGACTGAACATCCTCCTTTGAGGAAGTTAAAACCCATTAACCTCTTCTGGAAAAACAGGGTATGTGTGACTGGATTAGATTTAACAATGATTAATGATAGTAATACTACCTAGTATTTATTTGATATTTCCAACATGACAAGGACTGAACTAAGAGTTTTACATTCATTACTTAAAATAATTCTTAGCATAACCCTCTGAGTCAGGTGCTTTTTTAATATGCCCATTTTATAGATGCAGAAATTGAAGTGGTAGTATTGGAATTTTAGCTAAGGAATTTTAACTTTAGAGCCTACATCTTTTCTCAGCATCCATTCTGTGAACACTAACCATATATTCCTGCATTTTAAAAACAACCCTGTTCAATTATTATGATTCATTAGGCACATAAATATCAGACTTTTCATTCTTTGTGTCTTGATTTTTAACTTGTTCTTGTTTTAACAACAGCACCTCTGTATGTACCTTTCTATGTGTGTATAAGTAGCTACTGACTTTTCAGAAGCACCACTGGAAAATGTCCATTTGAGAGGACTGATGACAAAGCTGTTACATTCTTTCTTGGTGTGTTCATAAATTTTGCTAACATCTATTTTTTAGTTAGAAAATGAAATTACTGGGCTTCCCTGGTGGCGCAGTGGTTAAGAGTCTGCCTGCCGATGCAGGGGACGCGGGTTCATGCCCCGGTCTGGGAAGATCCCACATGCCGCGGAGCAGCTAGGCCCGTAAGCCATGGCCGCTGAGCCTGTGCATCCAGAGCCTGTGCTCCGCAACGGGAGAGGCCACAAGAGTGAGAGGCCCGCATACCGCAAAAAAAAAAAAGAAAATGAAATTACTGATAAATATACTAATTATATAATCAAATAATAGAAGTAGAAACATTTTAACTCAAGTATATTTTTGCCAACAGAATGCAAAAATTTTTTCATGGTTTTAAACATTTTCAAGGATTTTACATTATGCAATAGAGAATGATTTGCCATCCTTGGAGGGCAGACAAGGTGTTTTAACACCGAGGCAAACAGGAAAGCAGAAACTAGAGTCTTGATCAAAGGTCTTTCAATAGGATGATTCTTATCCAGGACTACTTCTGGTTCAGGAAATTCAAATATAGCTTTCCAGGAATTAATTAAAAAGAAAACCATTTTCATCAGATGAAACTGGTCCATTCTGGATGTCTGAACCAAACTTGGTTGGTATTCAGAGACACAGAACAAGATGGTGAGGGTTCTTAGAAACTAAGCCCTTTGAGGAACTGTCAGAGGAAGTATGCGTTTTTAATCTTCCAGGAGAAGACAGAAGTGTTGAAGTAGACTCTGGAAACCACCAGAGACAGAAAATATCATGGATATTTGTGCACTGAGTGATGATCAGAGCAGGGTGTTTCAAGCTTGGCATCACTGACATTTGGAGTGAGATAATTCTTTACTGTGGGGTGCTGTCCTGCATATTTTAGGATGTTTAGCAGCAACCTTACCTCTACCCACTAGAAGCCAATAGCACCCCCCCCAGTTGTGACAACTCATTGTCAAACTTCCCTAAAAATCTCTTAAAATGCCTGCCAATTTAGAGACTGAGTTTGTGATTCCTCTCTAATTCCAAAGCAGCATGTATCAATATGTCAAACTTGTTATGATGTGCAGGATTTATTTTAAACTAAGAATGGGCTTCCTCTACTATCCTCTCTTCTTTTATTTTTAAAAAATATTCCGTAATAAAAACTGGCATTCATTTTTAATCCATTTATAAAACTAAATCTTGACAACTGCAAAATTATCGACTCAGAATGTACCATGTGTAATCCTTAACAAAGTAACACTAATATAATTAGCAATTAAAAAAAAGGGATGTGGGTAAAAAAAAAGTTTCAGAGTGCTAATTATCTTATTTGCATAAAAGGGATTCAATCCATACTACCTTAAACATGTAGGGAAAATAATGAGTCTAACTTCTTAATGATTTTAATAATGCATTTAAAAAAATTTCTTAGGGGTCTGTTAATAAATTATATACCCTAATGTAAAAAAAACACCTTAAGTTTAGCAATTCAGTTAGATTTCCTTCAGGTTCTTTTTTCTCTTAAATTCAAGTAGAATAAATGAAGTGCATTTGCTTAAAATATCAGTAAGAGTAGAAATAGTCTGTTTACAAATGTCTATCTAGTCATCGTCCATCCATGCATCTAGTTTTCTATCTTCCTTTTTGTCCTTCCACTCATCCATCATTTATCTTTCTATCCATCCATCTAATCATCTTTCTATTTGTATGTATGGACAGATAGATGTCTGTTTAGTGACTAATTTATACTACCACCACTGCTATCATCTAATTTGAATACTAGTAACTTCTGGGTTGGTGCTATCCTTTGCTTTCCTCTTTCTGCTTTTTATGTTACTTGAAATGTTAAATGAATATAAATGATTTTAATAATATTAAAATGATAATGCTTTAAATGGGAAAACACATCAGAAAGAAGAAAGAAGAAAGTAGTAGTTGATATAGATTGAGAATCTGGATTGCAAGGATTATCTTTTGTCAAATTTGGGAAAATAATATTTCTTGAAATGAGAGCTACAGGTGTTGTTCCTAAGTAGAATAAAAATATCTAAGGAAAATAGGAATTTTGAGCATTTTGTGGATCTTTCACAATATTCAACACAGGCCTGGATTTTGCATAATGAAAAAATATAAATAAATTTTCTGTGCCCCTAAGTCCCATAGTTCATATCACATCAAAAGCCAGAAACACACCTGGATACCCAAGTCCTCCCTTACAGTTCCCCGTTCCTCATAGTCTTGGCTTTGCAACTTGACACACTCATCTCATCTTGCCCCATTTAGGTTTGGTTTTCTAGATCCACTTTTATTTCCTGTTTTTGAAGAAGTTCAGGGAGCTATAGGTAAAAAATAATCTTAAGATTATTTAAGTATCAGACCATGACATTCCCAGGTCTAGACTTTCAAAGATAACAGGCTGATCCCAGTCCCATGAGGGTGGTCATTTTGCACTATGGGGATACAAATCACTGAGTAAGAGTGTAGGAGTACATCAATGCATATATATACTTTATGCATTTTTTATGTGTGTTCTGCCTCACAGCCAAAGTGGTTTGAGGCAGCCTCTGTGTCCAGCTGATAGGCATGGGGGAAAGAAGCACTGATTTTACACACCCCTTCTTTAAGAGATCATCTTTTTTTGGCCGCGCCATGCAGCTTGTGGGATTTTAGTTCCCCAACCAGGGATTAAACCCCGGGCCCTCAGCAGTGAGAGCACGGAGTCCTAAGCACTGGACCACCAGGGAATTCTCTAGAGATCATCTTTTTTATCTAGCATTGGCTTGTATCAATTAAGCTCTGGATGGGTGGGTAATTGTGGAACAGAATCCTCTAAGAATTGCTTTATTCAATCACTTGGACAAAAGAGGATTTTTTTTTTTTTTTGATAGGAGCTGACGCTGATACTTAACTTACATTCTTTTTTTAGATTGCTCTGTCATCTTAGGCATATTGACAGAGAAACCTCAAGGTGTGTGGCATCAGATAGCTTCATCTCAGTGTGGAACCAAGTTTATCTTTATTTCCACTTTCTTTGGATTTTTCAGTTGGCTTTATTGGGTGGAAGCAGTATATTTCAGCTCTCCTGCTTCCATCTTTTACAAAGCTCATTCAAACTGGGTGCCCATAGATAAATTAGATAAATAAACATGTGGTTTAAGTTTCATAGAAAAAGGAAAGTCAGATCAACATGATGTAAGCAAATCCTTCTTAAAAATGTGTGTCCTATTCAAAGGGAGGATTACTTTAGTCAAAATTTAATTTGTGGGGCTTCCCTGGTGGTGCAGTGGTTAAGAAATCCACCTGCCAATGCAGGGGACACGGGTTCGAGCCCTGGTCCGGGAAGATCCCACATGCCGCGGAGCAACTAAGCCTGTGCAACACCAACTACTGAGCCTGCACTCTAGAGCCCGCGAGCCACAACTATTGAGCCCGTGTGCCACAACTACTGAAGCCCGCGTGCCTAGAGCCCGTGCTCCACAACAAGAGAAGCCACTGCAATGAGAAGCCCGTGCACCACAACGAAGAGTAGCCCCCGCTCGCCACAACTAGAGAAAGCTGCACACAGCAACAAAAAACCAGAGCAGCAAAAAATAAAATAAATAATTTTTTTAAAAAATTTGTATGTTATAGATAGGGAAACATGATATTAAAGTGGCAAATATAGCATTAACGGTCCTTTTTTTAAGGAAACTAACTTGTTAGTTGAAAATGGAGTACTTAGGACATAGGCTAAGGGAAAAAAAAAACAGTAAAAAAACAAAAATAAAAGAACAAAAAATCCTGTTAGCGTAAGAAAATGGTGGGATTCAGTGCTTGCTACAGATATGACAGAGAGGAGGAGAGGAATTTGAGAAGAGAAGAAACAAATGACTATTGTAAGTCTGGAGCCAATAGGCAAATATGATGAGTGAAAATATTTCAAGGCAAGGTGGTGTCAAAATATTTGAAACAGATATGTCTAATATTTTGTTTTCTTACATTTTTAGTCTTGTAACCAGATTTTAATGTCCCCAACTTTCAAGAAAAGGTCCCTACACACAAAGAACCCAATGGAAGAAGTATTTGGGGTAATGAATAGAGTTGCTTTCCTGAGAGCCAATGCAATGTTTAAGATGGGATAGCAGGTACAGAAAAAAATGAGAAATTCTTTAATCCAGCTGAAGAAAGAAATTGGAGGCAGGAGTGTGAAGGGAAAATTCAATCAAATCCATAAATGGTCAGAGGGGGACAGAGACTTGAATCTTCCTCTGCATGTGAGACGGCAACTCAATCTTGTTTTGGTTGAATAGCAAAGGACTGTTTGACCTAAGTGATATATGAATTAGACATAGAGCATCATTACTGACATTTTCTAAATGTAAATGAAAGGAAAACTGGATCAACATACTGTACCAGCAACATTGAATGAGAGTTAGAAAATATGGATTTTAATGGTACAGATGAACTTACTGGCTAAGTAGAAATAGAGTCACAGATGTAGAGAACAAACTTACGGTTACCAAGGGGGAAGGGGGGATGCCAAATTGGGAGATTGGGATTGACATATATACACTACTCTGTATAAAATAGATAACTAATGAGAACCTATTGTTTAACTCTACTCAGTGATCTGTGGTGACGCAAATGGGAAGGAAATCTATAAAAGGGTGGATGTATGTATAACTGATTGATTTTGCTGCACAGCAGAAACTAACACAACATTGTAAAGCAACTATACTCCAATAAAAATTTAAAAAAATAAATAAAACTTTCAAAATTGTTGAATGCTAAAAAAAAAAAAAGAAAATATGGATTTTAATTGAGACTCTGGCATCAATTTTCTCAATGACTTTGACAAAGTTATTCATCTTCTGTGATCTCCAGCTATAAAAAGGGGGCATATGACTAGGTGTTCTTTCAAGTGTTTTGAATCTCTAAAGAAGTTCTGAAATGTGTCAACTATAGTTAACTCTTAATTTGACACAATCAACCTGTCATCCACAGATTTGTTCTCCCTCTCAACATTATCTTTGTAAAGATTTTAAAATTTTATTTGTAGCAGTAATATTCATGATAACAGAGCTGTTATGAAACATGCATTGTGAAGAAATACAATAAATCATTTTCTGTTTTTTTTTCTCTTACAGTAGCAATGGGTCAGGCTACGAGACTGATCTCTAAATGAGTAAATTTGGCCGAAAATCATATAATTCTGTATGCTGCATTACTCCGTAGGCATCATGTCTATGTGGAGGGTGAGTGAGTTTCTTGAACTATTGCCAGCCTCTAGGTCTGGGAGCTGAACAGCTTTCCTCTAGTTTAAAGACATCTTCTAACTAGGACACTTGTATGGATGCTACAATTTCCTCCTTTGCAGCTATAACTCTCTAATAACATGGAGTTTTCTCTAGGCTAGCTCAGCAAATTCTGCTCATTTAAAAAATGTCAGTCTCCTGGCTGGATTTACCTTTCCTTCAAACATTATAATTTGTTTGTTTTCACTCTGTGAATTGATAGATGGAACATTCAGAAGGGTACTGGGGTTCTGAGTACAAGTGGAAGACCCTAATGGTCCTGTCTGTCTGAAATGAGAAAACTATTAATTAGCTTGCTCTCTTTTCTAACATGGTTTATTTCCCTAAATTGATGAGAAGCTTAAAAATGGTGAACAGATGCAACATCTGTAACTAGGCTAGGTCTGTAGGGTTCCATTGCTTGTTAGAAGGCAGTATTAGGTGATGGTCAAGGCAAGGAACCAAGAATTTGGTATTAAATAAAAGTAGGTTATGTCTGGTTCTGCTACAAGCTGTATGACCTTGGACAAAACACTTTAAACCCAGTTTCTGGAGCAACAAATCACATACAACTATGGCACCTACTTCACAATGTAGTTTTGAAGATCACATTAGATATGATATGTACAGCATTCAAAAACAGTGCCTGCCATAGGGTAACCCTCAATTAATACTATTTATCATTATTTTTTTCTGACTTATGTGGATTGCACCATCCTATACAGGTGAATTATGGGAGGGCATCAACACTTTGGGTGTTCAGACACCCTTCAATATCTGCTATTTTCCCTTAGCAACAGACATTTTATTTCCCGTTTCCTAGTCAGCTAGCTGCCCCAAGCTGAGTCAGGAATTTACTGCTTAGATTCAATTACATGGTTGACGTTAAATACCAGGTTGTTTGATTGTCCATCTTGCAGGTCTTACAGAAGCATTTATTCACATGCACAAATTCTAGTACATACCATTTAAATACAAAGTGTAGATCTTTCCAAATATATCTCCTCTGATCTACCCAAATTCAGCTAATATTCAGTGTGCCATTGTCCGAATGTCTGTCCTTAACTAAATAAAATCTTTCACATGCCTAAATACTGTTATTAAAACTGTTTAGTATATTTAAAAAGATACTCTCAGGTACTCTTAGTCCTCTCAGGTACTATTTCTCTATTACATGAATTATTATATTTTTTGTTAATTACATTTATTTCATTTTAAGGCACTATACCTTTCACAAAGTTGTCTAACTTTGATGTTCTTGAAGATCATGAACAATGCTCTACTATCCTGAATCACCACTATGCTAGTGTCTGGCTTACCATAGGTGCTAAATAAATGATAGCTTAATATATGAGAGATGAAATAAACCTAGTTATAAAAATTTTAACTCAAAACCCTCAAGTTTTAGGGTTTTAATCTAATCCACTACTTTCTTCTAGGCCTTTTATGTTTTTTACAGTGTGAATAAAGAAAAGACACTGCAAATATATTTTGTTTGAAGAGGTAATCAACATGACTACGTGTATAATTGGTCATGTCCAAAAAATTCCATGGGTGTGACTCATTGTGGCTGGTAAAGATACTCTTGCCGTAGGAAGTGAGATAAATTTATTGAACTATAGAATACTTGAGCAGAAAGTTACCTTAAACTTTACGTTTTCCAATATTTCTCATGCTAATAGCATCAAGATCAAGTACTACTGGGTCAGAATACATTTGTATGGACTCAAGGATTTGCATTTTTAAACTTTCCCTTACTGATTCCTATGCAAAATAAGTTAGAGAACTATCTATTTACTATGTTCAACATACTCATGAAAGACAAATAAAGACATGAATGAGACCCAGGGAAGAGAAGATGTTTAGGTAAGATTACCTTGCCTAGTCTCTTTATTCCCAGCACTATTTGAATAAAATCTGGCCAGTGGAAATCATGAAACCGTTCCACCTCGTCATGTCAATTGCTTAGTGTGAGCTGATCTTTCAGTTTACATGATCTGTACCCCAGATGTCAGGAAACACTCCTCAGTCATACTGCCCCAGGGTATTAAGCAAATAACAGAATTCAGAATTACAAAATTAACAGTCCCTGCCAAGCCTTAGAATCAATGTCTTTAAGGAAAAAATACACACACACACACACACACACACACGCATGCACACTTTAAAGTTTGGGAATAAAACATAAAATTTTGTTGTTGGACTATGTCCTGTCTTTATAAGTCAGAACAATTTGCTCATAAATCTTTGGATAATTGACTCTGCTGTGTCCTAACTCCATGAAACCTGGCGCTCAGCGAAGATGCTTTATACAATGTGACCTCCCTGAGGATATTTCTCTGAGTTTTGCTCTTATATTTTTCTCTAAAACTTTTAGCCTAAAAATAATTATAAGACCTGAGGGCTAGTCAGAAAATGTAGACTTGAACTGTTCCTCATGACATCATTTTGAAAGGGACAGCTCTTTTGATTTTAAGATTTAAACAGCTAACCACAAACTAATGACTTCCAAATATACATTTCAGATTCAGACTCTTCTCAGACCTGTCTCCAGGAAATCTAAACCTGGGAACACAAAGACATTGTCTTCCCTCCAAGACTATTTTGTCAGTAGTCACTTTTCAAAAACAACATGTGTGATTTGCTGTCTTTTTTTCTTTTCCTCTTTCCTCCCTCCCTCCCTCTCTCCTTTCATTTCTTCCTCCCTACAGTTTTCTCTTTCTTCATTTTTCTTTATTCTTTCTTTCTTTCAGAGGTCCCTATAACCTTAAGAATGAAGTTTAAACTTCTCATTTCTATTGAGGGGAAATTCACAAACTATAAAATTAGCCATTTTAAAGCAAATAATTTAGTGGCATTTAGTACATTCTCAGTACTGTGCAAACACCACCTCTATCTAGTTTCAAAATATTTTCACCACCAGCCCCCCCAAAACCCCAAACCCATTAAGCAATTACTTCCCATTTCTCTCCTTACCCCAGCCCCTAGCAAACACCAATCTGCTTCCTGATTCTATGGATTTATACTTTTATGGATCTTTAATATAAATAGAATCATACTGTATGTGACCTTTTGTGTCTGGCTTCTTTTACCTGGCATAATATTTTGGGGGTTTATCCATACTGTAGCATGTATCAGTATGTCATTCCTTTTTATGGCTGAATAATAATCCACTGCATGTACAAGCCACAATTAGTTTATCTATTCATCTGCTGATGGACATTTGGATTGTTCCCACCTTTTGGCTACTGTGAATAGCACTGCTATAAACATGTGTATACACCTATTTGTTTGAATACCTGCATTTAATTCTTTTGAGTACACACCTAGGATTGGAATTGCTGGGTCAGTTTATGTTTATATTTTTGAGGAACTACCAAACTGTTTTCCATAGCAGATGAACCATTTTATATTCCTATAAGAAATGTACAAGTATTCTATTGTCTCCACATCCTCTCCAATACTTCTACTTTCTGTATTTTTTTCCTATGATAACTATCCTAGTGTGTGTGAAGTGGTATCTGATTTCACTTTTTTTTTTTTTTTTTTTTTGGCCGTGTCATGCGTGCAGCATGTGGGATTTTAGTTCCCCCACCAGGGATCGAACCCATGCCCCCTGCAGTGGAAGCACAGAGTGCTAACCACTGGACCACCAGGGAAGACCCTCATTTCACTTTTAATTTGCATTTTCTAGATGACTAAAGATGTTGAACATCTTTTCATCAAACTTCTCATTTTTCATCACAAGGTCCTTAGGACCTCCCCCTGCCCGTTTCTCCAACACACCTCTCATCTCTCCCCCACACTCTGTATGTTTTCTATCCCCGTCTAGTTGCAGGTCCCTCAGTAAGCCTTGTTATCTTGCACCTCTCTGTATGTTATTTCCTCTGCGTGGAACATATGTGTCTCTTTTTCCTCCAACAGTTATTCATTCTTTAAGACTCATATCAGATATTAATGCATGTTACATGGCCTCCTTCAGGTTAGTATTGGTTTTCTTTCTATAATTCATGATACCACCATTTACTTAATTATGTCATGCTGTTTATGCTGTTTTTGTTTTACCTTTCTCTGCTTCTTCTTCTCTCCATTAGATTTCAAATATCTGAAGGGAAGAGTCATCATATTTCCTTTGTGTAACCACACTTTCCAAATTTGATGATGCCAGTCACTGTCATCTCTAACACTCCAAGTGTTTTACACAACCCTTACAGAATGTCCAAAATCTGAAATGGCTCAAATGACCAGTGTTCTAGCCCCATTGCCTTACTCTTTCTCACGTCAACCTATTCCTATTTATCTCCCTCCCTCCCTTCTTCCTTCCTTCCTCCCTCCCTTCCTTCCTTCCTCTTCTCTCATACCTTTCATTCTTCTCCTTTCCTCTCCTCTTCATCTCTTATATATCAGCTTCTTATCACTCACTCTTGTTATCTCACTCAATAGTTCTCTCTCTCTCTCTCTCTCCCCCCCCCCGTTGCTCTCACTCACTCTCTAGCTCACTCTCCTCAGCACCTGCTCCATGTCTTTCAGTCCCTCCAGTGCCCCTTGCTCCTCTTATTTGTCCCTCACTGCTGTTTCTAAACTAAGCATGCCCTCCTCCCATCCCACCTCCTACACAGTTAACAGTTTAGCATCCTTCATGTTTCATCCTGTGCTACCTCAGGGATGCTTCTTCTAAAACCCTAGACTAAATTAATTCCCTTTTAATATTCTCTCTCATAGTTCTGCACCAATTCAATTTATTTTTAACATCCTCTCTTGAGAAAAATCTCTAAGTTAGGCTGAGCCAAAATGCAAAGAGCTACAGTTTTCTTCCCTGCAAGGCAAATGGGTTGTGGGATCTAGGGCACAACCCTTGACACACTGAAATGAAACAATAATCAAATGATATAAGGCTCCTTGAATGCACTGTGCAAAGATGAGGTGTAATAAAAATGTCAGGTATTACTAACATTATCTCCTAAATCTGTTCATCTGATTACTCTTTGCAAGTGCTTCTCCAATGGTAGTACTGGGGATATACCATTAATTCAATAATAAGGTTAAAATCCTAACTTCTATTCATTTGACCTCTGTTAAACCTATCTGTTTATGGAGGCTTCTACAGAGAAATATGAAGAAACATGTAGTTATTGAAGACAGAGTTAAAAGGTTTATTATATCAGTGATACCATTCAAATAATTTTTGAGAAACACTTAGTTTTGTCTAAGAAGTCATTCATTTAGCTTATGGGATCCTTATGATACACACAATAAGAAGCACTTACAAAAACTAGAAAGAAAACAATAAAAGAGAGCCTTGTACCAAGGGTCTGGGAAGTGATAATCTGAAAAGAGATAAAGAAGACCAAAGGGGCACATTCAGTTCCCCAACCAACCCTCCCTCCCTCTGCGTGTGGCCCAAGGTCCACATCGGGATCAATAGGGAATAAAGTCAGAGTTGTGTTTCAAGCAGCTAAGTGCAGCAAGTTGTTCTTCCACAGACCTGGTAGGCTTTGAAAAATCATTTGCTCCTGTACTGGATATTTCTGCTCCAGCTGTCATATGGTACAATAGAAGGTGACAAAAAGCAAAATAAAGCATCATGTGCTTTTGCCCTTTTGGCAGTCGACTCCAGGTTTGCTTATTATTTTTTTAATGATAATCTATTTCCAGTCTATTGGTTTGCCCACAAAACAAATAGTGCTATCCTCTCAGTGACAGTGGCTGTAGAAAATTACAGGAACTCAGGGCCAAGCCCTTCTCCCAGATTATGCTAAGAATGCCTAAAGAAAGAAGCATTATGTATTATTTGCCTGCTGTATGCAGACATCACTCCTAGTGATGTCAATTACAATGTTCCATTCAAACCGCAGAGTAAGCCTGTATGGTAGATGTTACTCCCTGTATTTTCAAGAGTGGTTCAAGTGAAATTCAGAGAGGTACAATAGCACAAGGTTTACACAGCTTCTGTCTGACTCCCAACCCAAGCCTGCTATAATGGAGAGTCCAAATGAAGTCTTGATAAATTTCATTGGTTGAACAAACTCTAAGGTTACTATTCTGACAGGTACTGTGGTTACTTAAAGTGATAGAGGACTTTAAAAATAAAAAAAGTGACATGAGTCTTTAGGTATAGATTTCTTTTCTGGTCCGTGCCATATACATCTTCAATATGAAGGAAATCACCAATACTGAGCCAACATATATTCTACTGAAAAAAGACAACTAAAATACACTAAAACCATGGAAGTCACTTTACTAACCAACGACATATTATTTAGGGAGTTCCTCTTAAGTATCTCTCTTTGGAGTAAATTCCAGACAATCTTCACTTTCCTATATCATTGGGAGGCACCTTTGAGAAGAGTGAATGGCTCTTGGATTTAATGTCTAGGAAAATGTTTCTAAAGTTTAATTTTATTTCAGAAAGATAACTTGCCAACAATTCACTAAAAGACTTGAGTCAGTTTCTTTTGTAAGTGGCTAATCAATGCTCATTTGGGGAAAAAAAAAACGCAAAACCAAAAAACTTCATGACAATGTATTTGGATCTGTTATAAAGCAAATAGATGGGAAACCAGGTGACTAAGAATACTTTTTTTTAATTGGATTGAAACAATGCAAACTGCACACTGTGTCTAAATGTTTAATATAAACATTTACACTGAATATATTTGCAGATCAACAGCTGCTCAAACAAAAGCAGCGAATCTAATGGATTTCATAGTCGAAGCCCCCAATCAGAATGGAGTTTACATTCACCACTCATGGCTTATTCAACTGTGCTTGTGTACTGGCCTTTGTTTCAAAATTATTACCTACTTTTAATCTTCCTCCAAGAAACAATCAAAGTTACTTAGTTCGTGTTTCTAGACCAAATTAAGTGCAGGGCAATTAATTTTATTCCCCAAACAAAATCCAGTTAGTACTATTGATATGGAATAATGCTTTTCTATCATAATGCAATTATGCTATGTGTGCCCATTTCAACTGAACATATACAAAGACATTCCAAATGCATCTGAATTCTCTATCCCTGTTCGATGTACAATTCAAAGCACTTCAATTAGGGGCACTTGCAAACCCTTGGGGATCGTGGACTGAACACCTCCCTTTGTGAGCAATCAAGAACTCCATGAACTAAATTGATTTATAATTTTGCAGGAGTTTGAATCTTACCGGAGGAGGCTGATGTGTGGGAGTCAGTCACTTAGTATAGGTAGAGATAGCATTATGTATCCCAATTCAACTCTATTATACTTTACTGTTCATTGTGCACATAATAATCTTTGGGAAGTGAACAGAAATGGAGTTTCTTTGTAAAAAATGAGTGCCAACTGTTAATGTTAGTAATAAAATCCAGGAGAAAATAAAGACATCTTCATGAGTAATGGTACTCTAAAAAGAAATAAGAGCACTCCCCCCATACCACCACTACAAGAATTGTAAACTATTGTGGTATTAATTAAGTTGGTTATTCCTAAACATAGTATATTCCTCATAAATGATAAAGTCATAATAAATGTGATTAAATGAAGGTATAATTATTTAGTTTCATATAACATTTCATTTGGAGATGATTTTGGATCTGGCTATTCTTATGGCTTAAAGGAGGAGGAGATTAAGCTAGACTCTAGGAGAAGGTACAATGCATTAACTCTTTTATGTCCTCTGAGTACCTTTTAAGTAGTAAGACAATGTTACAAGTGATGAATCTTATTCACTTAGGTTTCACAAGTGAACAGAGGCAATGCTATATTTAGTTATTTAACTGCTAAGTAATTTGTTATTTTATCTCCTTTTTCTTTCTTCATCTGATCTAAAAACAACATACTTTCTTTCTTGAAATAAATACTAATGAAAATAATTTTTCTTAGTGATAAACATATGCAGCTTTATGACACCTTTCTTCTTATCCTGAAAAGTAAGAAATTCCAAAGCCACCCTGATGCTGAAATTCTTTCCTTCATAGCTTTGTGCTGTTTTAACAAAGTATTCTTATAAATACTTCTTTTACTGCTGTATCTTCATGCCAGAGGCCCATGTTCACTTCCAATCTACCTTTTATAATGCTGACAAAATATATTTTCTAGAGTATCACTTTTTATTATGGAATTTCCCAGCTCACAAATTTTAATGGGCCCCTAATGCCAACTCTCAGGGATCCGAACAATTTGTTTTCGCTATTTGCTTTATTTTAAATAAGAATCACTACCTTTAAATTACTTAAACTCAAATGTTATCAAGTCTAAAATGAGGGGAGTGTTGGAAAATATATTATATACCTCCTTGCTCCTTGGAACTGTACAAGATACATCACAGAAATCACTTCACATAATTTTTTCAATAATCCTGGAATGCGGAGGAAGAAAATGAGACATGGGCAACTTACCTGTAGTAAGTGCCAAAATTTGTATTTGAACTAGCCCCTTAGACTCCAATAGTGATATGTGTGTATGAGAGCAACAGAAAAAAATGTTATGGGGCTTCACGGATAAGGTGAAGGTTGCTGAGGGTCCAAGACCTGGATGTTTTATTCTCACATTGCTGTACAATGGCATCCTTGTGGATTGCTACTGTTTGAAGACAACTGGTGCAAGACCATGCCTACAGATACACATGACTTTGAGTATCATTTTCATCCTAAATCAAGCCCAGTTCTACCATCTCTTCAAGCATAGGTCTCAGATTGCTGGCTAACTCTCAATTGCTAATATCTAGAAGCTCTTCCCCCAGAGGCTTGGCCTCTGCCCCATAAGCACATGCTGTGAGAGCCGCTAATATTGCTCTAGGGGTCACTGCACATTGGCATTCTAAATAAATATCTGCTGCTGCTTTTTCATAGTTTATATGTCTACTCCGATCCTTATCTAGACATGGCAACATGAAAGAAAGCAATGTCACAGTATATATTTATAGATATTCATGATTTCATTCTTTCACAGATACTTGAGTTGACACCACGTGGCAGGAATTTTTCTAGAGCTTGGAGCTCTAAAGGTGAGATACACTACCTGCACTCAAATAATCCATCACCACAATCATGATCAATGATTCTGAAGCTACTCTCCTTGGAGTATTAGAGGTGCAACAAAACACCTCAACCTGTACCCACTACTTTTTCATTTACAAATATTTAATAATTTAAATATACACCAAATGGAGATTTAAAAAGATAGATGGAGCCACATCTATGGGATGGAAGATTGTGTAATCATGAGTAATGCTCGCAAAATTTTGGTAACATTCAGATTTTTATGCATTAAGTTAGTATAAAATATAGAATTACATACATATATACATATATGTTATCATATATGGACATATGCATAAAATGAAATTATACATAAGATACATTATATTAAATTATTAAAAATGGTTTTCTGTGATAGATTGTGAATGAATTTTTCACAAAAAATTCATTTTTCATTTTGAATTTTTCTGAAATTTCAAATTCCAAAAATAATTGTATATTTTCTGAAAAAGACAAACACCAATTATAAAAATAAATTGTATTCTGCCATCCTGGTAGTGTATACCACCTCTCACTATTTTTAACAAGCCCCACCACAACACTACATATATTTTTGTCCAGTTTTACTGAGGTATATATATACTGAGGTATAATATACTGAGGTATATTATACTGAGGTATAATATACTGAGGTATATTATACTGAGGTATAATAAAATTCATATATTTAAGGTATACAACATGACAATTTGATATATGTATACAGTGTGAAATGATTACTGCACTCAAGTTAGGTAACACATCCATCACTTCACATAGTTAACGTTTGTGTGTTGAGAACATTTAAGATCTTCTTTCTTTGCAGATTTCAGGTTTACAATACTGTAACATTAACTAAACTCATGATGCTGTGCATTCGATCCCCAGAACTTATTCATGTCATAAATAAAAGTTTGTACCCTTTGACCCACATCTCCCCATTGCTTCCACCCTCTAGCCCCTGGCAACTATGGCTCTATTCCATTTCCATGAGTTTAACTTTTTTAGATCGCAAATATAAGTGAGATCATACAGTATTTTTCTTTCTCTGTCTTATTTCACTTAGCATAATGCCCTCAAAGACCATCCATGTCATGCAAATTACAGATTTCCTTCTTTCTCATAGCTGAATATTTCATTGTTTACATGTATTTATATATATACCACAGCTTCTTTATCTGTTCATCTATCAGTGGACACTTACATTGTTTCCATGTCTTAGCTACTGTGAATAATGCTGCAATAAACATGGGCATGCAGACATCTCTTTAAGATCCTATTTTCATTTCCTTTGGATATATATCCAGAAGTGGGATGACTGTATCAATATCTAATTCTATTTTTTTTTTGATGAATCTCCCTACTCTTTTCCATATGGCTGTGCCGAATTATATTCCCACCAAAAATGCTCAAGGGTTCTCTTTCTCCTCATCCTCGTCAACACTTGTTATTTGTTGTCTTTTTGATAATAACTATTCTGACAGGCGTGAAGTGATATCTCACTGTGGTTTTGATATGAATTTCTATGATGATTAGTGATGCTGAGCATCTTTTCATGTATCTGTTGGCCATTTGTATGTCTTCCTTGTGAAAAGGTTTATCCAGGTCCTAAGTCTATATTTAATTGGGTTATTTGTGGGTTTTTTTTGCTATTGAGATATTGGAGTTCCTATATATATATATAATATTACCCCTTATCAGATATATGGTTTGAAAATATATTCGTCCATTCCATAGGTTACCTTTTCCTTTTGTTGATGGTTTCCTTTGCTGTATAGAAGCCTTTTACTTTGATGTAATTCCACTTGCTTATTTTTGCTTTTGTTGCCTGCACTTTTGGTGTCATATCCAAAAACTCTTTGTCAAGACAAATGTCAAGTTTTCTCCCTATGTTATTTTGAGGAGTTTTATGGTTTCAGGTCTTTCATTTGAGTCTTTAATCCATTTTGAGTTCATTTATGAGTGATGTAAGATAAGGTCTGACTTTACTCTTTTGTATGTGAATATACAGTTTTCCTGACACCATTTATTGAAGAGACTATACTTTCCCCATTGTGTATTCTTGATGCCTTGTTGAAGTTTAGTTGACCATATATGAATGAGTTTATTTCTGAGCTCTCTATTCTGTTTCAACGGTTTATGTGCCTGTTTTATGCCAGTACCATATTGTTTCAATTACCTTAGCTTTGTAGTACAGTTTGAAATCAGGAAGTGTGATGCCTCCAAGTTTGTTCTTCTTTCTCAAGATTGCTTTGGCTATTTGGGGTCTTTTGTGGTTCCACACAAACTTTAGGATTTATTTTTCTAGTTTTGTGAGAATTGATATTGGAATTTTGATGGGGTAGCATTAAATCTGTGGATTCTTTTGGGTAGTGTGGGCATTTTCACAATATTAATTCTTCAAATCCATGAACATGAAATATCTTTCCATTTATTTGTTCCTTATTCAATTTCCTTCATAAATGTTTGATACTTTCAGTGTATAGATCTTTTACTTCTTTTGGTTAAATTTATTCCTAAGTATTTCATTGTGCTTGATGCTATTTTGAATGGAATTTTCTTCTTAATTTCTTTTTTAGATTGTTTGTTGTCAGTGTGTAGAAATAAAACTAATTTCTGTACATTGCTTTTCTATCCTGCAACTTTACTGAATTCATTTACTAGTGCTCACTGGCAGGGTGATGCCACTTGGTTGTACTCTGCAACTGAGCGGGTCCACAGTTGGGCTCCATAATTACCCCTGGTCAAGTGGGGCCCCAGGCTGTGCTTCCTGGAAGATGGGTGTTGCTGGCTTGACTCTGCCTTCAGGCACAGCTGCAGGCTGGTCTCTGTAATTGATTATGGCCACAAACTGCGCCCCACAGTTGAGCAGGATCACTGGCGAGGTTCTCTGCTCAGGCAGTGCTGCTGGCTGTGCTCTGCTGTAGGTTTGGGTTGTTACCAGGCTACCAGTTTGGGCAGACTGCAGGTTGTGCCTAGAAGCTGGACAGGGTTGCTGATTAATCTCCCTGGTTGAATGAGGTTGGTGTATGTACCCCAGATTTGGGCGGGGCTGGAGTTTGGGCTCCACAATTGGGTTGGGTCACTGTCTGGGCTCTCCGGTTCCATACAGCTGCCTCTCATTTCATTGGGATCATTGGCTTGGCTTCTTGCCCCCCTGCAGTGGGGCAGGGTCTCTGGTGTGGCTTCCTGCCTGGGTGAGGCCAATAGCTGTGCTCTCCCACTGGCTGGATTGCTGGTTGGGAAGCCAAGCAGGCAGAACTGCCAACCATGCTCCCTGGCTGGACAGGGACACCAGGTCAGCTCCGTGAGTGAGTGGAGTGGCTGAATGGGCTCACTGGTCAGGTGATGCTACCAGCAGGGATGCAGTGCCACCACGAAAATCCATGTGCTGGTCACTGTGAGCCCTGTTTCTCTTCTTTGTTCCTAGCTGACTCCAGGTGATCTAACCCTGTCACTTCCCCCATGTTCTCCGTGAGACAGAATCTGGCCTCCTGGGAAGTGCCTTGGATTCTGGGGAAGCTGAATATCCACCTTGGACTCTCTTTCTCCACTTGAGAAATTGTAGGCCCAGAGAATCCCTCTCAGTGTGGTGCTGTGTCAGCATGGGGGAGGGCTGTCAAGTCAAAGTGACACAACTCTTCTTACTCTTCTAATGCAGCTTGTCTTTTTTTTCTAGTCCATGGGTGTCCTTTACTCTCACCCCTGGGTTCTGAGATTTTCAAAAAGGCATTTTTGTCTGTGGATAACTGCTAGTTGCTCCTTCTGTGAGGAAATATAGCCAGGGACCTCCTACTCTACGATCTTTCTGATGAACCCAGTCACTATGTATATTTTAATTGGACACATAACCAGGCAGACATTATCATTATGACAGAAATACAGAAAACGATTTGTGGCCACAACATAGAAAGGGCAGCATTAGCAGTAATAGCATAGATAAGCATTTTTTTTGTTTTGGAAAGGTTCAAAATTCATGATTTTCAAGCAACAAAGTACCCCTAGAGTAAGAGACAAGCAACATGTAGACCAGTTCTTTAAAAACATGACAGAAACAATGAAGGCATGGCTGAAGCTCATCAACCTGTTAAGAAAGATGGAGGAAGACACTTTCTTCCACGGTGAAGATGGCAGAGCCCATAAACTCAGGACACACTTGACAGCAAACTGAATATAACCAGAGCATGCCAGATTTGCAGAATGCCATTATTCATGCACTGGTTCTACAGCAGTTACTAACAGTAAGTTATTGAGAGTAGTAGGTCATTCTCATCCTCTCATCATCCCCTAACAGTTTAACGGTGAAAGGAAACATGATTTTAAGGATTTCTTTAAGATGGAGAAAGAACTGACTTCTGTTAAGTTATAAAGGAGATGATTAAGGACCAAATGGGAGAATATGCTGAAGCAGACTTAAAGACAACTTACCGTCCTGGCAAAGATGGAGTTCCTCTCCCTTGTAATTTGTAGACAGAGTTCCTGAGACTTGACCAAAGCACCAGCTGCCTTTCATTTCCTCAAGCTCTGCTCTCACTGTATAAACCCGGTGATGGAAAAGGCAGTTTTCCAATGGATCATGAATAGATAGCAGCCATTTGGAAGTACTGAAAGGAAAAGAAAAGAGTGTTAGTGACAAAGTATTTATATTTATATTTCTTCAGAGTCTTCTAATTTTAAGACATTGCTTTAGATAAACTATGCAAACTTATTATTTCCAATTCTTCTTTCCTAATAGTTTTAGATGTGGCTGAATGGCCCTAGATTTGAAGAGATGGTCAGTTATAACGTGTACAGTAAATTTTTCTTCCTTCATGTCAAAGGTAAAAGTAATAACATTGATTGAAAACCTAATATGTGTCAGGGTTTTATATGAGTTTACTCTTTTTGGTCTCACTACTATTCTTAGGGTGCACATTATTTTAAAGAGAAATGGCAGCCAGGGAGATGATATGAGTAACAAAAACATGTCACTTGCAGGTTTTGCAGGAGAATTATGAAACCAGTTGTCTCTGACTCTAAGTTGAATAGGCTTTCAACTTTATCATTTAGCCAGAAAAAGGTTGAAATGTGTGCTACAGGAATAGTTAATTCACTTTAAAATAAACTCTCATGTATTAATTATAGGACTTTTCACAATTGAAGCATGCTTTTAAACTGGCATTTTAATATGAACCTTCCAAATTAATCAATTAGTGCCTTACAGACTCAAGCCTTGTAAACCAAACATTGAGCAAATCTTATCTCTCAAGATTAATTTATATGGTTTGTCTAAAGTATCATATACCACAAAATCATATTTAAGAGTGGGTATTCAAAGAAAAGAATGCTATTGCTTTATTTATAGGATAACCCAAATAAAGTAAACCTGATTAGAAAAAATGATTTAGGAGGTATTAGGTTATGATAGTAATGTTCTGAACTTAGAATCAGTAGCACAGGCTTGAAACTTAGCTTTACCATGAATGAGGTATCCTCAGAAAACTCAGTCAAAATTGTTGAACTTCAGTTTCCTCACCTGAAAATTGAAGGTAATAACGACCTACTTGCAACATTGTTATAGATGAAAAACCATATAGTAGAATAAATGTTTCATACTAGGTACAGGACTGTGTTAATAAAATAATTAGGACAAAGTTCATTAGAAATCTATGAAAATCCTCCTTGATTATACCTTTCTAAGTTTTACTCATTTAACACATTTTTGCTGAGTGTCAACATTTATCAAGTGCATTAGTCTGTAGAGCTGCCATAACAAAATACCACAGACTGGGTGGCTTAAACAACAAAAACTTATTTCTCACAGTTCTGGAGGCTGGAAGTCCAAGATCAAGATGCTGGTTGGTTTGATTTCTCCTGAAGCCTCTTACTTTGGCCTACACGTGGCCCCCTTTCTGCTGTGTCCTCATATACATATAGCTTTTCCTCTGTGTACATATATTTCTGGTGTCTCTTCCTTTTCTTATAAGGACATCAGTTAGATTGAATTTAGGCCCACCCAAATGACTTCATTTAACCTTAATTACCACTTTAAAGTCCCTAACTCCAGATACAGTCACATTCTCAGATACTGAAGGTTAGGACTTTCACATATAAATTTTGTGAGGACATGATTCAGCCCATAACACCAAACATTTTAGGGTAGGGAATTGACTAAAACTACACGCAAAACAAACATGTTACTTGACCTCAAGGAATCTTAGTCTGGTGGAGGTATAGATGAATTAAAAGGATATTATAACACCATGTGATAAATGACCTTAGGGAAATCATGGGGTGCATGAAAGCAGTGAGTGGAAACATTCTATTCAGATTTGGGGATCAAGGAAAGATAACCAAGGAATTTCTTCTAAATTGTCAACTGACATAGAAATAGAAGTCAGATTTGCAAAGATGAAAGAGGTAAAGGGTACCCCAGGCACATGAGACAATCTGTGCAAAGTCACAGAACTGAGAATTTGTGTTTAGGGAACTTAAGTGAGCTGAAGTGTGGGAGGAAGAGAAAAGAAGAATATGCAGAGATTTACAAAGCATGGTGCAGTCATAATGCTCCTTTCTAGCTAAATCAGAACTTTTGACCTAATCCTAAGGGCACTGAGAACCTCATAAAATAGTGTTAGATAAGAGGGAGACATTAGCAGTTTTGTATTTTAGAAAGATTTGTGATGTAGGAAATGAGCTGATGAGAGACAAAAATGAAATCAAGAGATGAAATTCCTCCAATGCACCAGTTATCATGGTCTGGGACATGGAAATATCAAAAGGGATGAAAAAGTAAATTTGTGAGCGACTTGTGGGGTAGAATTTATACTTAGATTGGTTGAGGAGGGATGAGAGAGAGTATGGAAGAGTCTAAGATGTCTGCCAAGCTTTTGACTTGAGTTCATGAGTGGGGGGGAGTAATATTGCTTGGAAGGAGGGTTAAAGTGAATGGGAGGTTTTAGAGTGGAAGGATACATTGTGTTTAGATGTACTGCTTTTCAGATGGATATCTTATTGGAGATGTCAAAGACAGCAGTTTCTATGGGGTCTGGTTGCTGCTAATTGCATTCTGGTAAACGATCTTCAACCAAATTCAGCTCTATTATTTCTAAGGTAAAATTCACTTATGTCAACTCTTTATTTTTGTAAGACAAAACTAATAACTACTAGTTTTCTTTTACCTACTTTGGAGAAATTATGGATTATAAGAGGTAACTGGATTGGTCTTTTTGACCATTATTTCATGAATCTTTAGACATTAGTTCAGCTTAAAATATGTCTTTGCATGTAGTAAAATATGTTTATCCCATGATGAAAGATGCAAGTAGACAGCCCATGAAAATTTATGTAGAGAAGTCTCATTTGTTGTTGTTAAGAACAACTTGAATAAAGTCCAAAACCATGCATTTAAGAAAACTAAAACAGAAAAAAAAATTCATTTAAGAACACAAACACAAATTATTCAATAAAAAAGAAACAACCTGATATAAAAATGGGCAAAAAATCTGAATAGACATTTCTCTAAAGAAGAGACACAAATGGACATAATTACATAAAAACTGGCTCAACACCACTAATCATTAGAGAAATGCAAATTAAAACCACAATGAAATAATACTATACACCATTAGGATGGTTATTA
Organism: Leucopleurus acutus; assembly: GCF_964270905.1. Lineage (NCBI taxonomy): Eukaryota > Metazoa > Chordata > Mammalia > Artiodactyla > Delphinidae > Leucopleurus > Leucopleurus acutus. The sequence goes on from NC_139162.1 coordinate 21,843,952, forward strand.
TTAAACACACGCACACACACGCACGCACACACACACACACACACACACGCACAAACCCAGAAAATAGCAAGTGTTGACAAGGCCGTGGAGAAATTAAAACCCTTGTACATTTCTGGTAGGAAGGCAACATGGGGCAGCAGCTTCAGAAAACAGTATGACAGTGCCTCAAAAAAATTAAACATTGAATTACCATATGTTCCAGCAATTTCATTTCTGGGTATATACCCGAAAGAATTGAAAGCAGGGACATGAGCAGATGTTTGTACACCCATGTTCATAGCAGCATTGTTCACATTAGTCAAAAGAATGGAAAAAAACAAATATCCACCTATGGATGAATAGATAAACTGTGGAATATGCATAAAATATTTTATATTATTTATTTTTTTATTTTGTATTTTATATTATTTAACCATAAAACAAATGCCACTCTGATACATGCTACAAAATACATGAACAGTGTGCAAACTGAAATAAGCCAGTCACAAAAGGACAATTACTGCATGATTCCATTACATTAGGTATCTGGAAGAGTCAAATTCATAGAGACAGAAAGTAGAATGGTGGTTGTCAGAGTCAGAAGAGAGGAATGAGGAGTTATTTTTTAATGGGTACAGAGTTTCAGTTTTACAAGATGAAAAGTACTGGAGATGGACGGTGGTAATGGCTGCATAGCAATGTGAATGTGATTAAAGCCACTGAACTGTACACCTAAAAATCACTAGAATGATAAATTTTTCCAAAATTTCAAAAAAACTTTAAAATAATTGTATAGTATTTCCTTTACTTACGGATTAAATTTAAAAGCAAAAATCTCAGTTTGTCATACAGCAAGTATATGGTATCAACACTCCATGATACAATCAGCAATAGTGAATGCTATCAATACATCAGAAGGTCACATTATCCTGCAAGATGTTTATGTGATATACATATGTTAAAAACAATATTATGAAATAAATGTTAACTTTTCAGCACAGATGGAGAGTTATAAACCCTGGGATCTTCTCTGTCCCCACTAACAGAAGCACAACAATTATCAACAGATGCTGAGATTAGAACTTACTAAGACTTGGGTGCAAAAAAATAATAATAATAAAATAAAAGTCAATTTATAAACAATATTGTTATGTCTGCAATTTATATATTTCAGAGGATATTTAGAAAAAGCCCCATGGTAATGAGTTTCAATACATCAAAGCAGAAATAAACACATATTTTCACAGTGTCTTGGAGAATAATACAAATAAATTATTACAAAATGAGGAAAAAATTGATTGCACTGATACTCCTTGGAGCTGCTGTTTCTGGTTAATTCCATTTATTACATGAAGTTGCTTGAAACTTATTAAAAGTCTGTTTAATATTAGCTTGTTAACTATTCATAAATATTTTAGAATTTGGTTATTGCTTTCTTCAGATCCATAACCTTGCTTTAATAGCCCACATATATTCACATCCACTTAGCAAACACATTACATTGTGTCATTAAGTTACACAATGAGTATAATTGCTTTACTTCTACTGATTCTCTGCTAGGTGTAATTCATCAGCTAAGAATCTTCTCTCAGAGTCTGGAAAGCCTCCTGGTATCTGAAGGGATCAAGCCAGGTGAGAGTCACCATATCCCTCCCAACATCTTAACTATTTATTACCTTGCTCCAGCAGGAGGTCAGGGTTTTTTCCGAAGACACTGTCAATCTGACTTGAATCAGAAGAAACCTCAGAGCTCACTCTCAGTTAAAGGAGGCCAAATGCCCAATGGCTGAGGAGAGTTCCAAGGAGCTTCACAGCCTCATTAGGGTATAAATGGGATTTCCTGATCCAAATTTGCACATAAAAAGTCAACTCACTTAAACAAACAAACAAAACATTTCTTGATTACGTGCTTCAAATCCTTTAGATTCACCTCTTTAGATTTCCTGCTTCTTCCTGACATCTGACTATGCCATTTTCACAAATTCTTAGTATGTCCTCAAGAGACCAAAAAGAAAGGATAATATGAAACTCAAATGATTGTTCTGTACTTTAGTTGCAGTCAGAAATTAGTGTGAACGGAACTTGAAACTGTTGGCAAAATGATAATTTGGGAGCATCAGTGATTTCAGTTTCCTTGACACCCCCTCATATACACCTTATTATCCCCAAATGTTTTTCCCAAACAGCCAGTGGAATTGAAACACCTGCAGCCTGGGACTTCCTTGGTGGTCCAGTGGTAAAGAATCCGCCTTCCAATGCAGGGGACAGGGGCTCAATCCCTGGTAGAGGAACTAAGATCCCACATGCCACGGGGCAACTAAGCCTTCGCACCACAACTACCGAGCGCCTCAACTAGAGAGCCCACGTGCTCTGGAACCCGCATGCCGCAACTAGAGAGAGAAAACCCTCGTGCCACGACTAGAGAGAATCCCATGAACAGCAACAAAGAGCCCGTGTGCTGCACCGAAAGATTCTGCATACCTCAACAAAGATACTGAGTGCCACAACTAAGACCAGACGCAGCCATAAAAATAAAATAAATAATTAAATTAAATAAATATAAAAAAAAAAACACCTGCATTCACTACTTGTTACTTGTTAAAAGTGGTCTTCTCTTTGAGGTGTATATCCTGTGCATGAGAGACATGAAATGTCTACTTGGGAATCCAGGCAGGGGCTGTGTTAGGGAGATGAAATAAGAATATTAGTGAATCTCTTGGGTATTGTATCAAGTAAAGTAACTAGTTTGATTCTCAAGACGCCTGTGAAGGACTACGTGACTGCAGATAAGCCTTATAAACTCTCACTATCTCATTTTCCTTAACAGTAACATTTAAATCTACAAGCATCCCCCAAATCTTTTCTTCCATTCAGTGCTGTACCCAATGTTTGAATATGTAAGGCCAAGACTGAGCTATCATCCAGGTGACAGTCTAGACACACAGATCATCAAACTCTAATGTGTATGAATATCCCTGGGGAACCTGCTATATATGAATATTCCTGCAGAACACAGACAAATTCTGATCTAGAGATGTCAGAAATAGCTGATTTCTCCTTCTAAAAAAACATTGAATTTTTTTATTATTTAAAAACCTTGTTTTGCTCCATATGTCCTGATCAAGTATGTGCCTGTCAATGATTTTAGGTCATCTCTTTTCTGCATTGCCATGCTGTGACCAAGGCAGTAGAAAAATTTCCCTTAAGCATTCCGTACTGTACCTAAAAATGAAAGGCGCCTCATTTTGTCATAGCCACATGCCTACCATGTATGACAATGGTATATATTGGTGATCACTTTAATCAAAGAGGGTGCTTTTAATTTTTGTTCTTCTGAGGATACTGACTGAAGGTTATGTATATTTTTCACTCCAAATTCTAAATACGATCTTACCATGCCTCTTCTGAAAGTCCCTTAGTTACTACCCAATTATTATACCAATGTTTTTCAAATTTTGGCTAGGGAGGATCCTCAGGGAGTACCGGCCAGAAACGTAGTTGGAGACAGACCTTCAGTTGTGCCAGTCTCCCTTTCCCTCAAACCCCCACCCAAGTACGTGCACATACACACACACACACACACACACACACACACACACACAACTAGAAAACTGCAGTTTTAACCTGGTTTTGCTTACTGGATTTCCAAAGAAAATTTTGATTGGGTTTCAGAACTAATCAAAGACAGAATCAAAGCATCAGGTTTACTCTCTCTGACACGAAACACAAGTTCCATTATCAACCATCTCCATATGTCTTGTCAGGTCTGCCTGTCCCCACTTCTCCATGTATCCACCTACACAGAATTACTTGCAGTTCCCTGGATGTGACACACTTTTGAAAATCTGAGCCTGTTTCCTGTTTCTCATGTAGTTCCTTCCTGTGATATACTAGATAGCTCACTGCTACTCGTCTCCCAGGACATAGAAACATTTTAAGGCTATATTTGGGACCCCTTTTCTGGGATTCCACAGATTTTTGTGAATAATTTTGCCATAACCCAAACTTCAGTATACTATAATCATAGGTTTACCTCTTGATATCTATATCATTCATGGAAAAGAGAGCCCTTTGAGGGCAGATACCATGTCTCCGTGTCTGTTATTTGCATTTTAGTTTTAAATTTCCAGTACCTAACACCTTGCTGGATACATGATATGTGCTAGTGCTTGTTTACGAAATAGATAGATAGAAATATAAAACAATTTCTTTTTCATTTACTCTCTTTTAATGTGTTATTAATGCTTCTAGCTTTCTTATTTCTTAAAGACAAGATACTAGCAAAACCAGTACATTCAGACAAACAAATTCAGAAGATTACTTGGATTTTGTTAGAGATAAAATAAAAGAATTTAGGTCAAATAACATGTAAATCTTTGAAAGGATCTGGCAATACTTTAGGCTTTGCTAAATTAAGGGTTTGTTGTTGTTCTGTTCTGTTTTTACAGCTATTTAGAAATCAGGTGGAGGATGTAGTTTTAGCTTAAGAATGTTCAGCAGTTCCCTACTCACCTCAAGATAAAATCAAACATTCTTCTGCCCTGAAAACTCAGCTCTTTGAAATTAAGATCTTTCCCCATTCAAATACCATGAGATTCTACATCTTTCTACAAACTTAAGATCCAGACATAATTGGTCCTAATTTGGTCAACACCTACTAATACCTCAAGACCCAGTTCAAATGGTTATTAATTATACAGCCTGTCTTGGTAAATATGTTCTGTTAAAGTGCTCGCCTGACCTAATAATTTTAGGTCTCCCGTCTTCCTCATTGACATGAAGCCATCAAGGCAGTTTGAAAATTTCCCTTAAACACATCCATGACTTACCTGAAAATAAAATATGCATCATTATGTTGTAGTGACTAATACATGACTAATACACCCCACTATATGTGAGGATGTTAAACACTGGCTATCATTTGAATAAAATAGGATACTTCTCTCAGTAATTTTATTATTTAAATTATTGTTGAGGGAAACTGATTTATTTCTTTCATCATTCTATGAATTTTAGCACCTGTATAGAATCATGTATACTACAAATGGGACAAAGAACAGTTCCATCGTTTCCAAAAGACTACTTCAGGTTATCCCTTTACAGTCTCACCTTTCCCCCAACCCTAACCCTTGGCAATTGCTGACCTGTATTCTACCTCTACAGCTTTATTTTTTTGATTCCATATAAATGGAATCATAAAATATATAACCTTTTGAAACAGGTACTTTTTTCAATCAAAATAATCTCTTTGAGATTCATTCAAGTTGTTGCATATATTAATATCCCACTCCTTTTTATTTCATAATCGTCGTCCATTGTAGATGTACCAGAGTTTGTTTATCCATTATTCATTAAAGGATATTTGGATTGTTTCCAGTTTTGGGCAATTACAACTAGAGCTGCTATAAATTTTTATGTATGGGTTGTTGCATGAATATAAGTTTTCATTTTTATAGGATTAATACCCAGGAGTCGATTTCTGGGTCATATGGTAAGTGTATGTTAAAATTTATAAAAACTGTGTAAATGTTTTCCAGAGTGGTTGTACCATTTTGCATTCTCATCAGGAACTTATGAGAGTTCCACCTGCTCCTCACCCTTGTCTATAATTAACACTAGCAGAATTTTTTAGCCTTTCTAATAGGTGTGCAATGGTATGTCATCATGCTTTTAATTTACATTCTCCTAATGACTAATTAAATTTAAAATCTTTATTATAGGGTTATTTGACATACATAATCCTCTTTAGTGAATTACCTATTCAGGTTGTTTGGTCATTTGTTGCTTTTTTCCTCGCCAATACTGCCTTTGAAAATTTTAAACAGCTTTATTGAGATATAATTGATATACCAAGGACTGCATATATTTAGTGTATACAATTTGATGAGTTTGGACACGTGTATACACCTGTGAAACAATCACGACAATCAAGGTAACAGACATAGCCATCACCTCCAAGGTTCCTTTGTGTCTTGTGATGGTTAATTTTATGTGTCAAATTCATTGCACTAAAGGATGCCCAGATATCTGGTGAAACCTTATTTCTGGGTGTGTCTGTGAGGGTGATTCTGGAAGGGATTAGCATTTTAATCAGTCAACTGAGTAAAGAAGATCCTCCCTTATCAATGTGGGCAGGCATCATTCAATCCATTGAGGGCCTGAATAATACAAAAAAGAAAAGGCGAATTCTTTTTCTCTCTTCTTGAGCTGTAATGCCCATCTTCTCCTGATCCTGGACTTTAGAGGTCCTGATCTTGGGCCTTCAGACAGGGAGTTACACCATAGGCTCCTGTGGTTTTCAGGCCTTTGGACTTAGACTGAATTATACCACTAGCTTTTCTGGTTCTCCAGCTTGCAGATGGCATATCCTGAGCCTCCATAATTTCATGAGCTAATTCCCATAATAAATCTCCTCTTCCATATCTTTATATATCCTATTGGTTCTGTTTCTCTAGAGAACCATGACTAATACAAGCCCCCTCTTTTAAATATTTCTGTGGTACAAATATAACATGAGATCTATCCTCTTAATATTGAAGTGCATAATACAGTGTTGTCAGCTATAGATACAATATTGTACAGCAGATCTCTAGAACTTACTCATTTTGCATAACTGAAACTTTGTACCCATTAAATAACTTCCATTTCCCTTCCCCCAGACCCTGACAATCACAATTCTATTCTCTACTTCTACGATTTTAACTATTTTAAATACCTAATATTGTATAAGTGGAATCATGCAGTATTTGTCCTGTGACTGCCTTATTTCACTTGCAATAATGTCCTTCAGGTTCATCCATGTTGCTGCAAATGACAGGATTTCCTTCTTTTTAAGGCTGAATACTCCTCCACCGTATGCAGAGTATATCACATCTTCTTTATTCATTCATCTGTCAATGAACACTTGGGTTGCTCTGATACCTTGGCTATTGTAAATAATGGTATGATGGCTATGGAAGTACAGATGTTTCCTTGAGACACTGATTCCAATTTTTTTTCATATATGTATCCAGAAATGGGATGGCTGGATCATATGATAGCTTTATTTTTAATTTCTTGAGGAACTTCCACACTGTTTTTCATAGTGGTTGCACCGTATTACATTCCTACCAACAGTGTATAAGAGTTCCAGTTCCTTCACATCCCTGACACACGTTTATCATTTTTCGTTTGTTTTTTATTAATAGCCATCCTAACTGGTGTGAAATGATATGTCATTATGTTTTGATTTGCATTTCCCTGTTGATTTGTGACACTGCACACCTATTATTTAATGGTGGCCATTTGTGTGTCTTTGGAGGAATATCTTTTCAAATCTTTTGCCTATTTTTAAATTCGGGTTATTGTTATTATTTTTTATATTGAGTTGTAGGAGTTCCTTATACATTTTTAATATTAACCTCCTAGCCCTAAAAAAGAATGAAATTCTGCCATTTGCAACAACCTGGATGGACCTAGAGGGATTATGCTTAGTGAAATAAGTCAGAGAAAGACAAATACTGTATGTTATCACCTATGTGTGAAATCTAAAAAATCAAACAATCATGAATATAACAAAACAGAAACAGACTCACAGATATAGAGAACAAACTAGTGGTTACCAGTGGGGAGAGTGAAGGTGGGAGGGGCAATATAAGGGTAGGGGATTAGGAGTTTGAAACTACTATGTATAAAATAAGTAAGTTACAAGGATATATTGTACAGCACAGGGAATATAGCAAATATTTTATAATAACTTTAAATGGAGTGTAATGTATAAAAATATTGAATCACTATGTTGTACACTTGAAACTAATATAACATTGCAAATCAACTACACTCTAATTTAAAAAATTGAATAAATAAAAATAAGCATAGATTCAGATATGACCAGAAAGCTTTAGAAACAACATGTCACAGTAAGAAGGTCCCTTCCTACTGAGAAATGGATGATCATAAATAAGCCCTTGTGGGTCAGGATATATGGAAAGACATTTGGTTTTACCTGCAAGAGTCTGAGGATGACTCACTGTTTTCAATATTCTGGCTCACAAGGTACCAAAACCTCCTGGCAATCAGGAAGCTGATGCCCTAGACCAGATATAAGCCCTAGCAACTGACCCTTCAGTAGAAACAGCAGATCGGATATGTAGAAAGAATGGCTACCACAGCACCCAGATGGGATGACATATTGCCAAAGATGCTAAATTGCCCTTTATATACAGTGAGTTGGTTAATGTAATTATAGCGTGTCCTTTGTGTTCTAAACAATGCCCAAGGCAACTGCGAATTGAATCTGGGGCCATCCACCAGAACTCCCAACTTGTGAAGGATTGGCAAATTGATTATATTGGCCCATTCCCTCCAAATGAGGTTTTTAAGTATGTCTTGATTTTTGCGGACACCATGTCTGTCCTAACCCAAGCTTTCCCCTGTTGCCAAGCAAACTAGGCTACCCCCATTAGGGCATTACAGAAGCTAAGCACCATGAGTACATTCTCATGAAATAGAGAGTGATTAGGGGTCACATTGTAAGCGTCATGGCATGCAAGCCTGGGCAAAAGAACATGACAGGAAATGGAGTTTCCATCTCTGCTATAACCCATAGGCAGCAGGGTTGATAGAAAGGAAGAATGGAATATTAAAGCAGCAGATTAAATTAGTAACAAGTAAAGCCACTTTGGCCTGCTGGACCAGCATAGGTACCAGGCTTTCGTACATCTGAATAACCAACCAGTAGAGCCTGTTACCTCATATACCAGACTGGGAACCCCTGCCAAGACATTCAACACTGTAAAGGTACAGAAATCATGGGAGACAGCCAGCGACCTGACTCATGTTATGGATCAACCTGTTCTACTGCTGAGAACACCGAGCCCCGTTACACCTGGGAAAGGCGTTTTCTACCGTAATTTGCAGTGGGATGTCTCACAGGGATGGTGCAGCCAGAGAGCCGCCAAACGAGCCACTTTCATGCAAGTGAAACCCCTGGCTGACCACTCAGGGCACATTCTGGAAGAGGAGGGAAAGAGGAGCGCATATAACAGCTAATTCCGAGGAATAAAGTGTTGGAGAAGGTCATCCAGATGACGTGACCGTTGGCCGACCTGCAAGCTGGAGCTGGGAATTCGGTGTTCCTCACCCCCTCCCCTGTCCTGGGAATGTACCTTCTGCCCACCATTCCCACAGCTGGAGCCGTTTCAGTGAAGTAGCCTTGGGAGAGTAACTGAGAGGGTGTACGTGACTGAACTCTCTTAAGGCCTCTCTATTAACTGTGAAGATTCTGCGGGCAGGTGCGGATACCTACTTGTCTCGCCGTCTCCCAACACAAGTCTCTCAGGTAAGTTCCCTTGCTTATTTAAAGGGCCACCTACCAATTCGGAGTGGGCTGCCTCTTTCCTCAGTCACTCCTGAAGCTCCACGTCCACGCTCCAGTTCGTGAACTAACAGGGAAGACAGACTGGACCAGGCCCAGGAGTGGCTGAGAGGCCTTGGCTGTGGTGTGCACTCCTTGGGCTGGCCGGCTAGTCGCGGGCTTGTGCGCGGCAGTGGAGGCCAGTGACGGGGTCTGCTGTAGCTACAGGTGTAGCTGTGGGCACAGGCGACAGCCCTGGGTCTGGAGCCAGGGATCCGAGCCTCGTCAGCGTCAGCGAGCGTCTCGTCAGGTTCTCTTCTGTGCCGCCAGCGCTCGGGCTAGCTGTGAGCATGCGTACAGCGGAGGCGGCGGGTGGCGGGAATCCCGCCACATCCGGGAACCCCGCCACATCCGGGAACCTGAGCGGTCGTCGGAGGCTAAAGTGCCTCCTGAAGAGGCAAGATGGCTGCAAGTGGGGGCTCCCAGCGCCAGACCGTCCATGGTGGCTCTGGCAGCCGGAGAGGAGGAGGACAGAAGCGGGTAGAGACTCAGTCACTGTCATCTGTAAACGCCAGAAAACCTGTGGAGTCCTCAGCGGCAGGAGTGGTCTGGGTCTGTGATGGCTGCTCTAGCTGCTATTTTCCTCAGTGAGGAAAACTGCTGGTGTCCTCTGCAGAGCAGACCGCTGGGTCCACAGTGAGGTCCTCAGTAATGAAAGCTTCAGGGGTCCACTGGCATCTGCAGCAGCTGTTGAGGCCCTCGGAGGCAAAGGGTATTGGAGTCCGTGGCGGAGCAGGTGACCGGGAATTGTGGGCGCGCTGCCGGGAGCTGGTATCCGTGGCCTCTGCTTTCCTCCTTGTTTCGAGCTGTCTAGAGACAGCTCGGCTGTGCCAGTCGCTGGGTGGGATGAAACCGAAGGCCGTCCTCCTGCAGGGCCCTGGCAGGCTGGGAAGCTGGTTGCTCTTCCTGTTCTCCTTTTCCTGGTGAAGGGAATTCTCTGGGGTCTGAGAGTTCCCTGTCAGCGCCAAGCAGTCCCAGCCTGGGGGATGGGGTGATGCAGGCAAACTGAAACTATTCTTCCTTCCCTATTTGTGAGGTTATTATCGGGCTTTTTTGCTCAGCTGTGTTGCTGAAGCTTCTTAGTGGTCTCCTGAGCTCTCCCAGAGCTATGTAAATTTGTGGATAGCTGCTTAATTGTTGTTCTTTATGGAGGCTGCAGTCGGCTACTCCACCATCTTGGTGACATCGCTCTTACCACTCCCCAAAATTTTTTGAATGACCTTCGCTATATCTACAAAAATATACTGCTGTAATTTTGATTTGAATTAAATTAAATCTTTAAAAAAATGCGAGGAATGACATCTTTATGAGGTTGAGTCTTCCAATTCATGAACACAATATGTATCTGCATTTTTTTAAAGGTCAAATTGGTTTTATTGAGCGGTTCATGAATTGGTTAAATAGAAAGATGCTCCCTATGCATCTCTGTTTTTTAAGATCTTCGATTCTTTCATCAGTGCATTTACGGTTTTCAGAATACGGTTTCTATATATGTTTTACATATTTATACAAGAGTATTTCCTTTTGGGGTTATTTTAAATATTTACATATTGTTTTTGAATTTCATTTTATAATTGTGTATTACATTACTAGACATAGGAATACAGTAGATTTTTATGTGTTGACCTTGCATCCTACAGCCTTGATAAATTCATTTATTTAGTTGTGAGAGGTTTTATTCTGTTTTGTTTGTTTTTAGACTCTGGGATTTTCTCCTTAGATGATGAGGTCATCTGCAAGTAAGAACAGTTTTATTTCTTCATTTCAAATTTGTATGACGTTTATTTTATTATCTTGTTATATTTTCCTGGCTGCAGCCTCCTGTTGAATAGGAATGGTGTGTTTAATAGGATTGGTGTGAGTTGATACTCTTATTCGGTCTTTCACTATTAAGGGTGAGGTAGTTGTAGTTTTGTTTTGGTTTTGGTAGATGCTCTTTATCAGGTTGAGTGACTCCTATTTCTAATTTCTGAGAATTTTTATTAGCAGTGGATGTTGAATTTTGTCAGATACTTTCTGGGGCATGAACTTTTCTGATCATGTGGATTTTCTTTAGACTGTAACTATAGTGGGAGATGTTTGTTTTCAAATGTTAAACAAGCCTTGCATTCTCATGATAAATCATAGATGGTTTGGGTTTATTATTCTTTTATATTATGTTGGATCCTATTTGGTAATATTTTGTGGAGATTTTTGAAATTTTATGTATTTCGTGGAAAACCTGCTTTACATGAATGGAGTTTTAAAAACAAGAGTTCATACAAAGGCTCCAACAAGGTAAGTGGTTGGTGTTGGTTTCTAGTTTAATTTCACTGTGATCAAAGAACAAAATTTATATGATTTCTCTTATTTTTAATGTGTTAAGGTTTGTTTTATGATCCAGGATATGATGTATCTGGTGTATGTTCCATGCAGGCTTAAAGGCATATTCTGCTGTTGTTTAGTGCAGTGCTCTATAAATGTCGATTAGATCCAGTTGATTAATGGTGGTGTTCAGTTTTTCGATATCCTTGCTGATTTTGTGAGTATTAACTCATATTGATCCTGATTTTTACTCAGCAAAAGTGTTAAGTTTCTGATGTTTATTGTGGATTTATCTATTTCTCTTTTCATTTCTGTTGGTTTTGCAATGTGTATTCTGTAGCTGTGTAGTAAGGTGTATATATATATTTTCTTAGGGAATTGACCCTTTTATCATTTTGTAATGCCTCTCCTTATCCTTAGTAATTTTCTTTGACTGGAAATTTACTTGTCTGATGTTAGTATTGCCACCCCAGTTTTCTTTTGATTAGCATTCATGTGTTATGTCTTTTTGCTAGGCTTTTAATTTTAGTCTCCTTATATCATATTTGAAGTGAATTTCTTGTAGGCAACACATGTTTATAGATGTATTCCTCTAATCTCTGTCTTTTCATTGGCATATTTAGATACTTTACATTTAATGTAATTATTGGTATGTTTGTATTAAGTCTATAATTTTATTAATTGTTTTCTGTTTTGTCCCTTGGTTTATTTCTACTTTCCTATCTTTTGTGGCATATTTTAACATTTTTAGTACTAATATTTGATTTATCTATTATATAGTTGATTATAATTTTATGGTATTTTTGTGGATTACTCTAGAAATCACAATATAGACTCTTAATATTTCACAGTATAATAGTATCAGCATTTTATCATATCAATTGGGATGTAGAAACATTACCACCATATAGTCCCTTTAGCTTCTTTGCTTTATGTTACAGTTTCTTATCAATTGAAGCTACATATGTTGAAAACCCCATGATACAGTATTATGAATTTTTGCTTTCAACGGTAAAACATTTTAAAGCTCTTAGAGAATAGTCTATTATATTTACCTAAGATATTGACCATTTCTGTTGTTTTTACTTTATTCCCAATATTCCAAGTTTTCTTGTGATATTTCTTTCTGTTGGAAGAATTTCCTTTAGTGATTATTTCAGAGCAAATTGACTGGCAACAGATTCTACTAGTTTTTCTCTGCTCCTAAGGACTTTGCCTATTTTGAATTTACAATCTTAGTCCTAACTTCATCTGCATGCTCAGTGAGGAAGTACCCCACATCTAAACATGATTTTATGTTATGCTGGAAGGCCTCATCCTTAATTCAGGGCAGCTTTTCCTTTTGTGGCTTTTGAGGTTTATGTTTCTGCTGAGTGTTAGAATTTCAAAGGTGAGAGACTATTTATTTACATTATGGCCAACTTGTCTAAGGGAAGTCTGACAGTTGTAATAAGTCTGTTGAGCCTTCAGAGATTTAAAAAGAAAAAAAAAAAAAGAAACTCTCATTCTGACAGGTTAGCAGTGGGAAACCTGGCCTTGATTTCTGAACTTATTTGTTCTTTGAGTTTTTATGTACCATATGGAAAACCTCCTTTATATGAAAGAAGTTTTAAGAGCAAGACTTAGTACGAAAGATCCAAGTTAGGCATGTGAAATCAGGAAACATAAGTGGAGTGAAATGTGCTTAAGTTGTTGGTAAAACATTTGCTCCTGCTTAATAGCTTAATGAATGGATCTCCGCTCCTAATCCGTCTGACCTCTGGTGTGGGTTCTGAGTGTGAATTCCCTGCAGGGAAACAATATATATTACCTACAATGCAGTAAATTGGGAGGGAAATGGAATCTGATTTTTGTCTTTAACAGCCCTATTTCTTCCTTTTCTTGCACATTCAAGTTCCTGCGTCCCACCCTCTAAGGAGAAGGAAATTTTCCAGAGAGAGAGAAGTTAGAAAGAGAGGGACCAATTTTCTGCTCATTTGTGTGTGAAGAATCTCTAAACAGAGATATCAATCTAGTGATAAGGTACTCAGAAAGAAGGGGGCCTATGTACTCAAGATCCTGATTTCAGTGCTTTCAGATAAATATCCAAAAGTGGGATTTCTGGATCATATGGTTGTTTTTAGTCTTTTGAGGACCCTCCATACTGTTTTCCATAGTGGCTGCATCATTTTACATTCCTGCCGACGGCGTACAGTGTTTCAATTTCTTCACATCCTCACCAGCCCTATTGTGTTTATTTTTTTTAATATATAATAGCCATCCTAACAGTTGTGAGGTGATATCTCATTGTGGTTTTGATTTGCATTTCCCTGATGATTAGTGATATTGAGGCTTTTTCCTATACCTGTTGATCATTTATATATTGTCTTTGGATTCCCATGTTCTTTAAAGCATTATTCACAATAGCCAAGAAGTAGAAACAATGTACGTATCCATCTACACATGCCTGGGAAAATGTGGTATATACATACAATGGGATATTATTCAGCCTTAAAACAGAAGGAGCTACTACACATTGTGCAGCAGCATGGATGAATCTTGAGAACATTATGTTAAGTGAAATAAGATGATCACAGAAGGACAAGTACTGTATGATTCCACTTATATGATAATCTTATATGATGATCTGAAATAATCAAATTCATAAAGCAAGGAGTAGAATGGTAATTGCCAGGGGCTATGGGGAAGGGAGACATGGAGAGCTGTTCAGTTTTAGTTATTCAAGGTGAATAACAATACTGTAATTTACGCTTAAAACTTTGTTAAGAGGGTAGATCTCATGTTAAATGTTCTTACTACAATAAAAAAAAAAAAGGAGACCTAACAGAAAAGACAGCTCCATGCATGTCAGGGTGCATTATTTGAGCATCTTGCAAGTAGGAGTACCTGGAGTATTTTGGGTGTGTGATAGAATAAGAGAGAAGAGGAAATGCAGTTTCACCAAATAAACCTGTGAAATGTAAAGTAAATAAACTTTGATGTACTTTGAGATAATTAATGACATTTGAATCGAAAAAACTTCTGATTGCGATTGACCCTTGAACAACTTATGGGTTAGGGACACCAACCCCTGTGCAGTTGAAAACCCTTATTTCACTTTTCAGTTGGCCTGCCATGTTCCATATTTGTGGTTCTACATCTGTGGATCCAGCCAACCTCAGATCATATAGTACTGTACTATGTATTTATTGAAAAAATTCCATGTATTAGTGCAGTTCAAACCTGTATTCTTCAAGGGTCAACTGTATTTTATTATTTTTACCACAATTGCATTAAACTGCTGTAGACTAGGACATGTAAATCTATCTGTATGGATTATATCCATTTGGTATCATACCCAAATACCTCCCCTCTGCTCCAGGAATAGACAAATTGATTTCACTCTCATTTCTGTAATTCTACCAATGTAGTTCCTACTAATTCCTTAGGACTTATATTATTATCACTTCCAAGAAGGCATTTTCTCCCTCCACCCCCTCAGGAATAATGTTAACTATTCTGTCTATTGGCATCCATTATTTACTTCTTAATCTTTATCAGATCATTTGTTGTACAATTCCATAATCAATGATTTCTTCTGTTTTGTTCTCTTTCTTGATCCTCAGAGTTTGCACAGGGCCTGGATGGATGAGAGTCCCCCCTCCCCTTGAAATATATTTTAAATGAATAGAGAAATAAATAAACTTACCTAGCTAAGATACTTAAGACAAGTGGTATGGAAGACTACTTATAGTTTAGTATTCATTTTTAAGGAGAAAAGTCTAATCTGGAGGAAATGATACCACTTTGAGAGTTAAAGCAGAAATGATAATGGTACAAGTGAGAAAGTTTTCTGTTCCAATTTCCCACTTACAGTTCCACCCAAACTGAAAAAAGTTCCAAGAGATGTTTGAGAACTGGTCCAGTGGGATAAAGTTTAGAAACAAGTTCTGTATATAAGACGTTCTCAAGTATCTAAGGGGACATAAGTGGTAGAGTATCTGATAGGGGTCTGGCCCCTTTATAAGATATTCAAAGCAGAACTGGCCATATTTTTTCATACAGTTTGGATGTGGCTTATATCCATCAAGATCTTTCCTTACATTCTTATATATCCTCATTCTTTCTCATGCTATGGATATGTATTTTGCCCTTTACACATTTTCCTTTCTAATCATTTGTCATAGGCATCTTTTTTCCTCTTCCTAATGATATATCCATTGTTAAATAATATATTTTATGTTTTATATTTTTCATTTTTACCTCATGTTTTACCTCAATTATTTCTCATATGCAGCACAAAAGTAACATTTACTATAATAGAACTTCACTGTTGGTTATATAATTCCCTACCCCATTACAATTGCCAATGCACTTAAATAAATTCTATGAAAACTTCCTTTTTTTTCACTGAATATTATTTTTATGGTTTTTTTTAGCATCTTTATTAGAGTGTAATTGCTTTACAATGTAGTGTTAGTTTCTGCTCTATAACAAAGTGAATCAGCTATATGTATACATATATCCCCATATCCCCTCCCTCTTGCATCTCCCTCCCACCCTCCCTATCCCACCCCTCTAGGTGGTCACAAAGCACCAAGCTGCTTTTTTTTATTTTTAATTTTTTAAATATTTATTTATTTTATTTATTTATTTTTGGCTGCATTGGGTCTTCGTTGCCGCGAGCTTCCTCTAGTTGTGGTGAGTGGGGGCTACTCTTCATTGCGGTGCGCGGGCTTGTCACTGCAGTGGCTTCTCTTATTGCGGAGCACAGGCTCTAGGCGTGTGGGCTTCAGTAGTTGTGGCATGTGGGCTCAGTAGTTGTGGCTCACGGGCTGTAGAGCGCAGGCTCAGTAGTTGTGGCTCACAGGCTTAGTTGCTCCGTGGCATGTGGGATCTTCGCAGACCAGGGTTCGAACCCGCGTCCCCTGCATTGGCAGGCGGATTCTTAACCACTGCGCCGCCAGGGAAGCGCCAAGCTGCTTTTTGACAGTATCAAATTTGACAAAAAATATTTTAAATTTCCTGATTTCAGATAAAATCGTATTTTAAATGGTGAAATATGAAAATAATAAGACCCTGTTTACTTAATAGTTTAAATACAATAGACTGTTTTCTCCTAAATAGAAGAAAAAGAAAGAGAAAAAGAAAGTATACATTCTTATTGTTTCCCACTGGCTGTATTTAGTTGATTTCATGAACTTAATATTTTTTGTCCTTGGTGTTCACTATAATTAGCTGAACAAGATACTTGAAATAATGCATTTTAATAACAATTATATAAAAGTGCTTTTAAAAATCAATTGACAGCCTTATATATCAATTCTCAAACTGTGCTATTGGATATGTTATTAAAAACACCCTATGATTTTAAAATAGAAGTTTGGAAAATGCTGGATTACACGAAGTCAAATGGGTGTTCAATAGTGATACTTTTCAGAAAATATTAGTGTACAAGAATCCTAAATAAAGATATACTTGGTACCACTTTTGAAACTATTTTTACCATGTGCACACTCGCTCTCTTTATTTTGTTTTTAATTTCTAGCATTATATATGTGTGTGTAACAGGTAAAAATTATTAGTTTTTTTTCAAGTTAATTGAAAAGTAAGATCTAATACAAAAGTTGTATGTTTGCATTAAGGGAAGACAAACTAACATCTTGGCATTCTGTAGGAATGAAGATTTCTCTGTGGTTTGAACATAGAAAAATGGCATAAACTTTGACTCATTACATGGTATGCATAGTGGAGTCATGCAGAATTCAAAGGAAACGAAATCTAAAACACTACCTCACCTACACGTGACCTCATATTTCACATTAAATTAATTACTTTTCTTTTATAATTCTGTTTGTTTTAAGCTATGATTCTGGCAGTTTAAAAGTTTTAAAGTGAGTATAAGGATATTATACCTACACTAATGTTTACATATATTTACATAAGTTTAGACTGTTTTAAATCAACTCATAGGATGTAGGATTTTTTCCTCTGTAAATAATAGTTTTATTATTCAAGGTTTAGAAACTTTGTCACATGATGGCCATCATCTAAAGGTGCATTTGATCAGTAATGTTTAAATTTCATAACTATTGACTTAGAGCTAATAAATCACTTGTCTTATGGAAGCTCATGTAAGGAATAAAAATGAGTTAATAATTATAATCCCCAAATAAAGTATCTCCTCAAAAACTTGAACTCATCAAAAGAAAAACTTCATCTGCAAAATATCATAAAGTTTAGTAAGAATAGAAGTGTGATGTTACCACAAAAAGAGTAGAGATTTTAGTAGTTTCTGGTTGAATGTTACTGATGATTTAACCCATTCCTCTGTGAATTTCCAAATTATAATATCATATACTTAATATATTATTTTAAAATATTGTTACGGATGTTATGGACATATATTTTCAGAGACAAATAACCTGCATGAGAGTGGAAATACATACATTTGGAGAACAAATAGAGTAGAAATACCTGCTCTGCCACTTATTAGTTTTGTGATACTGGGTAGTCAAACACTAAAAATATGAATTTAAAAAAAGTCTTCAAAAGACCTCTGAGAATGCATAAATCTCATTTACTGAATTACTGAATGTTATTTTTTTCCTCTCACTAAATACTCCCTATACAAACTTAATGGTTAATATAATAAAATAGGCCATTTTGTATAATTATTCTATGGACTTCAGTTTCAAATGTTCTTCATCTGAGAATATTTAATAATATGCCTCAGGGAAGAAATGTACAAGTGCTAAGTCTTACTTAAGGTATCTTAAGAGGAAAATGTTTTTTTATGAGTATCTCCAAGTACTTTTATGGCATAAATGTAGTTTTCCTGTCTAAATATCTTTTTGATGAATTTGATATTCAAATAAATATTAACATAATCCACATACAATACCCATTTGAAAGGTTATGGGTGAAAATTCAAGAGAAAACTGTTTTTAAGAATAATGCTCAAGTGAGTTAGTTCATTGCCATAGAATATATTTTTCTTCTCATTTGAATCATAGTTTTTTTCAAAACTAAGAACAATTCTCACTTATGTTTTCTAAAAATTTCTTATTCTGTGGAACATAATGTCTGTAAAAGGTTCAAAGTAGGGATAAAAGTAGTGAGAATTAGCAGCTACATAACCTCATGCATTCTATGTATCTATACCTTTATCTTTTGGTTAGAATTAATTCATGCATTCATCCACTTTTCTCCCCAGTATTTTAGAGATGAAAGAACATTCTTTATAGACTCCTGTATGTACTCACTTCTTTGACAAGTTTGCTTGGCTATTTAAACAAATCAACGTATCTTCAGTTGTTTATGATATCATTATCATCCCTGATGTCTTTCTTTTAAGTGAGGGAGGAACAAACAGCACTAAGATGTGCTCTTGGCTGTGTCATTTTATGCATAATATTATTCATCGTTAGGAGAACCCCAGGAGAAATGTATCACCATGCTCATTTTACAGTTGAGATAACTGAAACTTAGAAAGGTTAAGGGGGAAATCACGAGTTATGCAATAATTAGGTGGGTGGCTCTAGATCTATTTGCTCCCCACAGCCTTGGTCCTTTTAAAAGTCAGGAAGCCGTCTAGTATGACCTTATCACATATGTCATTGCTCAGTTCCTTCTCTGTTTTGAAAATTCAAATTTAAATCCTCTTTAATCCATTTTACTGAGTGAGATTCATCTTACTTTGTTAAAAAAATCTCTTTTAATTGATGTTAATTATAATCTTCCTTGTTTCTTCCTTTGACTTAGTTTAAAACCTTCCAGTTTCAGGCAAACCTCATAAAACACATGACCGTGTACTTGCTGGTTGATTCCTGTCTGTGGATGATATTCTCAATGATTAAAAAATTTGACCTAAATAAATGTACTCTGTTCAAACCTGCTCCCATAAGGACACTGGTTTCTTTCTGGAGAAAACTCTGGTTTCTGACCTCCTGAGGAGACTTTGACAGAAGTTGGGCTGCACAGGAAGGTAACCTGTAGTGGCACATCTGGAGGCAGAGAGAAAACAGGGACAAAAGCCAGGGGGAATGTAGGTGATGGTTGTAGCAAGGAGAATTTTCAGGCCCACACCTAGAAACCTGCAAACTTGCGAGATTTGCCATTCTATTCAGCAAACATGCCTTGAACTTTCAACACATGCCAAGCAATATGTAAGAGAAAGGAAGATTAAAAATCAGGGAATGAAACTAACATTTCTTAAGATGTGACAAACATTGTGGTAGATAGAACCTAAGTTTTACATTCTACTGATGTATTTTTTCTAACGAATACCTATTGTGTTGGTTATTTTTTTTTGGATGGTTAATCTTATATGTCAACTTGGCTAGGTCATGGAGTGCCCAGACATTTGATCAAATATTATTCTCTGTTATCATGAGGGTATTTTTGTATGAGACTAACATTTGAATCAGTAGACTGAGTAAAGCAGATTGTTCTCTCTAATGTGGGTGAGCCTCATCCAATCAGTTGAAGGCCTGAATTGAACAAAAAGTTTCACCTTCCCCTCCTGCCTTACTGTCTTCAAGTTGGGACATTGTTTTGTTCCTGCTTTCAAGTCAAATTGGAAACATCAGCTCTTCCTGGGTCTGGAGCCTGCTGGTCTTTGAAGTGCCACTTAGACCATCAACTCTCCTGGGTCTCCAGCTTGCTGACTGCAGATCTTGGGACTTGTTAGATTTCATAACCACATGGACCCATTTCAATAAAGGAAGAGAGAGAGAGAGAGAAGGAAAGAAGGAAGGGAGGAAGAAAGAAAGAAACTCCATTGGTTCTGGTTTTCTGGATAGTACTGAGCAATATACCTATGTTGGTGTGCTATGGACAGGAGATTTCAAGGAGTATGAGATAATCCATTTTCTAATTTATTCTTCCCTGATTTTCTCCATCAACATGGCCCCTGCAGTTTCTAACTGAGATAGAGACCTCAGAACAGGCATCTTTCTCAAGAAATCTGAGGCCACATAGATTTTTAGCCCTTACCAATTCTCTCCCTGCTCCCAATCAGTAAGAAATCTATTTCTGGGAGATTGAGCCATTGCTATTGATCAGTTTTCCAAACTGCAGTCATTTCTTGCTATGTCCATGGTTTTGTCACAACTGTCATCTGCAATATTGACTTGATATTTAAATATACTCACCATTTTTACTTAAGTGCATGTGCTAAAGAGGTTTGAATATACTGGTATTTTACATGGAAAACTAGTATCACTTGCGTTAAAGAGAAGGTAAAAATAAACCTAAGAAAACAAGAGAATACTCTTATATTGTAATATGACCTTATTGCTCACAAGGCTCTGAATTTGAGCCAACTTTCTCTTTGTTTCAAGTGGAAATTAGCAAGCATTAGAAAACTGAAACTTCCTCTTTGATGCAATCAGCATGGATTAAAGATAGTTCAAAAAGGAGTTACTTCTTACTGCTTGAATCAGTGTTTAAAAGGTATACTCTTGGGAGTTCCCTGGTGGCCTAGTGCTTAGAATTCTGGGCTTTCACTGCCACGGCCCAGGTTCAATCCCTGGCTGGGGAACTGAGATCCCACAAGCCACATGGTGCGGCCAAAAAAAAGGTATACCTTTTACTACTCTAATTCCCTCTGGTAGGAATGTTATTATTGAACATTTCCATCTTTAGTGGTAAATTATACCTTCTGACCGTGCTATTCCTGGCCTCATGCTTCCCTTCCTCATGCTAAATTTTTTGCAGAAAGGTACTTCTTGGGAAAACCTTGTTCTGTTGTAAATAACTGTCTTCCTCAGCTCCATAAAGGTAACTAAATTATTGATATATTAGAACCACCTGGAAAACTTTTGCAATGTCACTACTTGAAATTCCTCCCCAGTGGAATGAAGCCATCTCCATAGTTAGAAACTGGAAACCTGTCTTTTTAAAAGCAGCCTTCATCCTCATCAAGTCATGAACCAATCTGGACTGAGGCAAGCAACCTAAATCCAATAACCTAAGATCTGTTGCTCCCAGGGTCCATCAGTGATCAAAAGGTGTTGACCAAATGGAACCAATATTGAGGAGAGAAGTTCAATGAGATCATGAGAATGTGCCATTAAGGAACCACAAAAAGTGTTAAAAGCAGAATGGAAGTCTTGGCAGCTGCAATCAAGAATTTAAAGGGAGGTCAGCCTTCCACTTTGTACTTTCAGAGTGAGACATGATTCTCAGGCAAAGATGGAGGAACATTTCAATACACTGTAAAAAAGTATGGAGGAACATTTCAATAAAATATATAAGCAAATAAAATTTTTTACTCATTAGAGTGGCTCAATAATGTATTATCTCATTTTACCACTTATCAGTTTTCACTATTACCCAAGGTAGGGAATTGGGATATAAAGTTTCCCTTGAGAAACTTTTAGTCAAGTAGGAATGACCTAATAGTGAACACTCATAGGGATACAACAGTGGCTGAATGACCCCATGATCTGGGGTGA
Organism: Leucopleurus acutus; assembly: GCF_964270905.1. Taxonomy (NCBI): domain Eukaryota; kingdom Metazoa; phylum Chordata; class Mammalia; order Artiodactyla; family Delphinidae; genus Leucopleurus; species Leucopleurus acutus. The sequence continues at coordinate 21,866,068 of NC_139162.1, forward strand.
CTGAGCCTGCTGTATAGGTGAAAGGTAGGACCTGATGACATCTGGGGCTTCTTTTTCTCTAAAATCCCAAGTACTATTACTGACTTGTTGCAGAGGTATGCTATATAAACAGGGGGTGAAGTATATTATACTCACACATCTATACATGTATGTATCCATTTGAAAGACATCACATGCATTCTTCAGATAGCTTTCTTCAAGGCCCATTTATTCCTCCTTTTCTAACAAAGAGAAAAATGCATTTGGACATGGAAATGGCAATGCTTTTTTCTCCCCCATTCAGTTTTGGTTCCTATTATAACTCTTGGTTACTTTATTTCTAGGAAAAGGAAGTAAGTTAGCTTTGCTTTGACTCTGGTAATTCTTATTATTTGCTGTGAATGGAGTAATTTCCAGTTAGTGTGTTAGGGATCGATTGCAATTTCAGGGTCCTGTCTCTACCATTCATGTTACCTTAGGGTGAGCGTAAGACAGAATTGTGAAGAAGGTAAAAGTAGTTTTGGTGCCCTCTCCCCTTTTCTTCCTTGGTCTCTATAGCCCCATTTCCTGCAGTCAGACACTTCCTCTCTGCTCCCTGGCACGTTTCCAAAGGACTGAGTTTCAATTGTGAAACCTTAATTGTCCCTTTTTAAATGCATATTTATGGATTGTGTATGACCAGCTATGCGCTAACCACAGAACACAGAGAAAGGTAGCCTTTGCTCTCTAAAAGTTATTGTTACACAGTAATACGCTGGGGAAAAAACAATTGCAAAAAGTTAGGGGGGAAACTACCCTAGGATGCCGAAAGAGGGAGATGATCTCTAACTGATGGGGACATTTGATTTGGGTTTTGAAGTATTGCTTTGCAAAAGTGATCTCAGATGGAGAGAAAAGGCAAAGCAAAGATATGAACTGAACCGAGGGTGATGTATACAAAGGTTGTGGTTAATGGACCACCTGGTCTGGAATAAATGATGGGGAAAAAGGAACTTGTATTATAGATATGGATGGATACAGAGAAATCACTAGATGCTTCCAAGGTGATCTTTTCCCTTAATATGAAACAGTTAAATAAAAGTAAACCTTTTAAATAAGGATATGGGCATGCTAAGACATGTATAGGTAAATAGAGCATTTTGTGTGTGTGTTAAATACTGAATATCAATTGTCTGACTATAGAAGCAACATAAAATTGTTAATATGTTCTTTTTCTTTCTGTATGTTTATAGTTTCCTGGCTAGAGGTGGCTTCTTTTTTAAAGTGAGAATTCAGTTTGGCATGTTTGTAAGAAAGTAATGAAGATAAGACTAGTGACAATTAGAAACAAAATAAGGAAGGCCCTGAATTCTAAATAGGAACAGAGGACTGTTGGGTAGTCCATGAGGGGCTGGCTGCATCCCGCTGTCTTTATTTATTTTATTCAGTTATTTAAAAACCTTTATTGTATTTTTATCATAAAGAAAAATATGGCAACTATAGAAAACTTGGAATCATAGAAAAATATATAAGACAACCTGAAAGTCATCCAAAATCCACTACTCAGAGATAGTAATTATATAATGCATGTTTCCTTCCAGCTAAACATGAATATATAATATATAACCCTACACACACACACACACACACACACACACACACACACACACACACAATTTTGACATTGACAGAACTAGAATTATACTGCATGTATTTTTTTAACATTTTTATTGGAGTATAATTGCTTTACAATGGTGTGTTAGTTTCTGCTTTATAACAAAGTGAATCAATTATATATATATCCCCATATCTCTTCCCTCTTGCGTCTCCCTCCCTACCACCCTCCCTATCCTACCCTTCTAGCAGATCACAAAGCGCCGAGCTGATCTCCCTGTGATATACGGCTGTTTCCCACTAGCTATCTATTTTACGTTTGGTAGTGTATATATGTCCATATATACACTGCCACTCTCTCACTTTGTCCCAGCTTACCCTTCCCCCTCCCCGTTTCCTCAAGTCCATTCTCTAGTAGGTCTGTGTCTATATTCCCGTCTTGCCCCTAGGTTCTTCATAACCACTTTTTGTTTTTTCTTGGATTCCATATATATGTGTTAGCATACGGTATTTGTTTTTCTCTTTCTGACTTACTTCACTCTGTATGACAGACTCTAGGCCCATACACCTCATTACAAATAACTCAATTTCGTTTCTTTTTATGGCTGAGTAATATTCCATTGTATATATATGCCACATCTTCTTTACTCATTCATATGTTGATGGACACTTAGGTTGCCACCAAGTCCTTGCTATTGTAAATACAGCTTCAGTGAATATTGTGGTACATGACTCTTTTTGAATTATGGTTTTCTCAGGGTATATGCCCAGTAGTGGGATTGCTGGGTCGTATGGTAGTTCTATTTGTAGTTTTTTAAAGAACCTCCATACTGTTCTCCATAGTGGCTGTATCAATTTACATTCCCACCAACAGTGCAAGAGGGTTCCCTTTTCTCCATACCCGCTCCAGCATTTATTGTTTGTAGGTTTTTTGTTGATGGCCATTCTGACTGGTGTGAGATGATATCGTGTTGTAGTTTTGATTTGCATTTCTCTAATGACTGGTGATGTTGTGCATTGTTTCATGTGTTTCTTGGCAATCTGTATATCTTCTTTGGAGAAATGACTGTTTAGGTCTTCTGCCCATTTTTGGATTGGGTTGTTTTTTTTTTTGATGTTGAGCTGCATGAGCTGCTTGTAGATTTTGGAGATTAATCCTTTGTCAGTTGCTTCATTTGCAAATATTTTCTCCCATTCTGAGGGTTATCTTTTCATCAAAGATAGACATTGATCAAACCTTTCCAGGTTTCCTTGGCTGTGCAAAAGCTTTTAAGTTTCATTAGGTCCCATTTATTTTTACTTCCATTTCTCTAGGAGGTGGGTCAAAAAGGATCTTGCTGTGATTTATGTCATAGAGTGTTCTGCCTATGTTTTCCTCTAAGAGTTTTATAGTGTCGGCCTTACATTTAGGTCTTCAATCCATTTTGAGCTTATTTTTGTGTATGGTGTTAGGGAGTGTTCTAATTTCATTCTTTTACATGTAGCTGTCCAGTTTTCCCAGCACCACTTCCTGAAGAGGCTGTCTTTTCTCCATTGTATGTTCTTGCCTCCATTATCACAGACATGGTAACCATATGTGTGTGTGTTTATCTCTGGGCTTTCTATCCTGTTCCATTGATCTATATTTCTGGTTTTGTGCCAGTTCCATACTGTCTTGATAACTGTAGCTTTGTAGTATAGTCTGAAGTCTAGGAGCCTGATTCCTCCAGCTTCATTTTTCTTTCTCAACATTGCTTTGGCTATTTGGGGTCTTTTGTGTTTTCATACAAATTGTGAAATTTTTTGTTCTAGTTCTGTGAAAAATGCCATTGGTAGTTTGATAGGGATTGCTTTGAATCTGTAGATTGCTTTGAGCAGCAGAGTCATTTTCACAATGTTGATTCTTCCAATCCAAGCACATGGTATATTTCTCCATCTGTTTGTATCATCTTTAATTTCTTTCATCAGTGTCTTATAGTTTTTTGCATACAGGTCTTTTGTCTCCTTAGGTAGGTTTATTCCTAGGTATTTTATTCTTTTTGTTGCAATAGTAAATGGGAGTGTTTCCTTAATTTCTCTTTCTGATTTTTCAGCATTAGTGTACAGGAATGCAAGAGATCTCTGTGCATTAATTTTGTATCCTGCTACTTTACCAAATTCATTGATTAGCTCTAGTAGTTTTCTGGTAGCATCTTTAGGATTCCCTATGTATAGTATCATGTCATCTGCAAACAGTGACAGCTTTACTTCTTCTTTTCCGATTTGGATTCCTTTTATTTCTTTTTTTCTCCAATTGCTGTGGCTAAAACTTCCAAAACTATGTTGAATAATAGTGGTGAGTGTGTGAAACCTTCTCTTGTTCCTGAGCTTAGTGGAAATGGTTTCAGTTTTTCACCATTGAGGATGATGTTGGCTGGGCTTTGTCATATATGGCCTTTATTATGTTGAGGTAAGTTCCCTCCATGCCTACTTTCTGGAGGGTTTTTATCATAAATGGGTGTTGAATTTTGTCAAAAGCTTTCCCTGCACCTATTGAGATGATCATATGGTTTTTCTCCTTTAATTTGTTAATATGGTGTATCACATTGATTGATTTGCATATATTGAAGAATCCTTGCATTCCTGGGATAAACCCCACTTGATCATGGTGTATGATCCTTTTAATGTGCTGTTAGATTCTGTTTGCTAGTGTTTTGTTGAGGATTTTTAGATCTATGTTCATCAGTGATATTGGCCTGTAGTTTTCTTTTTTTGTGACATCTTTGTCTGGTTTTGGTATCAGGGTGATGGTGACCTCGTAGAATGAGTTTGGGAGTGTTCCTCCCTCTGCTGTATTTTGGAAGTTTTAGAAGGATAGGTGTTAATTCTTCTCTAAACGTTTAATAGAATTTGCCTGTGAAGCCATCTGGTCCTTGGCTTTTGTTTGTTGGAAGATTTTTAATCACAGTTTCAATTTCAGTGCTTGTGATTGGTCTGTTTTTATTTTCTATTTCTTCCTTGTTCTGTCCTGGAAGATTGTGCATTTCTATCAATTTGTCCATTTCTTCCAGGTTGTCCATTTTATTGGCATATAGTTGCTTGTCGTAATCTCTCATGATCCTTTGTATTTCTGCAGTGTCAGTTGTTACTTCCCATTTTTCATTTCTAATTCTGTTGATTTGAGTCTTCTCCCTTTTTTTCATGATGAGTCTGGTTAATGGTTTATTTTCAAAAAAAGTGGAGATTTTCACCACTTGATAATATGTGGAGCTGGGAGGTCTCTGGTGGACCAATGTTCTGAACTTGGCTCTCCTACTTCAGAGGTGCAGCCTTGATGCCTGGCTGGAGCACCAAGAGCCTGCCATCCACACAGCTCAGAATAAAAGGGAGTAAAAGAAAGAAGGAAAGAAAGGAAGGAAGAAAGAAGGAAAGGTAGGAAGGAACGAAAGAAGGAAGGAAGGAAGGAAGGAAAAAATTTTTTAAGTTATTAAAAAACAAAACATAATTATTAAAATAAAATTTTAAAAGTAATTTTTAAAAAAAGAAAGAAAGAAGAGAAAAACCAAACCCAAAAACAAATTCACCAATGATAACAAGTGCTGAAAACTATACTTAAAAAAAAAACAAAAAAAGAGGACAGACAGAACCTGAGGACGAACGGTAAAAGGAAAGCTATACAGACAAAATCACACACAGAAGTATACGCATACACACTCACAAAAAGAGAAAAAGGGAAAAAAACAAAATATATATATCGTTGCTCCCAAAGTCCACCTCCTCAGTTTGGGATTATTCGTTGTCTATTCAGGTATTCCAGGATGCAGGGTACATCAGGTTGACTGTGGAGATTTTATCCGCTGCTCCTGAGGCTGCTGGGAGAGATTTCCCTTTCTCTTCTTTGTTCACACAGCTCCTGGGATTCAGGTTTGGATTTGGCCATGCCTCTGAGTGTAGGTAGCCTGAGGGCGTCTGTTCTTATCTCAGACAGGAAGGGGTTAAAGGAGCAGCTGCTTCTGGGCCTCTGGCTCACTCAGGGCGGTGGGGAGGGAGGGGTACGGAGTGGGGGTGGGGGGGAGAGCCTGTGGTGGCAGAGGCCGGTGTGACGTTGCACCGGCCTGAGGCGCGCCGTTTGTTCTCCTGGGGAAGTTGTCCCTGGATCACGGGACCCTGGCAGTGGGGGACTGCATGTATTTTTGTGTACTTTTTTTTTTAACTGACTCATATCTTATTCTATTAACCAGCCTATAAAAACAGAACTTCCTGAACAATGTTAAATTATAAGGCTGATAGCATTTATTCTCTGGTGTTTGGATGATATACCTTTCCATTGTTCTATAATATGTTTCTAAAGAGATATAAAGACAGGCAGATAGATGGATAGATTTAATTTACTTTCATTTCACTTTGGTCTCCTGAATAAATAGTTGGAATTTGCCAGACATCCCATTATATGGAATGCCCATGGAGTTCCACATCTGGAAGTTTGTTGTTGTCAATAGCCATGAGCCCACTTTTCAGTACAGTCCCTCTTTAAATATACTGGAGATCTGTTAGACTGAAGAGAGATAGCCTTACCCCAAATGTCAGGTTTTCAGACAAGCTCGCATGTGGAATAACTGACAACAGCGATCTCCTGCATGCATGCCTACCATGAGCCTCCTTGCCACCCCGCTATGGACAGCCTGCCCATGTAGCTGCTACTTACTAGCCAGCTGTTTTCTGGATGTTCTAGTCTAGGAGCAGAAGTAGCAATGGAGATTGTTATGTGGATGAAGAAGGAAGAACCCTCAGGCTGTCTCAGTTAAAATTCCCATGCACTGATAGAAGATGATTGCAGAGGTGAGAAACACATCATTTCTGAACAAGATAAGAAACAGCAGTAGTGAGATAAAGGGATTCAGGCACATACCTGACTGATGGATTTCTATGATTTGTTGCATAGCAAATGTGAGTTGCCAATTTCTCAGTCTCCTTCCAATTCTTGTCAGTTTCAGTCCTGAAATTTTCTGGCAATTAAGTAAACCTAGTGTTCAATATAGTTTTGAATTTTTTTTCTGCAAAGTTGGATTAGTATCTATGATATATAACCAAGACCCTCTTTAATGGAGCCAATTTTTACATGTGGATATGTTAGGGATTCTTTCTGGTCTGAATCTTTCTATTTTTCTACTGCCCCCTCAACCCTGCCATGAAACATGTCCTGTATTTCAGGGGCCGGCTGAAGGCCGTTTTCTTTGTATCTGGGTTTTCTCTGTTTAAATCACTTTGACATCGATGTTTTATGGGAGAATCCCTTTGGATTCATGACCTTACCTTCATCCATGCATGCTGTGAGGCCTTTTAGACCTAGGTTGTATCTGTATCTCCTCAGTTTCCAGAACCCTGTATCAGAGTTCTTTGGTTGCCTGGGAGAGGAAAGTTGGGGATTTCTATGGGTTTCTAATTATTTCAGTGGGAAATTGAGAGAGGCTGAGCCAGCAGCTCTTAGTTGCTCAGATGTCATTTAAACCTGGAAATAATTTCAATGAAGTTTTCTGAGGAGAGAAATGAATGATTGATACTATACTTAAAGATAATAAAAGTTTGGCTGCAATGTATAGAAAGCTTTAAAGGGGAACTGAATTTGAGAAAATCAGTAAAAACAAAACAAAACAAAACAGTGTAAAACCAGAGGTTTTAAGCCAGAGGTAGTGAAGGCCTGAAATAGGATAGTGTTTGTTACAATAGAAGCACTGGTATTACTTGGCTCTTGACTCAAAGCCAGACAAATAAAAAATTTAGAAAAAAATCGGTGTTCTTTAGATGACTTGAAAAACACAGTGGTGGGCAGCCTAGTTAAATATGCTGAGCTGCAATTTGTGGTTTTCTTTTTCTTTTTTTTTTTTTTAAAGAAATGAAGATTGAAAAGAATATTACCTACATAAAGAAAATTGTGATATTAAATAATCTATTGGAAAGAATCTGGCACATAGTAGGTATGAGATAAATATTAGTCCTTTTTCTTGTCATTTTTAGAATTATTTATTTATACTCAACTAGTTCTGTTTAGCTATTTGTATGTTTATCTACCCACTGAGTTAAAACAAATCCTTCTGTTGTCTTAATTTTATTAAGCTGGATAAACTGTGTTGCTGTCTTGCTTTGTTACCTTGTCCCTGCATCAGAAATGAATGATGAACATCACTATTTCTGGGACCTTTGGTTATTATCTCTGGTTTTCAGAATTGTGCATTTTCCCCATGCATGTTTTCAAGCTGATATGTCACACCAAGATAACTCAATGTGAGCTGCAGAATTTGTATCATAGTATCACTGAGGCTTCCTATCATTTGCCATGGCTGAAACAACCTGACATGAAATATAACACTATAACATGTCAGGTGGAAAATTTAAACATTGCTTTTTCCCAAGGAAGAATAGAATCTTTATATTATAAACCACACTGTTTCAAAAGGGGGGAAAAAGTTATGATACTGTATTGATTCTTCTAGGGAGCTGAGTTAGCGAAAATCCCTTCTACTTAAGGATTGTTCATTTCCCTCTTTTGACACAAGAACAATTCTAAACAAGCTGTTTCGTAGCTAACTAAAATCCTTTAAAAAATATCCTAGGAAAGCATTTTGATAAGTACCAAACTAGTAAAACTGTTGTTTATGAGTGTCTTGTTAATTTCTTCTCTCATATTTTCTTGGTAAACTCTAAGTAATCAAGATGGATACAGACATACCTTATTTTATTGTGCTTTTTTTTAATAGCACTTCACAGATACTGCATTTTTTCCTTTACAAATTGAAGGTTTGTGGCAACCTTACATCGACCAAGTTTATTGGTGCCAATTTCCTGACAGCATTGGCTCACTTCTTGTCTGTGTGTCACATTTTTGGTAATCCTAGTAATATTTCAGACTTTTTCATTAGCATTATATTTGTTACGGTGATCTGTGATCAGTGATCTTTGATGTTGCAAAAGATCATTGCAAAAAGATTACAACTCACTGATGGCTGAAATGATGGTTAGCATTTTTTAGCAACAAGGTACTTTTTAATTAAGGTATGTATTTTTTTTAGACATAATCCTATTGCACACTTAATCGACTACAGATTAGAGGCAACATAACTTTTATATGCATTGAGAAACCCAAAAATTGTGTGATTCGTTTTATTGCTGTGGTCTGGAACCGAACCTGCAGTATCTCTGGGCTATGCCTGTACAGTCATTTACAATTGATAAGTCTCTCTCCTTCCTATTTGCACTAGAGAAAAGTAGAGTTAAAAGTAGAGTGTTATAAAGCAAATAAGAGCTAATTATGCAAGAAAGCTTAGTTGTAGATGGTGCATTAGTTTCCCTGAAGTGATCAGTCTCCAGTAATTAGCATGAGCTAAAGAGAAAGAGAGTCTGGTAGAAACTACCATCATTTCTCTGCCTTGCTTTCTACTTTTCTCTCTTTATTTTGCTCTCTGCCTCCTTTCACTCTCTTGTTTGCTAGACATTCTTGTTGGCTTAATCAGAAAACAGACTTTGGTTCCTTGTAATAAAAATAATTTATAAATGCACACTTGGGGTTTCTTTCTGCTGTCATTCTGATTTTATATTGATGATTTTTTCTTGATCACAGGAGTACTAGAGGTGAATAAAGTAGCAAATAATCATAAAATGATGATGAGGATAATGATGACATTGCTGATACAGATAGTTCACATATGAGTATTTTTTATTCACTGGAAATCATGTTAAATAGTTCCTAAGCCAGGAGTGCTCTGGTGGTGGGAAACATGGCAATTCTATGTGGTAGGTACATTTAACGTTTTCATTTCCTCACAAGGTGATTGAACTTAATACAAATTATATTATTCTTCTGAATTATTGTTTGTTAGTAACAGAACCAAAATACAGACCTTATTTATTCTGACTTGAAATCCTATGTGCCTACCCCTCATGCTGTGCTCTATGGAAGATGGACTTGCACTGATAACATAGGATTTGGAGTATTAGCCAAATTCTACTTAGTGGGGACAGATCCAGGGTTAGGGTTAGGGTTAGGGTTAGGTTTAGTGGTGTCTAAACGTAGACACCACTGCTTCTTAGTGATGCTGCTTTTATAGAGGCATATATGGACTTGTGGGCTCATCCCTATTCTTTGCATTATTGGGTGTTTAGATTTTAAGGTTGTTATATTCCATAGGCAGAGCCAGCAAAAACAAAACAACATACTTAAGTGGCGTAGGTGGGTTAAAATGCAAACTACTTATACAAGATTATAATGGCATAACAGCAGAACAGATAAGGGTGTGAATATTTCAGTTGGATAGTGGTGGATTTTAGAACACAGTTCACACTACACCCTTTGTGTGACTTCGGATTCATTCTGCCTTGGTTTCTCCATCATACACTTTTATACTATTGTTCTTACAGGCCTGTTGTGAGGTTTAAATAAAATAATGCATAGAAAGTGCTCTGCACTATACTTATAAAAAATAAGCATGCCACAAATGCTGTCTGTCTCCTTTCCCATATCTGTGGGGCACTGGTCTTTCCTTGGTCACTCCGGTCAATCCGACAGACATGGGACTATCAACAAGAAGAGGAAGCAGAACAGACACTATTGTTGCTGATAAATCATCCTGGATTTAGAGACTTCTCCCTTTGAAATTTAAGAATATCGAAGGCTTAGCCAAGGTGGCAGAGATTATTATTCTTTCTGTTATCCCTTAAGAGCTTGGAACAAGATCACATTTGAGGGGGCTTCTTGAGGACGTGCTTTGCTTTGAAGACTGAAATTTTATGTATGCATGTAATGCCTTGTTTGGGATGGTTAGATTTTTACACCCTAGTGGGAAATTCCAGTAGCACCTTATGTGTTCTAATTATTGCTTTAAATTTGCTCAATCCACTGAAGTTGTAGAGTATAGTTTTGGGTGGTGCCCAACAGTAAGAATTTCTGGAAGAGAGATAGAATTTAAATACAGATTTGTGCTGGTGCTGTTCCTGTATCCTGAAGTGTCTTTTCCTCTTGGAGCACATTATATCCTCCTTCAAGACTCAGTTCAAATGTTATCACCTTCCCAGGTCATTCCCTAACCCCTCTTATCAGTATAGAAATATGTATTACCTTATGCCTATAACTGGAAATAATACTGAATAAAAAAAGTATTTATTGAACACTCTATAAATCTGCCAGGCATAGTGCTACCTCTTTAATATACTTTATTCCATTAATCCTTATAAGAATCTTTTGCTGAAGACATTATTGCTATGCCTATCTTAATGATGAGGAAATGAAGGCTCAAAGATGTCGTGTAGTTTTCCCAAGGTTACCAAGCTAGTCTTAGGTTTTCCTCAGAGAAGATGGATGTGTTTTGCCCAGTTGATGCATAAACTAGGCTCATTCCAGAATATTAATGGAGTCAATTAATCTTTTTATTATAACCTCCCAAATTCTCTGGAAATATTTGTCAAATACAGAATATTAATAAAAAATTAAAATGCAATATACTGAATAATTAAACCCACAAAGGCCTGATTTATCTTTAATGCTTTTAATGATATTTTTAAAAAGGGAAAGTTTTGATAACATATGCTTGGGGCAGCATATGAAGAGATGAACAAGCTGTTCCTTCTTATTGTTTATTCTTAGAGGCTGTTGGTGGGGAAGCAAAATGCCAAGGGCAGTGATACTGTGGGTATGATTGCTGTGTGCATGCGTCTGGTAGTATATTATATTTTTCTTCCTTAAGTTTTATTTCTGTTCCATATTCAAAAGTCATTTTCTCAGTTGTGCTTTTTTTTTAGAAAACATTTTTAATTTTGAGGATTTTTTTTTCCTTTTTTGTCTATCTGTTGAGAATTCACTAGATTAATACTTTCAAAGTCCTTTGTCACCAGGTTCAAAGGAATTGAAGTCATGGCACCCTTACCGTATAGCATGAATATCTCCCTAAAGAATTATCAAAGTAAAGAAATGAGCAATCAAGCCATGAAAAGACATGGAGGAAACTTAAAGCCTAAGTTACTAAGTGAAAGAAGTCAATCTGAAAAGTTCACATACTGTGTAACTCCAAATATGTGACATTTTGGAAAAGACAAAACTATGGAAACAGTAAAATGATTGGTGGTTTGGGGCAAGAAAGGATGACTAGGTGGAACATGGGATTCTTAGGGTGGTGAAACTATTCTGTATGATAAGGTCGATACATGTTCGTCAAACCCAAATAATGTACAACACAAGAGAGTGAACCATAATGTAAATTATGGACTTTGGTTGATAATGATGTGTCAATGTTGAGTTACTCATTGTAGCAAGTGTACTAAACTAGTATAGACTGTTGATAGTGGAGGAGGCTGTGTGTGTGTGTGTGTGTGTGTGTGTGTAAAGGGGCATACATGGGAATTATATGTACTTTCCACTCAACTCTGCTGTGAACCTAAACCTGCTTTAAAAAATACAGTTTATTTTAATAAGGAGGGAAAGGAATAAAGCACAGTGGTTCCTTTACTTTTCATATTTATCCTGTCAGACAATCCCAATTTCTATGATCCTGTAGGAAAGTAGTGATAAGAAGTTTAAGGAAACATTTCCAGAAATGGAAAAATTGCTAAAAATAGGAAAACTACAAGTTCACAATGCTTTCCCTCCTTCAATATCTAACTTTCCCATCTACTTCTCCCTTCTTTGCACAGATAGCACTTTCTTGTGTTACAGAGTACAGCTTAAACATTGCCAATTTAAGAAGCTTTTCCTGACCATCCCATTGATCACAGACATATGGATGGTGCCTAGCATATTCACCTACTCTAGTTCTCCACATAACACTTACTACTGTTGTTCTTCATATTTATAAATCCCTTTACTTTATCGTATCTGTCTAGATCTCCTTGCCTTACAGTTAGCTTCCTTTGGGGCAGATTAGACATGAGTATCTTCATGTTCTGTCTAGGTCACTGTTTTCACTGTGGAGGACGGCAGTCATAAAAGATACTTTTATGACCCTTAAAGATACAAAAGACTCTCTTAAAGGAAATAGGGCCCTTGGACTCTAGGAAATTTGGCTACTCCAGCTGGTCCTTCAGCATTGAGTCCTACATAGCAGTGGTTTATGGTTGAGCAGCATTTGTTAAGCCCAGATGTTAAGCCCATTTATTTATTTAAATGAGATTTAACGCTAGGGAAAAAACACTTATTGTGTAGCATACCTACTATGAAACAAACCTTCTATTAGGCACTGGAATGCAAAGATGAATAAAACAGAATCCTGAGTCCTCCAGGTTCAGAAAGAAGCATTGAAGAGGGAGGCATGATTATACTGTTATAATACTACACAGTGTCAGTTATAATGAAGGCTGGTGTCAATATTTGAAATGAACAGTAATTCAGATATTTGATAAAGGTCAAGGGAAACTTCACCAAAGTCGTAAATTAGTAACAACATTCAAGATTCTGTAGGAGTTTGAAAGAGAAATGAGGAGGAAAGAGTTTCATGAGCAGTTACCAAATGATCTAAGGCTGAGGTGTGTAATAGTGCATGGCTTCTGTGGGATGACAAGCCGTTCACAGTACCTACACCTGCACCTCTGGGAGGGAGCTGTGAAGGAGGAAAAGTTTCCACACACTAGGAAGCCCCTTCACTGGTGGAAACGGGGTGGGTGGGGGTGAAGCTTCAGAGCCACGGAGGAGAGGGCAGCAACAGGGGTGCAAAGTGGAGAGATGCCCGCACAGAGGATCGGTGCAGACCAGCACTCACCAGGCTTGTCTGCTCACCTGCCGGGGCGGGTGGAGACTGGGAGCTGTGGCTTGGGCTTCGGAGTTCAGATCCCAGGGAGAAGACTGTGGGTGAATGCTTGAACACAGCCTGAAGGGGGCTAGTGCACCACAGCTAGGTGGGAGGGAGTCTGGAAAAAGTCTGGACCTGCCAAGAGACCATTGTTTCGGGGTGTGTGACGAGGAAGGATTCCTGCTCCATGTGCCCACAGAAGGCAGAGCACCACCTAAGTGAGCTCCAGAGACGGGCGCGAGCCGCAGCTATCAGCTTGGACTCCAGAGATGGGCATGAAATGCTAATGCTGCTAGTGCAACCACCAAGAAGCCTCTGTGCAAGCACAGGTCACTATCCACACACACCCCCGCCCCTGGGAGCCTGTGCAGCATGCCACTGTCACTGTCCCGTGATCCAGAGACAAATAATTTTTTTCTTCTTTTTTGCAGTACGCAGGCCTCTCACTGTTGTGGCCTCTCCCGTTGTGGAACACAGGCTCCAGATGTGCAGGCTCAGCGGCCACGGCACATGGGCCCAGCCGCTCTGTGGCATGTGGGATCCTCCTGGACCGGGGCACGAACCCGCGTCCCCTGCATCGGCAGGCGGACTCTCAACTACTGCACCACCGGGGAAGCCCTCTTTCTTTTTTTTTTTCTTCCTTTTCTTCTGAGCCATGCAGCTGACAGGGTCTTGGTGCTCTGGCCTGGTGCCAGGCCTGAGTCTCTGAGGTGGAAGAGCCGAGTCAGGACATAGGACCATCAGAGACCTCCTTGCTCACGTAATATCAATCGGCAAGACCTCTCCCAGAGATCTACATCTCAGTGCTAAGACCCAGGTCTACCAAATGGCCAGCAAGCTCTAGTGCTGGACGCCCCATGCCAAACAACTAGCAACACAGGAACACAACCCCACTGATTAGCAGAGAGGCTGCCTAAAATCATACTAGGTTCACAGATACCCCAAAATGTACCACCAGATGCAGCCCTGCCCATCAGAAAAACAAGATCCAGCCCCACCCACCAGAACACAGGCACCAGTCTCCTCCACCAGGAAGCCTACACAACCCACTGACCACCCTTACCCAATGGGGGCAGACACCAAAAACAACGGGAACGACGAACCTGCACCCTGCAAAAAGGAGACCCCAGACACAGTAAGTTAAGCAAAATGAGAAGACAGAGAAATACACAGCAGATGAAGGAGCAAGGTAAAAACCCACCAGACCAAACAAATGAAGAGGAAATAGGCAGTCTACCTGAAAAAGAATTCAGAGTAATGATAGTAAAGATGATCTTGGAAATAGAATGGAGAAAATACAAGAAACGTTTGACAAGAACCTGGAGGAACTAAAGAGCAAACAAACAATGATGAACAACACAATGAAATTAAAAATTCTGTAGAAGGAATCAATAGCAGAATAACTGAGGCAAAAGATCAGATAATGACCTGTAAGATAAAATAGTGGAAATAACTACTGCAGAGAAGAATAAATAAAAAAGAATGAAAGTAATTGAGGACAGTCTCAGAGACTCTGGGACAACATTTAATGCACCAACATTTGAATTATAGGGGTCCCAGAAGAAGAAGAGAAAACAGAAAGGGTCTGAGAAAATATTTGAAGATACTATACTTGAAAACATCCCTAACATGGGAAAGGAAATCATCAATCAAGTCCAGGAAGTGCAGAGAGTCCCATACAGAATAAATCCAAGGAAAAACATGCCAAGACACATATTAATCAAACTATCAAAAATTAAATACAAAGAAAAAATATTAAGAGCAGTAAGGGAAAGGCAACAAATACATACAAGGGAATCCCCATAAGGTTAAGAGCTGATCTTCCAGCAGAAACTCTGCAAGCCAGAAGGGAGTGGCAGGACATATTTAAAGAGATGAAAGGGAAAAACTTACAACCATGATTACTCTACCCAGCAAGGATCTCATTCAGATTTGAATGAGAAATTAAAACCTTTATAGATAAGCAAAAGTTAAGAGAATGCAGCACCACCAAACGAGCTTTACAACAAATGCTAAAGGAACTTCTCTAGTCAGGAAGCACAAGAGAAGGAAAAGACCTACAATAAAAAGCCCAAAACAATTAAGAAAATGGTAATAGGAACATACATATCAATAATTACCTTAAATGTAAATAGATTACATGCTCCAACCAAAAGACATAGACTGGCTGAATGAATACAAATATAAGACCTGTATATATGCTGTCTACAAGAAACCCACTTCAGACCTAGAGACACATATAGTCTGAAAGTGAGGGGATGAAAAAGATATTTCATGCAAACGGAAATCAAAAGAAAGCTGGAGTAGCAATTCTCATATCAAACAAAATAGACTTTAAAATATAGACTATTACAAGAGACAAAGAAGGACACTACATAATGATCAAGGGATAAATCAAAGAAGAAGATATAAGAATTGTAAATATTTATGTACCTGACATAGGAGCACCTCAATACATAAGGCAAATGCTAGCAGCCATAAAAGTGGAAATCAACAGTAACACAATCATAGTAGGGGACCTTAACACCCCACTTTCACCAATGGACAGATCACCCAAAATGAAAATAAATAAGGAAACACAAGCTTTAGATGACACATTAAACAAGATGGACTTAATTGATATTTATAGGACATTTCATCCAAAAACAACAGAATACACTTTCTTCTCAAGTGCTCATGGAACATTCTCCAGGATAGATCATATCTTGGGTCACAAATAAAGCCTTGGTATGTTTAAGAAAATTGAAATCATATTGAGTATCTTTTCTGACCACAACACTATGAGACTAGATATGAATTACAGGAAAAAAACTGTAAAAACTACAAACACACGGAGGCTAAACAATACACTACTAAATAACCAAGAGATCACAAAGAATTCAAAGAAGAAATCAAAAAATACCTAGCAACAAATGCCAATGAAAACACGATGACCCAAAACCTGTGGGATGCAGCAAAAGCAGTTCTAAGAGGGAAGTTTATAGCAATACAATCCTACCTCAAGAAACAATAAACATCTCAAATAAACAACCTAACCTTACAACTAAAGCAATTAGAGAAAGAAGAACAAAAAACCCCCAAAGATAGTAGAAGGAAAGAAATCATAAATATCATATCAGAAATAAATGAAAAATAAATGAAGAAAACAATAGCAAAGATCAGTAAAACTAGAAACTGGTTCTTTGAGAAGATAAACAAAATTGATAAACCATTAACCAGACTCATCAAGAAAAAAAGGGAGAAGACTCAGAGTTAGATATGAAAAAGGAGAAGTAAAACCTGACCCTGCAGAAATACAAAGAATTATAAGGGATTACTACAAGCAACTATATGCCAGTAAAATGGACAACCTGGAAGAAATGGACAAATTTATAGAAAAGCACAAACTTCTGAGACTGAACCAGGAAAAAATAGAAAATATGAACAGACCAATCACAAGCACTGAATTCAAATTGTGATTAAAAATCTTCCAACAAACAAAAGCCCAGGACCAGATGGCTTCACAGGCAAATTCTATCAAACATTTAGAGAAGAGCTAACACCCATCCTTCTCAAAATCTTCTCAAATATAGCAGAGAGAGGAACACTCCCAAATTCATTCTACAAGGCCACCATCACCCTGATACCAAAACCGGACAAAGATGTCACCAAAAAAGAAAACCTAGGCCAATATCACTTTTGAGCATAGATGCAAAAATCCTCAACAAAATACTAGCAAACAGAATCCAACAGCACATTAAAAGGATCATATGCCATGATAAAGTGGGGTTTATCCCAGGAATGCAAGATTTCTTCAATATACACAAATCAGTTAATGTGATAAACCATATTAACAAATTGAAGGAGAAAAAACATATGATCATCTCAGTAGATGCAGAAAAAGCTTTTGAAAAAATTCAACACCGATTTTTGATAAAAACCCTCCAGAAAGTGGGCATAGAGGGAACTTACCTCAACATAATAAAGGCCATACATGACAAACCCACAGCTAACATCGTTCCCAGTGGTGAAAAACTGAAACCATTCCCTCTAAGATCAGGAACAAGACAAGGTTGCCCACTCTCGCCACTATGATTCAACATAGTTTTGGAAGTTTTAGCCTCAGCAATCGAGAAGTAAATGAAGTAATAGGAATCCAAATCGGAAAAGAAGAAGTAAAACTGTCACTGTTTGCAGATGATGTGATACTATACATAGAGAATCCTAAATATACTACCAGAAAACTTCTAGAGCTAATCAATGAATTTGGTAAAGTAGCAGCATACAGAATTAATGCACAGAAATCTCTTGCATTCCTATACACCTATGATGAAAAATCGGAAAGAGAAATTAGGGAAACACCTCCATTTACCACTGCAACAAAAAGAGTAAAATACTTAGGAATAAACCTACCTAAGGAGACAAAAGACCTATATGCAGAAAACTATAAGACAGTGATGAAAGAAATTAAGATGATTCAACAGATGGAGAGATATACCATGTTCTTGGATTGGAAGAATCAACATTGTGATAGTGACTGTCCACCCAAAACAACCTACAGATTCAGTGCAATCCCTATGAAACTACCAATGACATTTTTCACAGAAGTAGAACAAAAAATTTCACAATTTGTGTGGAAACACAAAATACCCTGAATAGCCAAAGCAATCTTGAGAAAGAGAAAGTGAGCTGGAGGAAGCAGCATGCCTGACTTCAGACTATACTACAAAGCTACAGTAATCAAGACAGTATGGTACTGGCACAAAAACAGAAATATAGATCAGTGGAACAGGATAGAAAGCCCAGAAGTAAATCTACACACATATGGTCAGCTTATCTTTGATAATGCAGGCATGAACATACAATGGAGAAAAGACTGCCTCTTCAATAAGTGATGTGGGGAAACTGGACAGCTACATGTAAAAGAATGAAATTAGAACACTCCCTAACACCATACACAAAAATAAACTCAAAATGGATTAAAGTCCTAAATGTAAGGCCAGACACTATAAAACTCTTAGAGGAAAACATAAGCAGAACACTCTATGACATAAATCACATGAAGATCCTTTTTGACCCACATCCTAGAGAAATGGAAATAAAAAGAAAAATAAACAAATGCGACCTCATGAAAGTTAAAAGCTTTTGCACAGCAAAGGAACCTATAAAGAATATGAAAAGACAACCCTCAGAATGGGAGAAAATATTTGCAAACGAAGCAACTGACAAAATATTAATCTGCAAAATATACAAGCAACTCAAGCAGCTCAATATCAAAAAAACAAACAATCCAATCCAAAAATGGGCAGAAGACCTAAATAGACATTTCTCCAGAGAAGATATACAGATTGCCAGCAAACACATGAAAGGATGCTCAACATCAGTAATCATTGGAGAAATGCAAATCAAAACTACAACGAGATATCACCTCACAATGGTCAGAATGGCCATCATCAAAAAATCTACAAACAGTAAATGCTGGAGAGCGTGTAGAGAAAATGGAATCCTCTTGCACTGTTGGTGGGAATGTAAATTTATACAACCACTGTGGAGAACAGTATGGAGGTTCCTTAAAAAACTAAAAGTAGAACTACCATATGACCCTGCAATTCCACTACTGGGTATACACCCTGAGAAAATCATAATTCAAAAAGAGTCATGTACCACAATGTTCACTGCAGCTCTATTTACAATAGCCAGGACATGGAAGCAACCTAAGTGTCCATCGATAAATGAATGGATAAAGAAGATGTGGCACATATATGCAATGGAATATTACTCCGCCATAAAAGGAAACGAAATTGAGTTATTTGTAGTGAGGTGGATGGACCTAGAGTCTGTCATACAGAGTGAAGTAAGTCAGAAAGGGAAAAACAAATACCGTACGTTAACACATATATATGGAATCTAAAAAAAAAAAAAAAAAAAAAAGGTTCTAATGAACCCAGGGGCAAGACAGGAATAAAGACAGAGACATAGAGAATGGACTTTAGGACGTTGGGTGGGGTAAGGTTTAGCTGGTACGAAGTGAGGGAGTGGCAATGACAAATATACACTACCAAATATAAAATAGATAGCTAGTGGGAAGCAGCTGCATAGCACAGGGAGATCAGCTTGGTGCTTTGTGACCTCCTAGAGCGGTGGGATAGGGAGGTTGGGAGGGAGACGCCAGAGGGAGGGGATATGGGGATATATGTATACATATAGCTGAGTCATTTTGTTATACAGCAGAAACTAACACACCATTGTAAAGCAATTGTACTCCAATAAATATTTTAAAAAATATAAAACTATAATATACTTTTACCATGCAATCCATAATTATAATCCTTGGCATTTACCCAAAGGAACGTAAAACTTATGTCCGCACAAATACCTGCACAAGAATGTTTATAGCAGCTGTATTCATAATTGCCAACACTTAGAAGCAACCAAGATGTCCTTCAGTAAGTGAATGAATAAATAAGCTTCAGTACATCTGGATAATTAACTATTATTCAGTGCTAGAAAGAAATGAGCTCTCAAGACATGGAACGACATAGAGGACAATTAAATATGTATTACTGAATAAAAGAAGCCAGTCTAACAGGGCTGTATAATGTATGATTCCAACTATATGACACTCTGGAAAAGGGAAAATTTGGGAGAGAGTAAAAAGATCAATGGGGGGCTTCCCTGGTGGCGCAGTGGTTGAGAGTCCGCCTGCCGATGCAGGAGACACAGGTTCGTACCCCGGTCCGGGAAGATCCCACATGCCGCGGAGCGGCTGGGCCCGTGAGCCATGGCCGCTGAGCCTGAGCCTCCAGAGCCTGTGCTCCGCGATGGGAGAGGCCACAGCAGTGAGAGGCCCATGTACCGCAAAAAAAAAAAAAAAAGATCAATAGGTGCCATGGAGTGTGGAGTGGGGAGGGATGAATAGGTGGAGCACAGAGGATTTTTAGGGCAGTGAAACCACTCTGTATAGTATAATGACGAATGTATATCATTACACATTTGTCCAAACCCATAGGACGTAGAACACAATGAATGAACTCTAATGTAAGCTATGAACTTTGGGTGTTTATGATGTGTCAATGTAAGTTCCTTCATTGTAACAAATATATTATTTTGGTGGGGGATGTTGATAATGGGGGATGATATGCATGAGTAGGGGTGGAAAATATATGGAAAATCTCTGTACCTCTCTCTCAATTTTTGCTGTGAACGTAAAACTGCTCTTAAAAAATAGTCTTTAAAAAAAGTGTATGGTCACCTTAGTGACAAGGCCAAGGAGGGAGATAGGATCGGGACTGTGGGGATGTGGTATATTATGGTTGGAAGGTTGGGCCTTTTTCCTGTGAGGACCCAGATAAGTAAACTGTGAAGGATAATGACCATTTAGGATTTTTATATTTTATTTATTTACATGATATTTTAAAAGGCAAGTCACTCAAATAGCAACACGAATAGTGAAATATACAGGAAATGAGGATCCTCAAATAATCTAATAAGAAAACTATTAATATTGAAAATAATTGAGGAGAAGTACAGTGTGGACTAGAGCTAAGGCATGGTGAAGATAGGGAGAAAAATAAAGCATTTAGAGATTTCTGTGAAAGAATCAATTGGGCATGGACAGAGGGTGATGACTCCATGTTTGTAATGTGACTTATAGCCTGGAAATACAAAAATTTGGAAGGAGATGACATGCTCGTATGTGGGAGATGATAAGATGACGTCCTGTGGGGCAGGTATGGGAACACAGATCGAGGAAGGAATTGGTCAACAGTGATGATTATTTCAGACGAGTGAAGTATGGGTAAGGCAGTCTTCTGGAATTTCCACAGGCATTAATGATTATAATAACTGAGCAGAATAAGGATGATGCGAGGTCTAGGAATCTAATGTCAATCAGAATTTGGAGGTTTGCTAAGATAATATTTGATGAACACCTCAGTGGAACAGGCATTGTGCTATTATTTTGTACCCATGTAAAATCACAGCAGCAGAAATAGGGTTGTCATTCTTTCCCCCAACAAATGTTTATTTAATGTATCTTGTGTTTCAGATAGTGTAATCATCATTGGATAACTGTCTTTTACTTTCAAATGTGAAAACTTATGCTCAGAGAGAGGAAGATATTTATTGGAATAGCAAGCTAATAACTGGCAGGGGATGGGGAGGGAATGAACCTGGTTATGTTTATTTCCCCAGTCAATGAACCTTCTTCTGCACAACCTTGCTATCAAGGTATCCGACCTAAGAACAAATCTGATTGTAAAGTGGTTAATTGCATTTGGGTGGAGGTAGATTGTTTAGGATGGGACTTGCAGTCTAACTGGAGTCTTCTGTATAGAGAAGAACACCAGTGTCAGGATTTTAAAGTATTCTAATCAAGCACATACACACAAAACAAGATATCTAGGTGGTACAGTGATAGACACAGGAAAATGTTCATCCATAGAAATCTGCTGTCATCTGAAGCTTAACATAGTGGTAAAGGTGGTTCCTGGTGGGTAGAGAAAATAATTGGAATACCTCAGGGCAGGAGCTACTAGAAATGCAGGCTAGTTCTTGACATCAATGATATTTTTAGGAGGGAGAAGGATTCAGCCCGTCTCTGTCATAATGCCCGGGACGTCTCCTTGTTTACGTAGTGCTTGTGTGTCAGTGGTGGGGAGAGAGGTGGTTGGAGGTAATTCAAGGTTCTTGTCATCCTCACTCCTTTCCTCTCTCCCTTCCTTTCTCCCTACTTCTCTTTTCTCATTTTTTCCTTTCTTCCTTCTTCCTTTTACAAACACTAGACTTTTATTTACTATGTGTGATGCACTGGGAATGTAATAAAAAGCAGTGTATGACATCGCCAGTATGGAGCTCACATTTTTATGCAGAAAGCTAAAAATAAATAAAATAATTTAATTAGTGCAAAATAACTCAAAAACATGGGACTGAGCTAGATCTACTTTACATAGAGACTTAAAGGCAACATTTTTTGAGGGTTGATAGTAAAACCAGGTCTTAAAGGATGAGAATGAGTAACTTTGCACATGTGAAAGGTTTCTTTTCTTTCTTTCTTTTTTTTTCTGGCCGCGCCACGTGGCATGTAAGATCCTAGTTCCTCGACCAGGAATCGAACCAGCGCAGAGTCTTAACCACTGGACCACCAGGGAAGTCTCGAAAGGTTTCTTAATAAGAGGAACCTACAACCACCTAGTTGCTCAAACCTGAAATGATGGCTCTTCTGTTCTTCACTCCTTTCATGAAAACCATCACCGACTCACTATCACTCTGGGTTACAAACAAGAAAATAAAAACACTTATGAGTACTTAGGAAAAAGGAAATTTAACCAGGAATTAGTTACATTGGTGGTAGATAAGCAGAAAGCCACCTACATTAGTAACCTACTGTGCTTAGGCTGGTGGAAGATAATTGGTATTCTCCAATAGGGGCTGAAGCCATGAAAGATACACAGATGCCTCTGAGGATGGAGCTGGGAGGCAGAGAGGGATCATGTGAAACACCATTTCCTCCCTGTTTTTTTTTTCTTTCAAATGTCTTAACCTGTGCCACTCATTGGTTGAGCATCTTGATGACAAGGGGGGCTTCAGAAGTAACACCCACCGGGATAGTCATAGCTCAATCCCTATGAAAAGCAAAGCATGGCTGGTTTGAGGAATGGATCTGAAGATAATCAAGTCCTGGTTTCTCGCATAGTATTGTCTCAAAATGTTATGTGAAACCAGTCCACTTCTCTCCATTTTTAGACCTTGGTCTGAGTCATCATCCTCCCCCACACAATAGCCTCCTAACTTCCTCCCTAGATTTAGTCTGATGCCCTGACAAGTCTCCACAAAGCAGTATGAATGAATGAATGAATGAATGATATTGTTTAAATAATAATGGGTGGATAAAAGGGAGGGGGTATGAGGTTCAATATTCTATATGAACTCCTGACTTAGGAATTTACCTCTAATGAAGTAACAATTTTTTCTGAACCTCTATTCCTTATTGGTAAAATACTCATAGCAACTCTCTCGCAGGAATGATAGAAGTAAAAACAATATTAGGTACATAAAAGTGCTTAGAAAACTGAAAATACAGTGTGCTGCTGTGAAAAATCAAAACCATTGGCCCAGTGGGCATCTGTATGTTTGAATCCTCACTCTGATATTTACTATTCACTGTTGCTTAACCTTTCTGAGCCTCAGCTTTCTCTTGTTTACCATGTATCTTTCCCTATTTTTTTTGAATCTGGCCTGCCCTCAGGACTTGCTTTGACTGATAGAAAGTGGTGGAAGAGAAATGATGCTGCTCCTGAGGCCAAGCCTTCCATTTGTGCCCTCTTGGGACACTGCCTTGAGACTGCCATGGGAAGCTGAGCTAGTGGACTGGGTTGTGCAAGGCCACATGGAGGAGAATGGAGGGGCCTCAGCAGCAGCACCAACTGCCAGTCACACAATTGAGGATCTAGAACCTTCTAGAATAGCCAGCCTCCTGATAAATGCAATGCAAGAGTGAATACAAGTAAAATCAGAGGAGAATCTCCTAACCACCCCACATAATCAAGATAAATAGTAAATTGCTATTTGTAGCCATTAAGTTTTGGGGTGATTTGTTGTAACAGTAGTTAACTAATACAGTGTATAGTATCAAATGGCATGACTTATTAAGAGAACATTATTACTAACTATTGATAAATTGTGATTGATGCTACTATTGACATAATAATAGCATTGTCGTATTTTAAGCTCTTCAAAATAACTAAAGGTAGCATTATGTCCAGAGCTTTTTCAATAGCGTATGGACCATATTATGACTTTAACATTATATTGAGGACAGGGTTCATTTGCAATTTACAGGTCTTAGCTTCCTTTCCCCTCCACTTTTTAGCATGTTATCTCATTCATAGTAGATATACATACACATTATTTAGCTTAAGGGAATATAAAAAATGTACAATTTTCAGAAATTGAAATACTTATTTTTCCCAACATTGACAAACACTTTATAGACTCTCCTTTGATTTTTAAGCTAACTAAAGAAGAGGGCGGGTGGCATATGCCCTTTTGCTGATTTTTGGAACAAAGATCAGGACGGGCAATTGAATGCTAGTTTGAAAGATGAAGTTTGACCCCACTTGCCCTGTGACCATCTCTTCTTTTTCTGTGGAAGAAAGCTCTCAAAAATCTTCTGTAAAGCCAAACTTAGAGCACTCTTATCTGAAAGGAACTGCTCGTCTCCATCTATGACTCAGATTATTTCTTTGCATATTAAATTAGAAGAGACAGTTCCAGCTGGATCCATCAATGTATTTATAACTCAGTCACACAATTTTCCTCCAGGCAGAAAACTTGGCAAACATTCTTGCAGCCTCGCTGTGACTTTCAAAGATGAGAACAGGAAAATAATTGTGGCAGTTTTTATATCAAACTTCTTGTCTAACTTCTGAATATAATAGGAGAAGTTCAGTCCCCCAGCACATCACAAGTCACCATTTCCACCAAAGGAGGAAGTCAGTAGGACAGCTGAGGAATTTACCAAAAAAATCATAATTTCTTCTGCCTCTCTTGGATCTTATTCCCAATGAATGATCTTTGGTAACAACAGTGAGAATGTCCCTTGAATTCTATGAAAGAAAGGAGTATTTTCATTCATTAATGACCTGGCACAGTATCTAGCACATAATCAAGACCACTGTGCTGGGTGCTTTAGACACACAATGTCATTAATCAATAAGACAGATTTGATTTTCCTCAAACTTAGGTTGTGACAAGTTAGTTAGCATATTCAGGGCACAGAGTCATCTCCTATAATTTATTTATAGCTTTGTTTCCAAGGGAAACTATATAAGTAATTATATATACACATAGGACTTAAAGTGCTCTTATCTGAAAGAAGTCAGTCGTGTGTGTCCATCTATCAGTCATATATATCTGTATTTTTACTTAGTTTGTGACAGAAAATCAAATTCAAAGTGTTCTAAGTAAAAAGTCAATTTGTTTAGTCATATAACTAAACATTCAGAGGTAAGTCTCTATCAGGTACAGCTGTAACATGGTAATATCACTAGGAATCTCATCGTGTGTCCCTATCTCTGAAGTTGAAACATTTCTACTCTATTAGTTTCAAGATTAACCGATCCTATATTTAAAAATTCTAGTACAAAAGAATCTTCTATTTCCCAATAAATTTAATTAAAATACCTGATTCGAGTCTCATTGGCCTGTTATAAAGCATTCAGCCATCCCTAGAGTAATCCCTGTAGCCAAGAGGAGGAATCAGGCTGAGAAGTTCAACCTGGATCATGTGTCCTCTGGCAAAATTCTAGCAAGATCTATACATTAGTTAATATTATTATATCAATGTTAACTTTCTGATTTTGAGAATTATACTATGACTATGTAAGATGTTTATATTAGGGGAAGCTGGATAAAGGTTAGGTGGGAACGCTACAGTTTTTGAAACACTTCCATTAGTCTAAAGTTATTTCAAAAACATTTAGAAAAGTGTACATTGAACCTAATGGAATGTATGATAGTAAATATTTGTGAAAGGCTTCACCTAGCAATTTTCTTTCATCAAATGAGTTAGAACCTTTGGGTTGCATGGTTGGCCATTCGAGTTTTCTCTTGCTTCTTCTTCTTCCTTGCTTTCTTCATAGACCACTTCCTTTTTATATAGATACTTTTTTTTTTTTTTTTTCCGGTTCGCGGGCCTCTCACTGTTGTGGCTTCTCCCGTTGCGGAGCACAGGCTCTGGACGCGCAGGCTCAACGGCCATGGCTCACAGGCCCAGCCGCTCCGCGGCATGTGGGATCCTCCCGGACCGGGTCACGAACCCGTGTCCCCTGCATCAGCAGGCGGACTCTCAACCACTGCGCCACCAGGGAAGCCCATATAGATGCTTTTGATTACAAAACCATGTGTTATTATTTATCTGTTCACATATTTATCTCCTCATCTAAGCTGTGTGTATCTAGAGTGTCAGGTCTGTAGGTTATTCGTCTTTAAAATCTCAGAGCCAAGCTGAAAGTCAAGTATAGACCAGAAGCTCATTAAATGTAACTAGAATACATGAACAGGAGCATGTTAATTTATTAATTCATATCAACAGCTGGGATAACAGACTATTATTTTAACTAGCTAATGGTTTGGCTTTTAAATAAATATTTAAATAGAATTTTAGTTTATAATGTTCATTTAATTCTTTCCTTTCATAGACATCATTGTCCAATACCATATTATAGCTAGGGAAAACATCCTGAGTCTGTTTCTCAGAAAAATAAATGGAAAAATGCTAATAGCATTGCTGTTTCTAACTGCTTTTTGTATGTGGGTTGTAGGGAGTAGGGGGAAAGGCATTGAGAGTTTATTTATGCATTTATTCTATCAATATTTATTGTGTCTCAATGCTGTTTTAGGATGTGGTCTATACTACCCAATCGTAAGAGATTAGTGAATTCATTTGAAGAAGCAGGCAATTTAGTGAGGGAGAAAATCACCTTAAAGTGTAGCATATTAAAACTAAACTCACAGTTCCTCCACCCCACCCCCTGCCATTATCCCCTGCTGTCTTTGGAATGAGCCAGGTTTCAGTCAGCTCTAGTGTTGTCATATGATATACATCCATCAGCAAACATGCACTCAACTCCTGCTGGGGGCAAGTGTCATGGGATAAAATGATCTTGGAAATGCTTGCCTATCTGAATATGCCTGAGTGCTAATATTTTATATACTCTATATTTGGTTATTTTTTTAACTAATTAAAATTATTAGGATGGATTAGATGTAAATATGTATTAGGCAATACAAATGTAACTGATAGCAAACAATATCAACTCAATTCTATTTCAGAGAAATGTGTCCACATGTCTTGTTATGGTAAATATAATAAAAGTGCGGAGGTCTTGTATCTGGTGACATTCAGGAAGCAGGAATCAGGTATCCATTTGTCTAGGGCTGATGCAATGTTGTAGGCTTGGGGTCCAGTGTACTGACAGTTCTCTGTTCATCAACATGAAGAAAGTCAAAGAGATTTTCTGAATACATGTGATAACATTATGGGAATTAAGTTCCCTGGAGTTTCTAATAATAAATTAACTATCCAGAGATTACTGTTATGTAATCTACTGAAATGGGAACTGACCTAATTCCTACTTGCAATGGACTGAATTGTCTCCCAAAATTCACATGTTCTAGTCCTAGCTCCCACTGTGAAGGTATTTGAATATGAGGCCTTGGGGAAATATTTACGTTTAGGTAAGGTCATGAGGTGGAGCCCCCATGATGGGATTAGTGCCTTTCCTAAAAAGACTCCTGAGAGCTTGCTCCCCCTCTTTCTCTTTCCCATGTGAGAACACAGCAAGACGGTGGCTATCTACCACTAGAAAGAGAGCTCTCATCAGAAACCAACAATGCTGGCACCTTGATCTTGGACTTCTAACAACTGTGAGAAAACACATTTCTATTGTTTAAGCCACTGAGTCTATGGTATTTTGTTATGGCTGAGTTGATTAATTAAGACTCTACCTTTTTTTCTTCCCATGTTAGTTAGCAGAGCTGTAACACATATTCAAGTGTATTGACAAGTATTTTTATACTGGATGCCTCTTAACTCTGAAGGACTAGAGGTTTGACTTGATGGGGAGCTTCAGTAAGATATTAGGGGAAGCAGAAGTGATCAAGAGTACTTAAGAGAAAGCTTCTGCTAGTACTGATAATATTTTATAATTGAGGAAACACATACTCCAAGGATAGTGTCAACTGTGGGAAATATCCTGATCTGTGACTGAAACATGGTAAAAGAAATGGGATACTACACCTTATTTTCTTGTTTGATCACTAAAGTCCAAACATAAATGGTTTTTGCTTAAGTTTCTGTATGTCAAAAGTACTTTATTTAAATGGTCCATGTGGTTGGTTTAAGATGATTAGAATGAGAAGTTTCTATTTGTAGGGTATTTATTCCCTCATATAGAATCTCTGAAGAACTGTGTTGAAACCACTGTTAGATGCTTCGGGAAGCACTGTGCCTTGACTAAGCCTGACCAAGACCTAAAACTTAGGATCATTGGGAAAGCTCATAATTCTCAAAGATTATGATTTTTAGTGTATGAAGTTTAGTAACCGATAATGCATTGTATAGAGAGTTTTAAGTGTCTCGTTTACCTTACCATAATATCTTAGTGATGTATACTTTCTTAATTTTCACGTCTTTTAGAACAGGGACTTCTTCTTTTAACATCTTTATTGGAGTATAATTGCTTTACAATGGCGTGTTAGTTTCTGCTTTATAACAAAGTGAATCAGTTATACATATACATATGTTCCCATACCTTGCATCTCCCTCCCTCCCACCCCTCTAGGTGGTCACAAAGCACTGAGGACAGGGACTTCTTCAACCTCCCTGTCTTTAGCTATCTTGCTCATTTCCAAACAGAAAAACATGAGACTACATACTGTGGCTAATAGAAAATGAAATATATGACCCTGTATTTCAAACAACTTATATTTAATGGGGACAAAATAATATGAAAATAAAATTAAGCAATTCGGAGGAATAACCAATGACTATTTGCTGTTATTCCTGGAGG
This sequence comes from Leucopleurus acutus, assembly GCF_964270905.1. Taxonomy (NCBI): domain Eukaryota; kingdom Metazoa; phylum Chordata; class Mammalia; order Artiodactyla; family Delphinidae; genus Leucopleurus; species Leucopleurus acutus. The sequence continues at coordinate 21,894,917 of NC_139162.1, forward strand.
GATAGGAATTAAGTTGGACCATGGCATCATAGGGACTGAAATGAGAATGAAGAATATATCAAGTGGTTGAGAGCTAAGATCCATGGATCCGCAGCAAATACAATATTTTAGGGAGAGGAAGGCAGCTATTTCAAGCAAAGTTCCCCCATCCCCGCCACAAGAGAATAATGAAGGTTGGTTGGGGCCAGATTGGAAATAGTGTATCATAACTACAAGAATATAAACAGCATCCACTGATCCAAGAAATAGAATAAAATTTGTTTTGGGAATACTGAACCAGCAGCAATTTATAGAGTGGGAGTGGTGGGTAAAGAGAGTTGGAGGCACAGAAGCAAATAATGGAGGAAGATCTGGATGGTCTTAAGAAACAACTCTCTTCTTCTGCCAAGGTTCTATTGCTTAAGGGATTCACAACAGGAACTAGTAGCCTAACAGGAATTAAAGTGCCATTTTTATAATTCTAGATTACAAAAGGCAAGGCAGACTCCTTGCTTCAAACTTGACCTCTGTGATGCTCAATTTTATAGATGCAGTTTTGGTTCTCTTTCATTGACCCTTTAGATTCTGAAACAGACCATACTCCTTCCAGCAACTGTGCCTTTGCATATTTGCACATCTATCTCCTCTCCTTGGAGCACTTTCTTTTTGCTGTTGTGAATTCATACTCAGTGTTCAGATTTCTGCTCAAATATAACTTCTTCAAGGTGTCTTCCCTACCATCCTCACATTTAGACAGGCATATTCACTGCTTTCATAGCTCATGTTCTTTTTATTCATTAACTTATCTCATCTCAATACCTATACACTTGTTTGTGACCATGATGATTAATGTTTATCTATTCCCACTGAAATGTTAAGTCCTAAAATAACCAGTCCATAGCTAGAAAGTGGCAATCTGGACCTAAAAGTAGGTATCTTTGAAGAGGTGAAAAAACCTAAAATATATCTCAAACAGACTGAGAATATGGAGGAATCTTGCCAAAGCAAACACAAACAAACCAACCACAGGATTAAACCTACTTTGATTTCACTGAGATAAAATACCCGGTACCAAGATTTGAAATGCTTTACCCTTAAACAAGACACACCAAAAAGTAATATTTTACTCCCAATTCAGACTATGTCAACTTTCTGACATAGGAATTTGCAGTAGAGATGCACAGAGACACCATGGAAATGCTTGGAAGCCCTCAAGTGCTGAGAATTTTGGGGGCAGACTTCTTCTCTCCGCACAGATGAACACCATGAGCTTGCTGGAAGGGGTTCAAAGAACAGCCCACAGCACCACTCAAGTTTGCTTAAGTGACTGACGTTGGCTTCAGCCTAGAATCCAAAGGTGACAACTGACAAGGAAGAAAAGAAGGGAAAGCAGAGGCGAGGTTTGAACATTTGCAAAAGCCTAAGGCAGCAGAAGGCAAACGTATTCTGGGGTTATCACAGTGTTCGTAACGAGTTGCACCAGAAATCTGTCTAACAGAGTGACAGCTGGTGATTGGAGCAGCCAACCCTAAAGAATTACCCCTGTCCGCCTCCTTTGTAGGGTCTGAAACAATAGAGATGACAAGAATGGGTTGTGTGTCTTTTCATGTCTCATTTATTCATCTCTGAAGGGAGGATTATAATAAAATAGTAGACATTATATAGTGCTTACTATATGTCAGACATTGTTCTGTGTTGCTTATGTTAACTACTTTAATAAGCCCAACACTCCTGACATAGGTACTATTATCAATCCCTCTTTTCAGATGAGAAATGGAGGCACAACATTAAAATAATTTGTCCAAAGTCACACAGCTATTATTAACAGTCTGGCTGCTAAGAGCATGTGCTTAATGCTGGCACTACACTGCCCCTGTATTATAGTATGATGGTTAATATTTATTGAATGTTTATCATGAGTGTTTTTTATGCCAAACAGATACATGTGAAATCCTTTGTTCAGGCTTGGGAAGAATGTTTTCCACTGTGACTCTATAGATGAAAGAATTTAGGCAGAGAGAGCTGTCATGTTGAGAAGCAGTTATTGAGCAATTCCAATGTATATGGTAAGATGCTATGTGATGACCACACATATAAAGATGAATGCCTCACCCACAAGGAGTTGATAGTTTAAGAGACTAGAGGTAGGGGAGTAATGGTAAGAGACAAAGCTAAACATTGACTTGATCATCTACTGTGTTCCAGGTACTAGGCCAGGCATTTTGCATATACTATTCCACATAATGCTTACATCATCCCTATGATGAGAAAGGTCTCATTCTAACCCAGTCTTCTATCACTGTGTAGTTTTTATTATATACATATTTATAAACATCAGAAAGGAGCTGGAGAGAGTACCTTAGCAGAGGTGTTCAGTTGAGAAAGCTGTACATCTCTCATAGCCCAGGTTCTCACTGTCAAGTCCATGCCACTTGGCTGAAGCTTCCCTAGGTCTCAGACTGTAGCCCAATTCATATCTTTAATTCTTGTCTTTCCACAGTAAGCATGTGTGAGGGACTTAGTACTGATAAACAATATAACTTCAAAACCTTCAGAGAACAATCCATTCTAAGTGTTTTTCATGGAAAATATCCAAAGTACTCAATAATTGATACAAATGATCAGGTGCTTATTCCAATTTTTTTAATTAAAAAAATGTTTTGCAGAGTATTCTTTTTTTTTAAATTAATTTATTTTTGGCTGCGTTGGGTCTTGTTGCTGCACGCAGGCTTTCTCTAGTTGTGGCAAGCGGGGGCTACTCTTCGTTGTGTTATGCGGGCTTCTCATTGCAGTGGCTTCTCTTGCTGTGGAGCATGGGCTCTAGGTGCGCAGGCTTCAGCATTTGCGGCACGTGGGCTCAGTAGTTGTGGCTCACGGGCTTCCTTGCTCTGTGGCATATGGGATCTTCCTGGACCAGGACTCGAACCCATGTCCCCTGCATTGGCAGGCGGATTGTTAACCACTGCGCCACCAGGGAAGCCCTGCAGAGTATTGTTAAAAAAGGATAGATGGGAACAGATTGAGAGAAGAAAGGAAAATGTATTTGCATATAATACCAAAAAAGCCCACAGACTTTTGCACTGTTTCAGATGCTTTTGTAGGCATAGTTCTTTTTAAGGATGATTATGCATGTTGTAGCAACGTGTGGTATGGATTTTCCCTTGGCAATAAAATCAGTAACTTGTTGTATGGTACTGAGTACATCCCACCACCTCTCTTGACCACAGTCACTTCAACTTCCAGTTTTGTGTAGAGGCCACTATAGCAAGATTCAAAAGAAACACCTCTGACCAGAGCTCCAAGAAGATAATGACCAGGGCTTCAGTGACTCCACATGGCCTACACAGTAAGACCCAAACTCTGCAGCTTGAATTCCAACGCTCTGAGTGTGCCCCCACTCTCTATTTACCTGGCTCCCTTCATGTCTTACTACCACCATACAGCCCTAACTCCAAACATTATGAACTTGTGCTTTTTTCATTTTAGAAAATGTCATGTTTATTCAGGATTCAGTCCCTTTTCAGATGCTGTTTCCTCTTCTTGGTATGTATTTTCATACCTTGATCTCTTAACAGATATCTACTCATCCTTTAAGCCCCAAAATTCCTACTCTGAGAGCAGTGGCTTCAAAAAGGTACAGTTGAAGTATTATCTTTAAAATATATGTATTTGCCAATGGGGTAGGTGAAAATATCTTATTTTGCAATTCCCTAATTTCTAATAAAGTTCAACTTTTTATTATTTGGAAATTGTTATTTTTCAAGCTAAATATCTTTTCATAAGTGGAACATAGTGTGCCTTTGTGTATGTGTTGCACAGTTGTTTGTTCCCTATTTGAGTTAAGGGTCTGTTTCTCCCTTTTATGCTTCACTTGTAAACATCTGGGTCTTTAGAATGTACTTTTCAGATGTTGAGTTATAGGATATCTTATATAGACCTCCTAGGCAAAGTCAGGTGAGGCTCTGATGGGATTCAGCAAGAATCTGTTCTGGTCCTTCTAATTGGTGATGTGGGGGTAGCCATGTCCATGTGTATCTATTGATATCTCTGCCTGATAGAAGTTATAAATGAGTGGAGGGAATTATTTTTTTCTTTATAGTTGAAAATTTTTCATGATTCTTCTCTACCTAAATGAACATATGAGAAGATACAATTACTACATCTCCTCCATTACCTGTTTCTTTTTTTTCCTCTCTTTTTTTAATTTAACATCTTTTTTTTTAAAAATGATATCTAATGTTTATTAAACTTCTACTGTGTGCCAAGACCTTCTGTATCATCTCACTGGACCGTCAATAACTGCATGAGATGGGTACTTTTATTATCCCCATTTAATGGATGAAGAAAGTGGGTTCCAGAGGTAGAAGTAACTTACCAGGAGTCACATAGGTAGGGAGTGGCAGAGCCAGGCAGGGTGCCCATAGATCTGACTCCCCCACTCCACACCAGTGTGCCATACAACCTCGGGATGATGCCTCCATTAAAGCAAAGGAAACACAAGCAAGTTCCTGAAAGACATTCTTCTAAAACACAACAACTATGACAGAATGTTAAACCAAATTCAAAACCATGCAAAGAAAATAAAGCCCTGGTTCTTTCCCCTTACATTTTCTCATCAGAATTCACAATCCCATTATGTGTATTGCTCCCTTTGTTCCAGTTTCTTCTTACAAAGAAGTTTTTTTTTTAACATATTTATTGGAGTATAATTGCTTTACAATGGTGTGTTAGTTTCTGATTTATAACAAAGTGAATCAGCTATACATATACATATATCCCCATATCTCCTCCCTTCTGTGTCTCCCTCCCACCCCTCTAGGTGGTCATAAAGCACAGAGCTGATCTCCCTGTACTATGTGGCTGCTTCCCACTCGCTATCTATTTTACATTTAGCTGTGTATATATGTCCATGCCACTCTCTCATTTTGTCCCAGCTTACCCTTCCCCCTCCCCGTGTCCTCAAGTCCATTCTCTATGTCTGTGTCTATTCCTGTCCTACCCCTAGGCTCCTCAGAACCTTTTTTTTTTAGATTCCATATGTATATGTTAGCATATGGTATTTGTTTTTCTCTTTCTGACTGACTTCACTCTGTATGACAGACTCTAGGTCCATCCACCTCACTACAAATAACTCAATTTTGTTTCTTTTTATGGCTGAGTAATATTCCATTGTATATATGTGCCACATCTTCTTTATCCATTCATCTGTTGATGGACACTTAGGTTGCCTCCATGTCCTGGCTATTGTAAATAGAGCTGCAGTGAACATTGTGGTACATGACTCTTTTTGAATTATGGTTTTCTCAGGGTGTATGCCCAGTAGTGGGATTGCTGGGTTGTATGGTAGTTCTATTTATAGTTTTCTAAGGAACCTCCATACTGTTCTCCATAGTGGCTGTATCAATTTACATTCCCACCAACAGTGCAAGAGGGTTCCCTTTTCTCCATGCCCTCTCCAGCATTTATTGTTTGTAGAGATTAATCTCCAAAATTTATAAGCTGCTCATGCAGCTCAGTATCAAAAAAAACAAACAACCCAATCCCAAAATGGGCAGAAGATCTAAACAGACATTCTCCAAAGAAGATATACAGATTGCCAACAAACACATGAAAGGATGCTCAACATCACTAATCATTAGAGAAATGCAAAACAAAACTACAATGAGGTATCATCTCATACCGGTCAGAATGACCATCATCAAAAAGTCTACCTGTTTCTTTCTATTTGCAAAATCTATCTGACTTCATATTTCAGAATGTAGCACCCAACCTTCACTCCCAGAACTTAGCTCAGTAATTTACATAATGAAACAAAGGAAAGGAGCAGAGCATGTGTTTTGGCTGGATAGAAGGAAGTAGTTTTTTGATGGACGTTCTGGGTGGTAGGCCATAAATCTCTTCAACTTTTTATTTATTTTTTATTTTTGGTTGTGTTAGGTCTTCATTGCTGCTTGTGGGCTTTCTCTAGTTGTGGTGAGCAGGGGCTACTCTTCGTTGCGGTGTGTGGGCTTCTCATTGCAGTGGCTTCTCTTGCTGCAGAGCATGGGCTCTAGGCATGCAAGCTTCAGTAGCTGTGGCACGGGGGCTCAGTGGCTATGGCTTGCAAGCTCTAGAGTGCAGGCTCAGTAGTTGTGGCACATGGGCTTAGTTGCTCTGCAGTATGTGGGATCTTCCCAGATCAGGGCTTGGACCCGTGTCGCCAGCCTTGGCAGGCAGATTCTTAACCAGTGTGCCACCAGGGAAGTCCCTCTTCAACTTCTGATTTCTTCTCAATTGAGTCTCTCCACACTGTAACTCATGGCAATTATATCAAAGACATTTGAACAATTTGCATGCCTTTCAGTATTGTGGTAAATTTGAAACAGTCGCTCTTCTTTTCATGGGAATTTTATTGGAAAACTCTTAGGCAATGGAAGTGAATCAGCCTTAGTTAACTGATCAGTGAGTCATATGAGTCATATCCTAGCACTTAATTCTTTTATTTTATTGACACCTACCTGTGAGCCCCCGAGTCTAACATTTTAGCTGGTATATAATAGGTGCTCAATAAAATGTTAATCAATTAGTTGATTATTCCAGTGTGCACTTGGGTAATATGGAATATGCTAAATTAAGTGCTTTCCTACTTCACCCAGCTACAAGTTTAAATATAATTCTGTCCCCATGCCAATTTCTCAAAAAAGAAAGGCCATTAACTCTACTGACATGTGTAATCTCCAACCTGACTTAGTACCCCAACCTCGCATTTCTCAGATGGGTTTAGTTGATTAAATGAAACTATGTGGGACTATTTGTCTCTCTGTCTAGTAGAATTCATGACTGAGTAGCCTCCTCATATTTCAGTTCAGGCTTCAGTGGGTTTCTGAGGAAAATTGCTCTTTTTTTGAGGAAAGAGGCTTAAATATTTTATTTCAAGAAAGTATGCAGATGATTAAAAGTACAACTTAATTGGAATAGTTGTGTTCACTGAATATTTGAATTTCATTCATTACTATAGCTTTCATTCATTCCTTCATACTTACTAACCCCTGGAGAAAATATCTACCCCAAGAATGATCTCAAAAATTGTGTCAGAGTATAATGAATGCTACAATCTTTTTGTTTCTTTTCTTATTAATTTTCAGTTTCTCAACATAGAATAATTTAATTTCTTTTTTTTTAAGACATTTTATTCCATCAATACTTTAAAATATATAGGAAGGTCCTCTGGCAGAAGCACACAGTTTAGAGCAGATGAAGTTGATTTGGAATTCACTGATCACCATCATTATCATGGTCATCATTTTGAGAGAGGAAAAGAAGGAGCACAGTTCTGACCCTTAGGTGGTTAGTGTTTCTACCAGAAGAGCAAGTATCAGTTTTGAGATCTCTGACTGTATTATGTAAGTGGTTCACCAGATCATTATTTGTATTGAAGATACTGAGATGTATCACTTAGATTCCTCTTCAAGAAAAGGCTTACTGTCCATCTGCATGGAGTGTGGTAGTTGACAGACTTCACTTGGTAGCATTTTGAGGGTCTGTTTCAGGAACTCTCTAGCCTAGATCACTCCCTCATGTGGCCTTAATCCAGTTATTAAGCAAAGCACTGGTAAAAAAAAAGTCTGATCATTTCCACTCAATATGATGGATAACTTTTTTTTTTTTTATGATGGATAATCTTTGAGCCACACTTCCTCATTGGGATTACGAGGCAGACTTTGTCAGATCTGCCTTGCAATCCTACAGCCCCCCTGCCCACTCATGCTTCTTACTATTTTCTTTAAAGGATGACTCCCCAACCAAACCAGTACATTCCTAACTGTCACAGCGTCAGCTTTCCGAAGAATCTAATCTTTGGAAAATGTGTTAGGAAGGTAAATAAGAAGGCAGACCAAATGGATGAAACATCAAGCAGGAGAGCTGGCTTTGCTTTCCCTCCACTCTTATATGCAGATATCCAAGGATGCACTCAGATTTTAAGCAGCCATTTGGTAGAATGATTTGGATGTAAAAGGAAGGAGAACTCCTTTCTTTTCAGGGTTACAGCTGAACCCTCGCCAGCTGCTCACTTTCAAAGAGCATTGTGCTAGAGTTTTGAGAACAAGCCTATCTAATATTGAAAATAAAACAGTGCCATACTTTCCCTTTGGTTTCCTCTTTTGTGCTTGCTTGCATCTCCCTTTTCATGGTAAGATGGTGCTGATAGGCCATGATAGAAATGAAGCCTTCCTGGTCCCTTGACCCACTGGCTTTCTTAACAAAAGCAGAAAGTTATTACAATCCTGAGTGCTGTAAATCAAGAATTTCATCGTCCTGCATATGCATATCAATTCCTTAAGATGAATTAGTCATCACTTAGGATCCTCCCTACAATCCTTTGATTATGCAAAACATATTCAGCTAAGAACATTGTGGTTCAGGGAGTTAAGATGGCTTGACTTAGGTGTCATTATGATCATTATCATCATCTCTTACTGAATATTTAGTGTGTGGCAGATACTGTGATGGGCATTTTATATTAATTATCTAATTTGCAACACCTCTATGACATTGATATCATGGTATCCAATTTTCACATGTGAAAGCTAAGCCTAGAGAGTCTAGTAACACATCTAAGGTCACACTGTTAAAAATGCCAGTTTTGCTGTGCTTATCAGGTCTGACAAATGGATTCAGTTTGCCTGGATCCAAGACCATTGCTCTTTTTCTTTCATCTAAGAGTTCCATTAATAGGAGCACAAGAGAGACTTTATAATACTTTGGATGGATTATGGCTTTTTTTCTGATATATCTTCCTGGCATGTATGAAGAACACAGATTTCATTGCACAGAATGTATTTTAACTTCTCACATCAATCAGAAATGTTTATTTCCTTTCTTTCTTTTGCTTTTTCTCATTAAGAATGTAGAAGTTATCCTTATTTTCTTTGTCAGGTCCATATCGTTATTCTTCCCAAGCAATAACCATTTTCCCATTTGAGAGGTAATATGTTAATTAAACTATTATAATGTTGTGGAGTCCCAAGAGCATGATCCGTAAATATAATAGATATGGCTTTGAATAATGGAGCTGATGCTGATGCTCTGGGTATTTGACAATTTATTCATTGTGTGTTTAAGGTTCAGAGGATAACACCTATTTTATAGGAATTCTATGAAGTGAAATTATATCATCCATCCAACTTTTATTTATTTAGCTATAATTTGTTGGTGACTGGAAAGATAGACATAAACAAGTAAATGCAACAAAACAGACCCACAGGTTGTTAGGGCAGCATAAAGGTTCATAGTAAAGTACTAGATACAGGCAGGGGATTGGACATGCAGGATTTTCTGGAAGAATTGATACCTGAATTCAGGTTTAAAGTATGAAGAATTAAGGCTGAGTAAAGAATAAAGCAATGGGGAACAGAGAATTTCAGTCAAAGCAGAGGGGACAGTAAAAGCAATTAAAAAAAAATCATCGAAAAAATATACCGTGGTTGTCAGGAGTACTTACCTGTTGTGAGATGTAAATTTTACAGCAGCGGGCAGATGGAGTGATGCTATTTGGATGCTTTTTTGTGTGTATAAATATCCAAAGACTAGAATGATACCTCATACACAGGGCTGAAGAAATTATACTTCTCCTTTTTTCTTTCTCTGAGACTCTTGTTTTTAGGTGTTTCTACCTTTTTCACTTCTTAGTCCTTCTATAGGACCTACATAATTCCCTACCAATCATCAGAGTCCACTCATCTGAACTGTCATCCGTTAGTATGGGTTCCAATCAATTAACCAAAGATAATTACCCAGTTCTTTTTTTTTTTTTCCTCCCAAGAGATTTTCCACAGAGCCCCCATGTCTTCTAAGTAACATTGGCTTCTTTTTATTTTCTGTTTATCAGGTCTTAGGAAGTCATATTATAGGTATCTTAAAAGGATTATCTGCTTGGAAGAATGTGGCAAGGATGGAAACAGAGTAGGGAACTTGTTTATTTTAAAATAATGAAAAGCATGGAACAAGAATTCAAATTCTTGAAAATAAAGTAACTAAATAATAGCTTAATATGTACATACAGTAGAAAATAACTTAGGAAATATTTTGGTTCCTTTTCTACATTATTTCTTTTATTGTTGGATTTATTGGGGTGATTGGAAACAGCTGTGGAGAGAATTTTGTAGGAATATTTGGAATAAATTTATCTGTCAAAGTGGAATTCTAAAAAGAGATTTGAGCGCAGAGAATCATGTTTTTACAGTCATCACTCAAAGAATTTTATTTATTTATTTATTTAACATCTTTATTTGAGTATAATTGCTTAACAATGTTGTGTTAGTTTGTGCTGTATAACAAAGTGAATCAGCTATATGTATACATATATCCCCATATCTCCTCCCTCTTGCGTCTCCCCCCCACCCTCCCTATCCCACCCCTCTAGGTGGTCACAAAGCACCGAGCTGATCTCCCTGTGCTATGCAGCTGCTTCCCACTGTCTATCTGTTTTACATTTGGTAATGTACATATGTCCATGCCACTCTCTCACTTTGTCCCAGCTTACCCTTCCCCCTCCCTGTGTCCTCAAGTCCATTATCTACGTCTGCGTCTTTATTCCTGTCCTGCCCCTAGATTCTTCAGAACCAGTTTTTTTTTTAGATTCCATATATATGTATTAGCATATGGTATTTGTTTTTCTCTTTCTGACTTACTTCACTCTGTATGACAGATTCTAGGTCCATCCACCTCACACTCAAGGAATTTGAAAGGGATCTGCTATGTGCAAATGGAAATTACATTTCTCACTAGCCAGATATGCTTACATTGCAAAGATAACTTCGAAAAATTTTATCAGGGAACATTCATTTATTGTTCTGCTCATTATTTATTCAGTCACTCATCTTATAATATAGGTTAATTAAGCAACTACTGTTAGTTGGGTTCTGTGCTAGCTGTTCAGAACAGCTATGAAGAAGAATAAAGGTTATCTTTACCAGAACTTAGTATTTTCAATGGGAAGACAGATGCTATACAAATAATTATAACTCAGTGTGATGTATGTACTTAAGCAGAGGTGGTGATTGGTTGCCTTGGGAGCACACACATATTAGGCACAATCTACAGGGAGAAAATCAGAATTGAAGGATGAATACAAATTTTCTGGGTAGACTACAGAGGAGGAGCTTGACTAATGATAAGAGCCTCAAAAGAGTTAAATGTTATCACAATAGAGTTACCACAATAGAGTTAAATGGCTAAGATTTTGGATTCTGGAGTCAGAGGAATGACTTTAAATTCTTGCTTTTTTCCCATTATCACTCTCTAATATTTCTCCCCCACTGAGTACTTAATATGTATTAGGCATTGGATAAGAAATCTATCAGATCATCTTCTCCAATGTTCATGGCAGCCTTATGAGTCATCAACATTTTACAAATGAGGCAACTGGCATAAATAGTTTATGGCATGCTCCAGGTCGTACAAGTATCAGGAAGGATCTGAACACATGTGGTTTGACTCCAAAGTCAAACTTAGCTTCCAGAACATCTAATGTTATCCAATCCCTTTGCTCCATCTAAGCTTTAAATATTAAGGTCTTTGAATAAATGGGGATCATCATTGACTCTGTACCATGAGTCAGTCTCTGTGTTAGGCATTTTAGTAACACAAATAATAACAAAAATAGCAATAACAACAAAATGGCTACCAACTGACCTTGTTTTATAGAAGGCAATGCATTAATCAATACTAAACCTTAGAAATGGTTATGTTTATTCGACAAATGAAGAAGCCTGGGTTTAGCTAGGTCATGTAATTGCCCAGTAACAGAGCTTGATAATGATAAAACATATAAACACACAGAATCCAGGTTTGCTCCTGGAGCGCATACATATCTAACCTTATCACAGTACTTCCTCCTGCTTAGAAGGCACCAGATCCACTGCTTCACTGGTCTGCTGTCTGTGCTTCCAGCACTGCTACAAGACCCAGAATATGCCTATTGCGGCAATGAAGAAATCTTGCAATTATTCAGAGACAAAGCCCTCTGAATAATAACTCAGGGATCTGAAATGTTAACTTAGAAGTGTTTACCGAGACCCTCAGGGGGAGGCAACCATCGGCAGCTGCATCCGACAACACTATCGATGCCCATTGATTTGATTGCTACCATTATTCAGGTAAACCCTCCACTAAAGCTCTAAGATGCACTGTGACTATAGACATGCTCAGAAAATCCCACACATCTCCTTATGAGCCCACCTGTCACTTCCTTGTGGGGGATTGGTTGCTGCTTTTTCCCTCAAAATACATTTTGAAGAATGGAATAAAGTCTCTGTTCTTCAGCTGCAAAACCTGATAAACATGATTAGGTCATCTTTTCCAGCCTCAGTTACTTTATTGGAGGTACAATAAATGCATATTAGGAAGAATTAAGTAATGATAATTGACATATGATAAGCTAGGTAAATAATTACTATGGTGGCTAATATTTATTAAGCTTTTACTGTATACCAATATTGTTCTGACTTTGTCTCATTGAATTCCTTCGATAGGCCTGAGGGTAAGTATTATTACTTCCATACTTTACAAATGGGGAAGCTATTATAGTGTTATCTTAGTCTGTTTAAGCAGTTATAACAGAATGCCACAGACTGGGTGGCTTATAGACAACAGACATTTATTTCTTATAGTTCTGGAGGATGGGAAGACAGTGAGGGCTTGCTTCCTGGTTCATAGATGACAGTCTTCTTGCTGTGCCGTCATATGGTAGAAGGAGCAAGGGAACTCTCTAGAGTCCCTTTTATAAGGGCACTAATCCCATTCACGAGGACTCTACCCTCATTACTTAATAGCCTCCCAAAGGCCCTACCTCTGAATATCTTAATGTAGGGGATTATGTTTTAACATATGAATTTTGGGGAACACAAACATTCAGTTTATACAAAGCCTATATACCCTAAGGTGACCCCCAATGAAACACAACCACATATAATCTTTTCCCTTGAGTTCAGGCAGAAACTGTGACTTGCCAAAGGTGAAGGGAGTTTTCAGGTGTAATTGAGGTCCCAAAGTATTTGATTTTGAGTTACTCATCCTAGGTGGTCTGATCTAATCAAGTGACTCCTATAAAAGAGTACAGTCTGTTCAGCAAATGAAGAAGACATTTTATCTTCTTTGTAAGAACTTAGCATTTTAGATGGGAAGGCATATTCTAAACAAATAATTATAATTCAGTGTGATATGTAGTACTTATGGAGAAGTAGTGATTGGTCATCTTGGGAGCACAGATATATGAGCCATACCCTACATGGAGAATGTCGGTATGGAAGGATGAATACAAATGTCCCGGGTGGACTACAAGGGAGGAACTTGAATCATGGTGTAGAACCTCAAAAGTGTAGGGCAATATAGTCAAGTGGCAGAGACTGGGTCAGAGAAGTCAGAGAGTCTCCTGCTTGCCCTAAAGAAGTAAGGTGCCATTTCTACAGCACAAGGAAATTAATTCTGCCAAAAACTTAAGGGAGATTTTTAAAAAAAATCTTTTTTCAGTCAAACCTCTGGTCAGAAGGCAGCCTGACCAACACATTAATTGCAGCCTTGTGAGACCTGGGTAGAGGACTCAGCTGAAATATGTGCAGACTCCTCACTCATGGACACTCTGAGAAAATAAGTTTTCTTTTTTTTTCTTAAATCATTTTAAGCAGTAATAGAAAACAGCTTCTCTGAGGAAAAACAACAACAGAATGCAGATTAAAATGTCCATGTATAGAAATAGTACTTGAAAGATCAGTTATTTGTTCTCAGATCTATCTGCAGTTAGGTACAGGGATCATAAACATGTCCATATTAATTCATATATTCAACAAAATAGAGTGTTGCTGAGTTCCTTATGTAAGTCAGTGGTTCTCAAAGAATCTTCACCAACAGCATCAGTATCGCCTGGGAGCTTGTTAGATATGATTATGACCAAGCCCTACCCAGAGCTTCTAAATCAGAAAATCTGTGGTTGTGGTCCAGCAACCTGTACGTTAAGAAGTCTCTGGGAGCTTCTGATGAATACTAATGTTTGAGATCCACCACTACCGTCAAACAGTAATCTGGGAATTTAAGTAAAGAAATGATGGAAATGAAGATTCCCTCATTGAATGCACAGTTTACTAGGTGAAACTGATAGATGAACAAAGATGTCTAATATAGTGCAATCCTCAGTTAGAGAGAGGGTATAAATTATGCTCTATTAGACTCATAGAAGAATTAAGCCTTCTCTCGAAACATTGGGTTTCTTCACAGAGAAGGTAATGTGCAAAAAGAGACTTAAAGAAGAAGTAAGATTTCTGCAGTTGATGGAAAAGGGAAGCATTTAAGGGAATTTAAATATTTTGTATAAAGTGATGGAAACATGGGCCGTGATGATGCCTTGGAGAGTGTAGGAGGCATATAGGAGAATGTAGGGGTGGATATCAGAAGATGAGACTGAACAAGTGAGCGCTAAAAAGTTTGGGCTTTATCTGTTGCACTTAATGAACCATAAAAGAATATTTAGAAAAAAACAGCATCTACTTGGAATTTCATTTCAGAAGGGATAAATTTGGTGGGAGAAAGATGTAGCTCATGAATAGGAAGACTCTTGTTTAATTTGCTACTTTAATGAACACGTCACTAGGCTTCAGTGTTCTCTAAAATAATACATATTAATTCTTTCAAAAAGGCTTTCCTTAAAAATCAGTTATTTGATGACATACGTGTTTTGTTTGTTTTGGTTTTACTTTTTTTTTGAACAGCAGTAATTATGCTGTAAAACATTGCTATTATGTGCTGCCACTGTTTTAAAATTAAGATTTCTTGTTCTTAAAGTTAGTGAAACTGTCTAAAAATGACTTTGATAAAACAGTACTGAATATTGAAACATTTTCTGGGTGAATCTTGGTGCATTCTAAGGGAAACATTATGATGGGAGTAAGTATATGTTGAGGTTGCGGGGAGGGAGTGACATGACCCTTTCACATGAACATAGCCAATGTAGGTAGTGCGAGCATTGACAGATTTTACCACAGGGCCACAATTTCAAATTTAAGCTTTTCTATGTTAGGTTTTTCTGATTGGTTAACACACTCTATGGGGAAACTGGCAAGCTGACTGAGTGTCGGAGAATTCCTGGGTTAGTGTAAAGTGTTCATCCTGCTTCTTGCGTCGGAGGGGGTCCCTGCAATCTCATTTGAAACCCCAGCGCCAAAGTGGAACAGAATACCCTAGTTACTCTGCATAATTCGAGGCAGCCAAGCTGAAAGTTATTTTGAACTTTGTGTTATTTATACGATTTGTTCTTCACTAAACCTGCAATCATTAGAGTCACTCTGGAGTCCATAGCTGAACTGTGGAGCACCACAAGGAATAGAGTGCTACTTCCCGCTTCTCATTTTTAGAAGCACTGTCAAAGCTGTTCTTTATGTGGAAAAAGCACGTGATTTCAATTAGTTTCTAGGGGATAGCAACCTGGAAACTCATTTATTTGATACCTTGAAGTCTCAAATTGTTCTTATGCACCAAACCATGGAAGGTGAAGAAACCAGCAGCTTTATCACTATCTTTCATGTATTTTCTGAGCTACAGTCAGAAAGAGCTTGGTTATAACACATCCACATAACATAGACATACGCACACACTTACACACAATCTGTTGAAGGAGTGACAGGGTTCCAGGGCATTTTGGTGACCCTGAAAATTTGCATTTAGTTATTCTGAGATCCCTTTCTTGGATAATTATTTTCGAAAATAATTTGAGTTATTTTTGAAAATAGGAATTCAGTGATACTGTTATTTTGGGATGTGGGTAAAGAAAAAAGGGGAAAGAAGACATCAATACAAACCTGAGTTACAGGCTTCCATTTCCTACCCCAACCTCATTACTTAGAAGTAAGATAACATTTAAAGAAGTTCTCAGTAAACTAGTAATAAGCAGCGAGCCTTAGGACTTCCATTGGGTCTCACCAGCCTGCCATTATAAGACCACGTAATTCAGGACTTCAGGATGCTCATGGGATCACTCCAAAAACAGAGACATGGATGAGGTAGCCAGCATTCTGCCAACCTTGAGTTTCCTTCTGAGCCATTCCTCCTATGTATGGATTCTTCCTTTGGTCCACTGGGTCTTCTTCAGATCACTTTCTCAAACTAGCTCACACATACTATTTGTACTTTGAATGAACTGGTCACCTAGAATCAATTTGTCAGCTTTATGTCATGGATCTACTTACTCCTTTCTGGGGAAAGTTGTTCTGATAATGACTTCTTTCCTGGCCCTTAAAACCCATCTTTGCTGAAGTTTTCCAATGGATACGTACTCCATGGCTGAAGCTTAATATCCTAGACGTAAATGCCTCTCCAATTCATTAGAGAGATCCCTATGTTTTGTCATAGATCTTAGAAGGCAAAGCCCTAGACCCACTTTTAATTGTTCACTTATTCTCTTTATTTATTTAAAATTCTCCTTTGTGTGATCTTGGGAAAATTAATTTATCTCTGAGTCTTATTGTCTCTTATCTCTAAAGAGCAGGGATTGAAAATGTTGCTATCACAAGCCTCAACATAAAATTACAGTGCTAAGAATGTAAGTATGAAATGAAATGTGATGTGCATTAGTGAGGTGAGGGAATATCAAACCTAGAAATGAAAATACCTTCAAAGGGTCAGTCGGAAGCTGATAAGATTAATTTCCCAATTTCCATAATTAATGATAAAAAAATTATCAATTGAAATATACTGCCATGCTTACACTCTTCTCATCTCTGTAGTAATTCCTTACTAGAAAAGCTGAGTGAAGCTCAGTTGCCTATTTGGCCTTTGATGTATAGCTGTGCAGAAGATGTCTCTCCAGCAAGTACATAGTTATGGTCACTAAATATAAAGTTCTTTGGATCAATGAGATGACACAGATAATTAATTCAGAAAAAAGCCTCCTAGGAAACCTATGCATAAGGTAAAAAAAAAAACCTCTACGATGTGCTTCAGAGAATTCTCATTGTCAAAGTGAAAAGCAGTAGAATCATAGGAATTTTTAAAAATTGTAATTTGGTAAAGTAGCCTAGTCTGTGTGGCATTCACTAGTCTGTGAATCTGTGCCATTAATAATTAGCATATGTTACAACATGAACAGCCAATAGAAATTAAAAGATTAAATATGGTTTATTGGCTCAACTTTCTCTCAGATCACTTACTTTTGAAGCCTTGGTGTCATCCTCACCCCGTCTCCTCCTTCACCATTCCGTCCGATCAGCCTCAAAGCCCTAAACATTTTATCTTACACATTCAAATTATCATGACAGCCTTCCTGCCAGTACTTTCCTTCAGATCTCACCAAATCTTGCTTGAATTATTGAGCAATTATTGCATTTAGTCTCCTTCCCTCCTCCCTCCCTCCCTCCCCCCTTTCTCTTTCTTTCTCTCTTTCTTTCAACCTCTTTAATCTGCTATATGATGCTAGAAGTATGTTTCTAAAATTACATGTCTGATGTTACCCCTTGCCTAAAAATGTCCAGTGGATATTTATGGTCCTTATTAAGGTTTGTTAAACATTTCTTTCTAGCTCCACCTTCTCCCATCTAACCATCCCCATATCACTTGCCCTCCTCTAGCCAAATATTTGAGAAACATACTCTTCATGATGAATATCATGCATTTCCATATCTCTTTCCCTCAATGCATACTGTTTCATTGGTATGTAATGTCCTTTACTTTTACACTTAGTAAATCATCACTTTTTCTTTAAATCTATGTTCTTTTTGTGAAAATATTCTCAGGTCTTCAGGAGCAATTGGGGACCCTTTTAATGTAACACAATAGTAACGTATTGATTTATCTGTTACCATTCATAACACTGACGACTATAACGGACTGAGAGAGGACCCCACCTAATCCAACTTACAACCACAGGGCCTTACTGTGTCAAGAATATGTCAAGCACTGAATATATGGTGTATGTAGAAGGAGATGGACTAAGAGAGAATATCTGTTAAAACAAGAAGAATCCACGTGGTAGAATTTAATGTAATGAAAGAGTAATGTGCTTGGTTCTGTGTTAACTTTTCTGGAGGATGTTGAAGGTCATGGCCAGAAGTTGCATGTGGCCTATATTTAGGCTCATTTGTGGGTCTGGTTTTTAGAATATTTTTGAAAGAGCTGGCGATTTTCTTGTCTAAAGTCATTCTCAACTTCTCTTTCTTTTCCACCATGGACAAATGTAGCCAAATCATCAACAAAAAAATGAAGAAGGTAGTGGTGGTTTCATCAGAGGAAGCATCTGCATGAGCAAACACAAATGCAAATGCAGAGATAGATAGAGAGAATAGAATAGGATAGAGAGAGAGACAACAGAATCTCACAGCCACAACTAGCATTTTGCAGAGGTCATCGGAAAGAACAAAACCTTTTTGTAGAAATCAGTTAATTAAAACTCAGTACAGTAAGTCCCTTACATACGAACCTTCAAGTTGTGAACTTTCAAGATGCAAGCGTGCATTCTATCAACATCAGGTGTGAGGGAAATTGCAGCTTGCCCTCCATCTCCTATTGCTGACAGTCCTTCAGCTCTGCCATCTCCCACCTCCTCTCCCTCCTCTAGTCAGTAACTCTTCTTGCCTGTTCACTCGATGCCAGCCCCCGTATGCCAGTTGTTGTACTGGACTACTGTACTTTTCAAGGTACTGTACTGTAAAATTAAAAATGTGTTCTTTTTTGTGTTTGTTTTTTATGTATTATTTGTGTGAAAAGTATTATAAACCTATTACAGTACAGTACTATATAGCTGATTGTGTTAGTTGGGAACCTAGGCTAACTCTGTTGGACTTACAAACAAATTGGACTTTCGAATGCGCTCTCAGAATGAAACCCGTTCATATACAGGGCACTTACTGTAATTAAAGAGTGTTCTTAAAACAGGGCAATGTATTAGTCAGGATTTTCCAAAGAAACAGAACCAATAGAGAACTAATCTCTTTCTCCCATCTCTCTCTCTCTCTCTTTCTCTCTCTCTCTCTCTCTCTCTCTCTCTCTCTGTCTCTCTGTCTCTCTCTTTCTCTCTCTCTCTATATATATATATACACACACACACACATATATATTTATCTATTATAAATAGATAATACTCCATAAAAATTTTTATGTAAAATAAATAAATATATTTATTATGAGGAATTGGCTCTTGTGATTATGGAGGCTGTGAAGTCCCATGATATGTTGTATGCAATCTAGAGAACCAAGAAAGCCAGTGGTATAGTTCCAGTCTGAGTCCAAAGACCTGAGAACCTACCAGCAGATGGTGTAGGTTCCCAGTCCCTGGACACGGAAGACCAATATCCCACCTTGTTTCAGGCAGAGAGAGTAAAATTTTCTTTTCTTTGCCTAATTTTTATTGTTGTTGGCCGCACCATACGTTATGTGGGATCTTAGTTCCCTAACCAGGGATTGAACCCATGCCCCCTGCATTGGGAGCACGGAATCTTAACCACTGGGCCGCCAGGGAAGTCCCTCTTAGCCTAATTTTTAATCTCTACAGGCCCTCAGTGGATTGGATGATGTCCACCCACATTGGGTAGAGCAATATGTTTACTAATCTTAATATTCAGAGTGCTTATAGAGATGCAGAGACCTTACGTGAAGAATGATTTTTACAGTTTAATCCAATAAGAATCACCAGGAAGATCTGTTAAAAATGCAAATACCATGGTCAAACCACTAGAGATTCAGATATGTTAGCTGTAGGAGGCAGACATTGGCTGTTTGACCATTTGAGTTGACTCCTCGGCAGCTTGTGGAATCTTAGTTCCCTGACCAGGGATCGAACCTTGGCCCCTGGCAGTGAGACATCGAGTCCTAACCACTGGACCACCATGGAATTCCCCTGATTTGACTCTTGAACAATGCAGGAGTTAGGAGCACTGACCCTCTTTGCAGTTGAAAATCCGAGTATAATATATAGTCAGCCCTCCATATCTGAGGTTCCTCCTTATCTGCAGATTCAACCAACTATGCATTGTGAAATAGTGTAGTAAATAAATTGTAGTAAATTGAAAAAATCCACATATAAGTTGACCCGTGCAATTCAAACTCGTGTTGTTCAAGGGTCAGCTGTATTTAGTTTCCTCTTCTTTCATCAATCCAACCCATGTTTTATTTTGCAGGTCTGCCTTACACTTAGCCCTGCAGCTTGTTTGGAATTGACATCACAGTTAGTTTTGCACTGCTGTATGGATGGATGGATACATCCCTAATATGGAACAGTGCTCGCTATTGCTGCTTGAAAATACTTGCTTTTTCACTGGAACTCTCTGTTCCTCAAATGGTGTGGGATTAGTCTGGAACTCTTGGATCCATTGTTGCTCCATGTGAAGAGTTGACCTAAAGATGAACCGTGTGCAGGAGCTTCCCATGTGCATTTAGAATGGAAAATATATAGATAGTAGATTTATGTTGAATGTTTTAAGAATACATATATTTCACAATGAGACATATACCCATATTCCCTTGATTTATTCTAAAGTGGATCTTACACTTCTAGCATTTGATGTTGAAGTAGAAGGAAAGAAAAAAGTACATATGTGCTGTGACTAAAACCCTCAAAATAGTTTATGTTATGTTAGTACTTGACACTATACTTATGCTTATGTTGAAAAAATATGTGTGTGCCTATCAAATGTGTTTTATTTTTTAACACATTTTCATATATGTCAAAGTAGGATTTTGAACTAATGTTCATTACCAGGAATGAATTCTTGAGTTCAGTTCCACTTTATATCTCGTTCAGAAGAAATTCTAATCTTAAATAAAACTGGATTTAGAGCCAGTCATTCTATTAAAATGAAAAGTACAAAATAATTTCTTTTGCACATGATCCAATGATATTAAACTGGCATCAGTATAATTGACCCTTTTGTACAATTTTAAAACATTTCCTATTGCTGATAGTCAAATATTGCAATAAAATGAGAGGACCTTGTTCAAACATATTATCAAAATTGTGAAGAAAAGTATATTTTGACCTCAATTCAACTAGTTCTGCTGAATCAACCAGATCTCTTTCATATTTAGTAACTTTAATTATTAACTTTGAGAATGTCTAGATATTCCTTATGAATCTGTTTGCAAATAATTCCATTAGGTAATATCTTCAACTCTGTGCTAAGGACTATAAAGACATTTAAAAGCTAGATTTTTAATTGCACCTCAGGTACACTATACAACGTAGACATCTCCTCTAACACTCGGATGTACTGTGTTGTGGAGACAAAAGAAAAAGATATGTATACCTACAATGAGCATTACAATTAATAAGAAATATCACTTTTGACAGTCTGTTGCATACAAGGCACTGCTAAGATATATATCTGGCAACCATCTGTAATGATCACTCATTACTTACAGTTTTGTTTGCAAGATACAATTGATTCAGATTTTTTATTTTTTGGCTGCGTTGGGTCTTTGTTGCTGTGTGCGGGCTTTCTCTACTTGCGGCGAACAGGGGCTACTCTTTGTTGCGGTGCACGGCCTTCTCATAGTGGCTTCTCTTGTTGTGGAGCACGGGCTCTAGGCACACGGGCTTGGTAGTTGTGGCTCGCAGGCTCTAGAGTGCAGGCTCAGTAGTTGTGGCACACAGGCTTAGTTGCTTCGCGGCATGTGGGATCTTCCTGGACCAGGGATTGAACCCGTGTCCCCTGCATTGGCAAGCGGATTCTTAACCACTGCACCACCAAGGAAGTCCCTACAATTGATTCAAGTCCTTACAATTGATTCAAGTCCCTACAATTGATTCAAAGTTTTAAAGGACCAAGTTAAAAACAAAAATTTCTCACAAGATGTATAATTCAAGGACAATTTTACTGGGAAAGATTTGGCATACAAGAGTATTAAGGAAGGCTAAATAATCCATCTCTCATGGTTTTTTTTGTTTGTTTCTTGACGAAACTCCACAAAATCTTTGCAAAGGTTCAGTGAATCAGGGATCATTTTCACGGCTCCTAAGACTAGGTCTCACAGCATCAACCTCCTTGCCAAGATTTCCTTGAGATGTTGCTGAATATTCATTCCATCAAACAAGGACTCCTGATTTCTTTTACCCATGGAAGCCGGGCAATGCAGCAAAAAGCTATTCTTCACTGTCATGCACATCACATAGACGAGACTCTGCTGGCAGTTCAAGATAAGTAATATCTGCTGGAAGAGAGTAAAAGATGTAAATCCTTTCTGTGTCTTATGTACTGCAGACTTGTTTAGCACAAGAGTGTCTGGTTGCCGGAGAAGTTGATCTCCTCTAAATGACTTACAAACTTTAAAACCACAATGGTGGTGAGGAAGTAGGGTGGTGAGGGCAGGGGAAGGTGGGGGAAATACAGTTGGTGCAGGAGGGGAGAATAAGATTATCTCCTTTCGTAGGAATAGTGTAAAGTAGTGAATCTGGCAGCAAATGTAGAATCAGAGGTTATCTGTTCTCTTTGATGCTTCAATCTGGATATATGACCTTGGATAAATCACTGAAGTCTCTAGTTCTTGGTGTCCTCATTTGTAAGGTAGGAATTGTTACCTATGATACCTGCTTCAGAGGGTTGGGTGTTCTAAGGGCACAATAATTTTTTAGATGATATAGTTCACGCTGCAGCTCTGCTCTGGCCACAATTCCTCTCCAAATGGTGCATTTCTCCTTCTCTAATTTGAGAATATACATAGAGGACAACTCTCAGAGGCACCCCTCTTGCAGTATAAAAAGACACAATATAAGAGAAAAGAGTGGTATTGGCATTGTGAAGATTAGTTTTGTTTATCTCTATCCAGGAATTAGGAGCAAGTAGCAGCCAGATGGTTAGTGGTGAAATACTCAGACTCTATAATCAGGTAGACGTAGATTTGGCGTTGAATAAGTTACCTTGTGAAACCTTATTGGAATTTCTCTGGAGGAGAGTGGGATGATAGCATCTACCTCCTAGTGTTACTGTGAGTATTAAATGAGATTATGTTTGGTCCCATGTCTGGCATACAAATGCTCTCAAAGGTCTGCTGTTGCTGATCTTCTGTTGTTTTTGCTGTTATACTTTTCTGTTATTACCAGAACTATCAATTAGCTTCTACTGAATAAATATGTCTGCGTAGCACTTACCCAGAAGAGCTCTATAAAGTAGCCCATGTGAGAAGCAACTAACAGCATGTCGGCATCAATATTTAGGGATTCCTGTCTTTTGATTTGGGGCTCATATTTGAAAATCCTTTTGTTTTTCTCTGTTCATGGTATTCTAATTCATATGGGCTCTCTCTCCCAATAAAGAGTCATGTGAGCATCTCATGTCTTAGTTTCAGCTATTCTGGAAGATAGTTACATGCTACTTTGAAGTGTCTTATTCACCTAGACCTTATAAAATGAAATTTTATGTATGCCATGTAGTCTATTTTTAAGTCAGGCAATCAACCCCAAATATACCCTTAAAATATGGTGATGTATTATGTACAAAGAGATAGAAACATGCCTTTACTTATTTAGTTCAGGCTTCTGCCCATTAGAGGAAGCCCCTTTTATCCTCCACGAGTGTGGACAATCCCACTCTAAGGTCTCCAGAGTTCAGATCTCATTGCACTGCCTTGGGAGACGAGGGCCTCTAGAATGAGTCTTATCATTTACTTGGTGATTGCACTCTATTCCTCCTTTTTAAAAAATCACTACTGCAGGCAAGACCACCCCCAAGACGGCAAGTGTTGATTCTTAGCACCAAAACATCTCAGATGTTAGATCTTATGGCCTTCCATAGGGCCACAGAAGGGTCCTTAGGGGAATAATGAAAAGAAGGTTGAAAAGTACTGCTGTAAGGCTACTGAGGTCTCCAAAATGACTTACCTGTACTATCCTATCTGAACATAATATTTGGAAACAACTGGGAAAAAGGCCAATGGTAATCTGTTACGGACTGAATTGTGTCCCTACAAAGTTTGTATGTTGAAGTCCTAACCTTCAGTATGTTAGAATGTGACTATATTTGGAGATAGGGTCTTTAAAGAGCTATTTAAGATTAAATGAGGTCAGAGGTTTGATCCCTAACCCAATATTACTGGTTTCCTTTTAAGAAGAGGACGAGATACCAGTGGTATGTGCCCAGAGAGAAAAGGCCATGTGAGGGCACAAGAGAAGGTGGTCATCTGAAAACCAGGAGAGAGGCCACAGGAGAAATCAGACCTGCTGATGCCTTGATCTTGGATTTATTGCCTCCAGAACTGTGAGAAAATAAACTTCTGTCATTTAAGCCACCCAGTGTGGTATTTTGTTATGGCAACCATATCAAACTAATTCAGAACCAAAATACCAATTTTATATTGTAAAGCTGGTATATTACATTGTCAGAACGTAGGCTTATTAATATTGAGACTCAAAAGTAGTCAGACTTAACCACTTAGTCACAAGACATGATGTAAAATTCCACACTTCCCAGGTGAGGTCCTGCATGTAGAAATTTTAGGAGGGCACCGAAGAAAAAATAATATGCTGCATGTGATAAAGGCTGAACTAACTTTCAGGAGCTGTGAGGCAAAAGTGACTAGGTTATGTATGGCCCAATTCTTCCAAATGCATCAATCAGATTAATCAACTTCTCCACTCATGGGAAGTGATCAGTGAGGAGTGGAAAGAGGTCAGAAATGTGAAATTATTGGCATTTCCTCCACATGGAAGGAAACATCTGGACATTGACCATCTCTATCACCAGCCTAGCAACTATCTCAGAGGTAGAGCTCATTAACATTCTCTACATCGATCTAAAATGATTGGGCCCAAGCACTGGGGTATCAGGAGGCATTAGCCAGGTCTCTGATCTGAGAAGTAAAAAATCATTGGCGTGGTCATGTGTTAGGTACTTGCTATCCATTTCCCTATAGAATTCTGGGGCCCAAGGCTGATTTATGGATATACCTGAATGATTAGGATAACATGACTCACTGTTGTAAAGGATGAAATTTGGCAAGGTCACTACTTCTTATTTGACTCAATTTTCCTCTTCACGAAAAAGATGTCAACAACTTCTAGGATGTTAGTTAAGGGAAAATGAGATGATGGACTTACATGTGTCTTTCCTGGAAGAAATAACAGCAAGCATATTTTTGAGGAGTAGACAGTAGTATGAAAGGCTACATCATTAATGACTTTGAAGCTGGGCTGGGCCATTTTGAATCCCAACAAAAACAACTGGTCCAGCAGCCACAGGCATTCTAAGTAAGAGTGTCACATATTCTGTGACCTAAGTTTCCATTCTCTCATGACATTGCAATGAGCGGACCAAGGACTTGACCCCCAAGCAGCTCATGATACAGTGATATTTATGCAAAGACATGTGGTTTATGTTGCAGCCATGCCATATCACTTCCAGATGTTTGCAGAACATCACTGGCAGCATCTTTTGAGAGGCTGTTAAAGAAGAACAGGACTGGTACTTTCCCGATTCTACTGTTCCTGTAATTTCTTTTGTGGGGAAGGCAGAATGCCAGCCACGCCAAGGGAGATTGTTGCAATGTACGTGTTACATTTGAACTTCAGATCTCCAGTAATTTTCTCAATTGTGTCTTTAATGAGTTCTTATGAGACCAAGAACAAAAAGGCTGAGATTCTCAAAAGGAAGTTGACCTCTTGAAAAACTATGTTCTTAGCCTCAACCTAGCAGCCTCTTCGTACCATCCCCAATAACTCTTGTCTTAATCTATCCAACCAGCACACTTTTCACTTTAATGAAGTGGGGGAGGGTGGAGGGAGAGGGAGCGTGAACAAGAGAGCCTATGCTAGAATTCTAGCAGACCATTACAGCTCTTAGACAGATAATGGTCAAATATGGGTGCTCATAAGGAATTCTGAGAGGGGGAGTGTCTGAGTAGCATCTTCTTTCTGAGTTGCTTTTCATCCCCTCAATTAAGTATAAGCTAACATGCAGTGCTGACTATTGGCCATACTTCCATCTATAGAAATTCCCGCCAGACTGGATAGTCCTGGCTTCCCATTCACCCAACCCCTATTCATCGTGAAACTTCTTTTACAATGGTTATTGGATAAATCACTGGACTTTTCTGGTCTCACTGCCTTCACAGGAGATTTTAATTATTGCTACTACTTTGCTGCCACATATCCTCTGCCTTATGCAACTATTTGCGTACTATTTTGGTTTATACAGGTCTCTTCTATCACTTTAGGAAGTTCACAGATGTTTTCTGTTAATGTAACTATATGCATATATTTTCTACTTACAGTGGTCACTGATGAGTATCAAACTTTCTCCCCTACCTCAACATGCAGCATTGTTAATGTCTTCTTGAATTAGTAGCAGAGAATTAAAATATTATTTGTAAGAAGGAATTGAGATTTTCCCCCATAAACCCTTTCCATCTCAGCAATCGACCCAGGAAAAGAGCCCATCTATATTTTCCTGGCTAAGATAAAATTCTTAGACTTTCCCAACATGTGATTTCTTTAAAATAACTTGAAGAGGGAAAAGATTCATATTCAATACCCTCTATAGTCATTCTGTTTTCTCATTTATATGAGTAACTTAGTCTGTTTTTGTTTTTTTTTTTGCGGTACGTGGGCCTCTCACTGTTGTGGCCTCTCCTGTTGCGGAGCATAGGCTCCGGACCCGCAGGCTCAGCTGCCATGGCTCATGGGCCCAGCCGCTCCACAGCATGTGGGATCTTCCCGGACAGGGGCACGAACCCGTGTCCCCTGCATCTGCAGGCGGACTCTCAACCACTGCGCCACCAGGGAAGCCCTGTCTGTTTTTTTTTTTTTTTTTTATTTCTGCCTCTTCTTCAGTTAAGTTTCCTTTGCATGTAATAACCTTTTCTCTCCTCTCCACTCCACCAATCCGTACCAGATACACTCTACTCATAGCTGTTCATTTTCAATGTCCCTTTAAAAGTTTAAATGTCACATTTGCATTTCACTGTGTTTAAAATACAAGAAGCTGAAAATGAAATAAAACCATAGGAGAGGGCCTTTCAGTGAATGGAAAATAGTAATAAATCCAGTGTTCTGACCCCAGTTATGGGTGTTCAACCTTGTAAGGCCCCTTTCATTCATCCTGCTCAAGCTGGATGACACAAGCCCCTTACCAGACTCCACTCTCATCTCCCTCTCTTCCCATCAGAGTGTCCATGTGCCACATGATCAGTGTTGAGACATAGGCTTTCAGTCTCTCTTTGTATTCCCTGAAATGAAACCTTGTAGCAAAACAAAACCTAAATCTTTCTGTGACTACACTGGACTTTAAAACTATAGGGATAATAAGGACTTTGGTGGTGGTTTTTGATCCAGGGAGAACCATTTCTACCAGTTTTCAAAAGTAGATACATAGCTGATGGATAGTGCAGCAGCTTTTTTATCCTTTTCATGGAATTAGCAAGATTATCTGTCACTGAAAATAATAAGCCAGCATTCAAAAGACAGCAGGTTGCTCCACACAGGAGATTCTGTAAGGAATGTGTCTCTGGGGCCAGATAAAATGGGGTTCAAATATTGTCTTTATTACTTGTTGGTAGGGTAACTTTGAGACATAGCTTTTCTGAGCCTTAGTTTTCCATCTGTAGAATAGGCACACTAATGTCTGCTTCAAGCTTTGTTGTAAAGATTAAATGATAGGACATATGTAAATTTCCCTTAAACCACATTGGATAATTGGTAAACATTCAATGTATTATTACTCTTATTATTGTAAGCAGTACTGTTTACTAATATTGGTACGCTAATGCCTTTTGTCTCTGTGGACCTTCTCTCTTGTGAGAGTCACTCAAATGGGTATCTTACTCCTGGAAAACACCAACTTTGCAGGACATGTGTATTCTTAAGTGGACTCTTAGACTCAAAAAAGCTTCAGGGAGTACAGTTAATTCATTACTTCAACAAGTATTGACTGGAGGCCTGGTCTGTGCCTCATATTGTTTTACAAGTTAGGCATTCAGTAATGAACAAGGTGAATGAGTTTTCTAGAGCTTACATTCTAGGGGAGGAAAAGAGAGAAAAAAAAAACAATGAAATATACAGTCAAACCAGATAATTTTATAGTGTGGTATGTACTCTAAAGAAAGTAAAACAGAAGCATGTGACTGGGGGTGGGGGGAGATTAATTTGGACTGTGTGGCCAGCGACAGGAGCAGCCTCACACTAGAGTTGGTTCTGAGTTTATTCCTAAATTCCAAGTAAGATCCAGTCATAGGAAATGCTGGGATGGGAGGAAAGACCATTCTGGATAGACAGGGAAACCTATTAAGCTAAGATTAGAAAGAAGACCAATGAGTCTCAGGGCTACTGACTTGGGCAAAGGGGATAGGGTACTGAGAGGTGAAGAGGAGTAGTGGGCAGAACAATTTTGTAACAAACTTTCTAGGCCACAATAAGGGGTTTGTTTGTATTATATTTGGAGAAGTAGAGAAAGTGTGCCCTCAAAAGACTGGTGAGTTGACTCTAGCTAGTGTCCAATTGTGACATAATAATGGCTTGGTCCAGATTATGTCCAGTAGTACAGATGGGGAGTAGTGGATAGATCAGAATAAATTTTGGAACTAGAGTTGATAAGCTTTATTTCATGGATGTGAGGGATGAGGAAAAGAGAAGAATAATTTATTCCTACATTATTTCTAGTCATAGCACTAAATGAGACAGTTGTGAAATCTTCAGAAGAATAATAAATCTCAGGAATTATAAAAGTACATCTGGATATGGAATCAGAACATTGGGAGTTTGAATACCAACTATTCGACTTACTATGTGGCCAGAGGCAAATAATATAATGTCTCAACTTCCATCTTCTATAAAATGAGGATAATAAATCTATATTTATGTACCTGAAAAAGGTGTTTTGAGAGCCAAATAAAACAAAATCACTATAATTTTATGGTAATATTTTATCAAGTGTTTAATATATTCAGTGCCTTGTGCTGAATGCTTTCATTTTACTCCTTAAACATGAGGTCAGAGGCATTTGTTGGTAGTCCCATTTTACAAGTGATGAAATTTGGGCACAGAGAGATTAAAAATGTACATGTGGCCGAAAAGCTAGATCACAGGTTTAGTTCCCATGCATTGTAGAATCTAGAGTCTGTGCCATTAACTATTACCTAAAATGTCTCTTAGTAAGTCCCAAAAAGGTTACTGAAATTTATAGTTGCAAATCATCTATAATATTGTTAATAGGAATGATAAAAAGAAAAAAAAGTAATTTAATAGGAATAATTAAAAAAATAAGAAGATAAACTGTGTATGAGTAAAAGTTTAACTTCTCCTGAAACATGGTTACTTTGTGTTGGGAAAGCAAACTGGAATGAAATTATGTGATAAGTTATCTTAATCCTTTAAATAAAAAAAAAAGAGTCTGACAGCAGTGACAGTATCTGATAGTGCTGTCTCTTACAGCACCTAGCATCTAATAATAGGTCCCTAAGTAGGTGTTTAATAAACTCCTACAGAATACGTAAATAGACCTTTTGGGCAATAGTCTGTATATTTCCACAATATAAATTTCTGAAGAGCAAACCCTTGCCTTTTTTTTCTCTTGTCTTATTTTGCCTTCCCTCACAGTGTTTAGAATAGTAGAGGTTCATTAAATTTATTATTTAACAAATAAGCTCTTGCTGCTAGGCACTAATGAGAAGGAGCGTGAACACAGATGGTACAAAAGTGCCAGTAAGTCAATGACTGTTTTTGTCACTGTCCTGAAGCAAAGCAATCATCACATTGTTGGAGACTGGGGTCCAAATCTGATCTAAGAAAAAGGGTTTATTCTCTTGTTTATCTTTTTAGTTTATTTCATTTCCTAATTGGTTAAGATTTGTTGAATAACTTAAGATCCCAGGGCACATAGAACCTTGAAGATTTCACCATTTACATAATGCATTCTATGTATAGCCTTATTCAGTGTTCTATCATGTTGCTGAGCTTTGAAATGATATATACCCCAGAGATATCAGGGTATTACATTGAACAGTTAGAGAATAAAGTTGACCCACTACCCTCCCTGCCCTCAATCCAGAGGAAGTCCTATTTTCCTGGTATGTGACCTCTTTACATATTTTTTCTCTGCATTAATAGTTCTCACTGTTTCTTTCTTTCTCATTTATTTATTTATTTACTCATTTGCACCTAACATGTGTATCCCTTCTATGCTCTATATATCCCAGGAGTGTAGAACTATGTGTGCTAAACTATAAATCAGTCTTGCCTAGAAAAGCATCTGAGGTAACATATGCTTGCTAAATAAATAAGAGATACATATGCCTCTGGGACTTTACACACCTTTTTCTACCAGAAGAGTCAGATTCTTAAGCAACAATAATGAGAAGTTGTATTTAAGTTGATGTATTAGGGGATGTATCAGCCATCTATTGGATAACAACAAGTTACCCCCAAACTCAGTGGTTTATGGCAATGACAGTAATGTTGCCATCTGTCCCAGTTTTAGGAATTTGGGAAAGGTTAGGCTGGTAGTTCCAACTGTGGGTCACTTATGTGCAGTGAGATGGGGGCTGGTTGGTCATGTTATCTCTGTCTTTCTCATGTATTCTCCATGTAATATCTCAGCATGAGCTAGTTTGGGCTTCTTCACAGTATAGTGGCCTCAGAGCAGTCAGATTTATTCCATGGTGGCTCACTTCTCTTGTCTGAGTCTTCTAGAATTCAGGCAGAAGCTGCATCACCTTTGTGAGCTACACTTGAAAGTCACTTAATGTCATGTCTGCCATATTCATCTAGATGACTATTTACTAAGGTCAGCTAGAATCAAAGGGAAGGGTTATAGGCTCGGCTTTTGATGGGAAGAGTGTCAAAGTATTTTGTAGACATGTTTTAAAGTTACCACAGTGGGTTATATAAAGTATAAATTTTTCTTTGGGGGGTTTTTCTGAAATCCCCATAACTGTCTTCTTCCCTTTTGTATTTCCCCATTTAACTCTTTATCAGGAGACAGCAGTATGTGTAGTGATGAGGCAAACATACTTCATCAAACAAAATGTATCTATTTTTGTAGTAGGAGAGAGGTCAATTTTTATGGGCTTCTCCATGAAGAGGAAAGGGAATTTGGAAACATGCCTGATGTCTTACCTTGTTTCCACTTCTTTTCCCCACAACCCTTAGGCTGGAGACTCCAACAGGCTGGGTTATTTCAGAGGAGACACAAATGAGCAGAGTTGTATGAGCTGGTTGGTAGAAGGGGGAAGCTTCTCTGGGAGTCCCAATGTGAGTTGGAGAAGACAGATGTGTTAGCAGCTGTTCAGCTGGATAATGAGTCAGCTCACAATGCATGTGGATAATCTATAATACAGCTAATCCATTCACAGATAATCAAGAATTGACCATATGCCACAACTGGACTATGTGTGAAGGCAGCACATGAGGAAGGAGGAAAAACAGGAATTTGACTGTTATCTTAAAAAAAAAAAAAAACTCCTAATATTATATGGATAATAATAGTGGGCCATTCACATAAGTAACATTTGTGTTTATCAAAGCATTATCAGATCTTCCTTTAATTTGCTTTCTTATGAGATAGAGAGGCCACTCCACTTTTCTTGATGGAGTGCTTTAAAAGGATGGGAAGGAAAAAGAGAGAGGAGACTAATATTTACCGCTCGCTAACTCTGTGTTAGGCACTAAGACCTGCCCAGAACTATAAAAATAATTGGTGACATGATAGATAGAATGTTGCCTTTTTAGCTAGCAGTCCAATCAATTCTCATTGGAGTGCAATATTAATTATGTATCGCAAATCCAATAAAAAATGCCTTTTAGCTGTAAATATTTTTCACTCTGTGCATTTGTGAATCAGAAAAATATATACTGACCTCATAGAATCACTGTCTTCACTTTGCCTCGGAATTGAGGTTTATTTTGTGGTTTATCTCACAGCATATTTGCATATTAAACTTATAATTTCCTTGGTACCATCAAGCCTACTTACGAAAAATTCAGATTCTCAGAACCTCCTCCCTAAAGATTCTGATTCAATTAGTTGAGAGAGGACCAGAGATCTTGATGTTTAAACAAACACTTTCAGTCTGAGGCTCTGAGAAACATTTGGGGAAACACTCTTCTAGAGCATCGTTCTCAACCTGGGGTGATTTTGCCACTCTGGGGACATTTGTCGATGTCTGGAGATAGTTTTGGTCATCACACCTGGGGAACAGGTGCAACTGGTATCTAGTGGATAGAGGCCAGGGATGATGGTAAACACCCTGCTATGAATAGGGCAGCTTCCCACGACAAATCTGGCCCCAAGTGTCAGCAATGCTGTAGTTGAGAAACCCTGTTTTAGAGGAACTGTAAAAGCCAGTCACGTGACCACACAAAGGTTTAATTACTACTCCATGATATCTGTCCATATATATATATCTATGTCTGTGATTATTAGTATGTCCATATCTATATCCATATCTATCCATATCTATGTCTATATCTATGTCTATGGCTATGACATGTCCATGTCTATCTATATCTCTATCTGTATCTATATCCATATCCATATCTATATCTATATTTATGTCTATGTCCATGCCTATCTATGTCCATGTCTATATCTATGTCTTTGTCTATGTATGTCCATATCCGTATCTATTTATATCTCTCTGTATATCTATAAGATTTTATAATATTAAAGATAATTTGCATCTATAAGCTTCAGTAACATTTATAAGACTTACTAAGAGTCATTTTAGGTAATAGTTCATGGCATAGACTCTGTATTCAAGAGTGCATGAAAACTCTGTATATACAGGCACACCTCAGAGATACTTCATGGTCCTTTCTAGACCACCATAACCAAGTGACTATCACAATAAAATAAATGACATGAATTTTTTTGGTATCCCAGTGCACATAACAGTTACGTTTATGCTATACAGTAGTCCATTAAGCATGAAATAGCATTATTTCTAAAACACAATGTACATATCAATTAAAAATACTTTATTGCTAAAAAATCCTAACAATCATCTGAGCCTTCACAATCACTGATCAGAGATCACCGTAACAAATGTAATAATAATGAAAAACGTTGAAATATTTCAAGAATTACTAAAATGTGATGTAAAGACACAAAGTGAGCAAATGCTGTTGGAAATAAGGCACCTATAGACTTGCTTGACACAGTTTGCCACAAACCTTCAATTTGTAAAATATGCAGGGGACAGATAAATTAGCAGTTTGGGATTAACATATACACACTACTGTATATAGAATAGATAAACAACAAGGGCCTACTGTATAGCACAAGGAACTATACTCAGTATCTTATAATAACCTATAATGGAAACAAATCTGAAAAACTGAATCCCTTTGCTATACATTGAAATTAACACAGTATTGTAAATTAACTATACTTCAATTTAAAAAACATGCAAAAGCTTTAGGCAAAATTCAACACACATTCATGTAAAAACCCTCCAGAAAGCAGGCATAGAGGGAACTTACCTCAACATAATAAAGGCCATATATGACAAACCCACAGCCAACATCATTCTCAATGGTGAAAAACTGAAACCATTTCCTCTAAGATCAGGAACAACACAAGGTTGTCCACTCTCACCACTGTTATTCAACATAGTTTTGAAAGTTTTAACCACAGCAATTGGAGAAGAAAAAGAAATAAAAGGAATCCAAATCAGAAGAGAAGAAGTAAAGCTGTCACTGTTTGCAGATGACATGATACTATACATAGGGAATCCTAAAGATGCTACCAGAAAACTACTAGAGCTAATCAATGAATTTGGTAAAGTAGCAGGATACAAAATTAATGCACAGAAATCTCTTGCATTCCTATACACTAATGATGAAAAATCGGAAGGAGAAATTAAGGAAACACTCCATTTACCATTGCAACAAAAAGACTAAAATACCTAGGAATAAACCTACCTAAGGAGACAAAAGACGTGTATGCAAAAAAACCTATAAGACACTGATGAAAGAAATTAAAGATGATACAGGGGTTTCCCTGGTGGTGCAGTTGTTGAGAGTCTGCCTGCCAATGCAGGGGACACAGGTTCATGCCCCAGTCCGGGAAGATCCCACATGCCATGGAGCAGCTAGGCCCATGAGCCATGGCCTCTGAGCCTGCGCGTCCGGAGCCTGTGCTCCGCAATGGGAGAGGCCACAACAGTGAGAGGCCCGCATACCGCAAAAAAAAAAAAAAAAAAAAATGATACAAATAGATGGAGAGATATACCATGTGCTTGGATTGGAAGAATCAACATTGTGAAAATGACTCTGCTACCCAAAGCAATCTAGAGATTCAATGCAATCCCTATCAAACTACCACTGACATTTTTCACAGAACTAGAACAAAAAAAATTCACAATGTGTATGGAAACACAAAAGACCCCAAATAGCCAAAGCAATGTTGAGAAAGAAAAACGGAGCTGGAAGAATCGGGCTCCCTGACTTCAGACTGTATTACAGAGCTACAGTAATCAAGACAGTATGGTACTGGCACAAAAACAGAAATATAGGTCAATGGAAAAGGATAGAAAGCCCAGAGATAAACCCACACACATATGGTCAGTTTATCTTTGATAATGGAGGCAAGAACATACAATGGAGAAAAGACAGCCTCTTCAATAAGTGGTGCTGGGAAAACTGGACAGTTACATGTAAAAGAATGAAATTAGAACACTGCCTAACACCATACACAAAAATAAACTCAAAATGGATTAAAGACCTAAATGTAAGACCGACACTATAAAACTCTTAGAGGAAAATATAGGCAGAATACTCTATGATATAAATAACAATAAGATCCTTTTTGACCCACCTCCTAGAGAAATGGAAATAAAAACAAAATAAACAAATGGGACCTAATGGAACTTAAAAGCTTTTGCACAGCAAAGGAAACATAAACAAGATGAAAAGACACCCCTCAGAATGGGAGAAAATATTTGCAAATGAAGCAACTGACAAAGGATTAATCTCCAAAATTTACAAGCAGCTCATGCAGCTCAATATCAAAAAGACAAACAATCCATCCAAAAATGGGCAGAAGACCTAAATAGTCCTTTCTCCAAAGAAGATATACAGATTGTCAACAAACACATGAAAACATACTCAACATCACTAATCATTAGAGAAATGGAAATCAAAATTACAATGAGGTATCACCTAATACCAGTCAGAATGGCCATCATCAAAAAATCTACAAACAGTAAATGCTGGAGAGGGTGTGGAGAAAAGGGAATCCTCTTGCACTGTTGGTGGGAATGTAAATTGATACAACCACTATGGAGGACTGTATGACGGTCCTTAAAAAACTAAAAATAGAGCCACCATATGACCCAGAAATCTCACTACTGGGCATATACCCTGAGAAGCCATAATTCAAAAAGAGTCATGTACCACAATGTTCATTGCAGCAGTATTTACAATAGCCAGAACATGGAAGCAGCCTAAATGTCCATCGACAGATGACTGGATAAAGATGTGGCACATATATACAATAGAATATTACTCAGCCATGAAAAGAAATGAAACAGTTATTTGTAGTGAGGTGGATGGACCTAGAGACTGTCATACAGAGTGAAGTAAGTCAGAAAGGGAAATATAAATACCGTATGCTAACACATATATATGGAATCTAAAAAAAAAAAAATTGTTCTGAAGAACCTAGGGGCAGGACAGGACTAAAGACACAGTTATAGAGAAGGGACTAGAGGACACGGGGAGGGAGAAGCATAAGCTGGGACGAAGTGAGAGAGTGGCATGGACTTATACACAGTACCAAATGTAAAATAGATAGCTAGTGGGAAGCAGATGCATAGCACAGGGAGATCAGCTCGGTGCTTTGTGACCACCTGGAGTGGTGGGATAGGGAGGGTGGGAGGGAGATGCAAGAGGGACGAGATATGGGGATATATGTATATGTATAGCTGATTCGCTTTGTTATAAAGCAAAAACTAACACACCATTATAAAGCAATTATACTCCAATAAAGATGTTAAAAAATAAATAAAAATAAAAAAACATGCAGTATCTGCGAAATGAAATGAAACAAAGCACAAGAAAATGAGGTGTACCTATATGTGGGAGTGTGTATATGTAATGTTTTTTCCATACTAAGTGCTTAACTTCCTTTCCTCAGTGAAAGTCTGATGATATCTTAAGATTTTTAGCTGCATCTAAAAATACCTTATTTTGTTGGAGAATTTCAACCACAGCACGGAAAGTTAAAGGTATTTCTTATGTTAGAGGTTTTGAATTCCCTGAATAAGATTGGACAACCCATCTCAAATTCCATTCCTCAATCCAGAGACACAAATTGAATACTAAACTCATAAAACGGAGAAGTTGTAAAGTGTGTCTTTAATATGTTAAAGAAACAATCATGTATTTGGAAAAAACAATCTTAAATGTACCCATATGTATGTGACTGATTAGTGCCTTTTTATGTTCTGCTACCTGGGGCTGTACCCTAATATACATAAACTATTCTGAATTTTCCTCATTCTTTCTCATTTGTAGTAGAAAGGTAGAGACTAGTAAGAAGGAAGAACAGGAGATTGTGAAAAATGGGACTTGCTATGAAGTCAATGAGAATATTTATTATTTATAAGAGGGAGATGAAGAGGAGATGCATTATCTCAGGGCTGATATTTTTCAACTATTACCTATCCTTGCCACCCAGGCTTATTTCTCTTTTCTGGGATACTCACATTCCTTGTATCCACTGGATATCTCCTTTGGATATCTCTCAATAAACAATGGCATTCACCTTCCCCCAACACATGCACCTTATACTTACTTTTTCCAAGCATCAGGCTGATATACATACTTTCCTATTACAAATTATAGATATTCTAGTTATTCTGGCGTTCAAACCCTGTAAGGTTCATACAGATGAATAATTCTTGGGTCACTTCTGAAGTTTATCTTAATAATCCATTTACCCATTCATTCTATACTTATTTATCAAGTGAACAGTATGTGTAGACTTTCTGCTAGATGCTTTCAGTAAAGAATGAGTAACAATAAAGTTCTGACCTTCCTTGGGCTTATTAGTGAGCAAGGAAGGCAATAGACAAATTTTTAAAAATGCTTATATTTTATGAAGGAGAATGTGGCAAGATAATGGGAGAGATAGAAAGAGGTGGCTATTCTGTATAAAACAGTCAAAGGCGGCCCCAACTCAGAAGGTTATTTTTCTGTGGAGAACTAATGTGTCATGATTCTTGATTCTTCTTCTCTTTACTCTTCTAGTGTGACTCTATTTTCATGTTCCTTAAGTACCTTAATGACAAATACAGAAGAAATTCCAGAGCCAAGCCTTTAGAACTTCCATAAGAATTTCAGATTACTCAAGAGAAGACGGCCAGTTTAGGGCAGGTGAAACCCTAATGCCACCTTCTAATAAGAATGCACCTGTATCTGTCTACTTACCTTACAGAGACCAGGCTCTGACTATACTATTCTTTCTTCTATTCTGTCTGAATAAGCAAATAAGTTCATTTGCCTTATATTAGTATCCAGATTATCATGATATCATAATGTAGTGGGATGAGAATTTATAGTAAAAAAGCAAAAACAACTGACGTGAAATCTTGACCATGTCACTATGTAATTTTCAACATGTTACTTACTCTTCCTGAATCCCATATCATTCATTTATCAAATGAAGATAATATTGATGGTGCCCATTCACATCTCTAGTCTCAAGCATCATTTCATATACAGTTGAGTTACCTTCTGTTAAAACTTGCTGTCTTTGCTTTCTATGATGTTGCTCATCCATGGATTTCCTTCCACCCTTCTGCCTGCAAGTTATCAGTCTTCTTTGTTATAAATATTACTTATAAGCTGTTCCTTTTCAAAATTTCACCTCCAGTATGGGTCCCTCATGTCAGCTGCAGACCCATGTGTGACTATATTTGTGTTGGTGTGTAAATATAAAAATGTCTAGTTGGTATCTGCCCTTGGATTTCATACAGTAATGCCAAGCTTAACATATTCAAAGCAG
Organism: Leucopleurus acutus; assembly: GCF_964270905.1. Taxonomy (NCBI): domain Eukaryota; kingdom Metazoa; phylum Chordata; class Mammalia; order Artiodactyla; family Delphinidae; genus Leucopleurus; species Leucopleurus acutus. The sequence goes on from NC_139162.1 coordinate 21,932,842, forward strand.
AACATTTAATCCTTACCCCAAATTTGATTTCCTCAAAGCTGTCATCTTTAGTAAAGTGTTCACATATGAGCCAAGTCTTTCTAGGCACTTTAGATCCCCCAGCTAGTCTTTAAACTCCCAAAGCACAAGTTGCCATCATCTGGACTGTGGCAGTAATCTTATCTTCATTGTCATTCTTGCTCCCTTTCAGTCCCGTATTGCATACAGAAAATGGAACCATCTTAAAATAAAAACAACATCAGTGAATGCCGTGCCATTGGTTTCAGAACAAAATTCAGGATCTTTCACATGACCTCATTAACCCACATTATCTGGTTTACATTATCTACATTCCCATTTCCTGCTTCTCTTCTTGCTGCCCTTCATTCTTCCAGTGGGCCATCTCACAGGCATTTCACACCTATTTTCTCTGCCTGGAATATTTTTCTCCTTCCTGTTCATTGTGACACAGCTCATTCTTCTTCAGATTAAATCCTTCTTCCCCAGGGAGGCTTTCTCCTCTACCCTTCTCTAGTTCCTGTTGAGGTTGGGTTCTCATTATAAAACTCTTTTTATTTCTTTCATATAGCTAAACATAGATATAAATATTTCATGATATATGTGATTTTCTGATTAATGTATATTTCTCCCATGAGAATACATGATTGCTAAAGAGAGAGACAGTCTGTTCACTGCTCTATTGCACACTAAACACACTGTCTGGCGTATTACATGGTTCAATAAATATTTTTGATAGAATGAATGCATAATAAGTCATCATGAAATCTAACCATCTCTTATTTTCATCAACCATGATATCATATATAAAACAAAAATTTTATTTAAAATAGTCTGTTTTCAAAGTAGCTTCACTACATTGCAGTGATTTCAAATCATCCTCAGTCTTGGAAATAATTGGTCATATAATTTATTGCTTCTTTCATTCATAAAGCTTATTTTGTGATAAACTTAGTCCTACTAAGTCTCAAGCATTGTATTACGCCCAAAAGAAATAAGCATTGAAGAACACTGCTATTTCCTTTGCTTTGAAGTCTATTAAATTTGTTTGTGGTATTAATATTTATCAATCAAAGACATCAACTAAGATATCCAGTCATAATAAGAAAAGAAGAGATGTTTACAAAAAAGATTGTTCTAGAGGAAATAAAAAGAGTTTATTGTGCAATATTTTTAAATATACAAGGGAAATCTGAGACTTGGAAAAATTGTAGCAGAGAGAGAGAGAGAGAGAGAGAGACTGTTATTTTAATTAAAGTGATTCATTTGAGGACAAAGGGACAAATTCTAGGGAAGACAGAGCCCCAGATTTCCACTCATGCTGTCAGTGGTGGATTACACCTCAAAATGAGAAGGGGCAATTCATAGTCTAAGCTAAAAGCAAATAACTTTAATTAAGCCTGGCTCATGGGTCTAAGCTTAGGAGACCTTTTTAATAAGAGAGATCACATGAATGAGGAAAATTTTATTCACAACCTCACCAGTCTACTTTTCCCCTCTTTTTGAACTGCCTTTGACAGTTTCTTCAACATATTTGAGGATGAGAGTAGATGAAAGAAAAGCAGTTCTGACCTTTGGCTTGAAACTTATGAAATGAGAATTGGTGATGGTACTATGGTAAGCAGTATGCAAGATTCAGAATAAGGTAATTTAAAAGTCATATGGTGTATAATGCTTCTCAATGGGAGAATAATTTTTCTAGCCTCCTTTCACATAACATATCAACTCAACAAATAGTTTTGAGTGTTTATTGTGTACCCGATGCTGTCCTATATTCTGCAGTTGGAACAAAATACAAAACAGGATAAATAATTATGTAGTAGATATTATAATGGATAGAATGGCAAAAAAAAATTTTTAAATGCCTATATATAATAGTATATTATATTAGAATGTATAGTATATCAGATGTTTTAAAATAAATACAAAGTAAAAACAAATATTTAAAATAATAGGTGAAGGGGAAAATCATGCTGGGTGTGAGTGGATGTTTGAGAGGGGACCACCTGTACTAAATAAAGCACTTCTAGTGAGCCGAACCTCTGGACTTTTTGTGGCAGTTAGAAATCCCTAAATGCTACAAGTTCCTTTTTTTAAAATTAGCTTCATTCTTGGATTGGTCTGTTAGGCTCTCTCTCTGCTCATATTTTTATAAGACATATAATTCTAAGAGGTTTAATGTGGGCTAGAGACAGAGTCTGTTGTTACATCTGGACGGAGTAACGCAAATATGATCAATGTTTGTTTGTTGGAAACATTATTTTCAATAGTTAAGCTGAGAAACAACCGAACCAAGAAGAAAGTCATTCAGAATATATTGGGTCTTTAAATGTATATACTGATCTATAATGTTCTCTAAATTATTAAAATTCAGAGGCACGTACCTACCTAGCAATGTTATATTTTTATTAGGTGTTTGTGCATGTGATCCAGAGACACATATGCAGGTTCACTAGAGTTCCAAGGAAACACACACACACACATACACACACCCTCTGCTATAGACTGGATATTTGTGTCCCCCCAAATTCATATGTTGAAACCTAATTCCCAATGCAATGGTATGTAAAGAAAGAGGATTTCTGGGAGGTGATTAGGACATGAGGGTGGAGCCCTCATGAATGGGATTAGTACCCTTATGAAAGAAGCCCCAGAGAGCTTCCTTGCCCACTCTGCCATGTGAGGTTACAGCGAGAAAGTGGCCATCTATAAACCTGAAAGTGGACCTCCACCTGACACCAATTCTGCCAGCAGCTTGATCTTGGACTTCCCAGGTTCCAGAACTGTGAGAAATGAATCTTTGTTGCTCATAAAATAAACAGACTTAGATACCCCCTTATTATTTTTTTTTCATTTTTTTAAATTGGAGTATAATTACTTTACAATGTTGTGTTAGTTTCTGCTGTACGGTGAAGTGAATCAGCTATATGTATATCTGTATCCCCTCCCTCTTGGACCTCCCTTCCACCCCCATCCCCCATCCCATCCATCTAGGTCATCACAGAACACTGAGCTGAGCTTCCTGTGCTTTATAGCATGTTCCCACTAGCTATCTATTTTACACATGGTAGTGTACATAGGTCAATGCTACATGATTGTATACAGTGGAAAAGCACTGGACTTGGAGAATCTGGGTTCAAATCCTGAACCTGCTATAGATGGCTTTTACAAGCATGGTTTTCTCTTCTGTCAAATGGAAATATTGATATGTGCCTCACATATTTGTGAAAGGACTAAATTACTTTAAAACTTTCTCCCAAACATTAGGCAATGAAATAAATGTAAGTGTAATTGCAGTGTTGCTGATGAATGAAGTTTTAAAAATATCATGGCCAGTTACGTGTAAAGTGTTAGGAATTATATCCCTAACTCGACGAGTGGAAGACAATACAGTATCAGGAACAGAAAATATCTGGTTAAACTGTATGCTATGGTACATCTTTTTAACTGCAAAACACAATTGATTTGTTTTCTATTTTGGTAATCATCACCTATGTCAACAATTGATAAAGCATAAATTAAAATTTTCATGTGTCAACATTAAACCTATAAAATCTTGTTAACAGCTGCCATAGTTGTCTCAAAATGTTAGCCTGCTGGATAAATATGTACTTAAGGAGACAGGAGCGCATGGCCTTCCCAGAGCCATGCTTCTAAATGTTACAGCAGTTCTAACATACTTTCAATTAAATAAAAATTAAAGCTCAGGAAATGTCACAAAAGGGTAACCTAATATTTGATCATTAATGTGCTTATGCAAAGGGATATTTACAGCTGTGCATTCAGAAGTGATCAACTAGCCTTTCCAAGTTCCATGAAACCAACGTTTAAGAAAATGGTTAGATAAAATTTAGAGCAGAGTTTCTTGGTAGTCTGAGCCCTGTAGACTGATTTTGATCATAATGAAATATTGAGAAGTGTTTGTGTTGCGGTTTTCTTTTATAGATCAACAACCAAACATCTCATGATTAGAGTTAGTTAAGTTATTGTCCAAGATCACAAAAGATCATCTTGTCCAAGATCATCTTGCCCAAGTCATAAAAGACATTAAATGGAGAATTCATTAATATCTTCCAAATAGATTTATCTGAACCACCTGTGTGACCAGATACTGTAAATACAGAGTATTAGAATCACCATTAGACTCTAAATGTTAAAAACTCTCTCTTCCACTTAAAACATAACAGACCAGTCCGTTTTCCTTCCTCTGGTGATTTAAGTGCATTTGGAAGAATAGTGAACAAAGTGATCATCCTCATTTATGTTATAAACCGGTGTGTCCTTATAGATGCTATTCTGCTATTGAGCAACATTCCCTGCTTACAGTTTAATACCCCAAATCCCTTTTGCCTTTTCTCATAGCTCTTATTTGCCAACACTTTAATTATTGTGAATAAGAAACTTGCCACATTTGCCACTTCCAGTGCATCTGTTTCCATAGAGCACAGTGTCATCTCCAGGTCTAAAACAAACCTTTTTTTGGAGTCTGTAAGAAAGAAAAAGTGGTATTACCTAGATCTGTAAACATAAAGTTTATTTATAACTTGGTATTATTTCTTAGAGATCAGGTTGACAGTCAAAAAATGGTATAAGGACCCATCTATTGACTTAAGATATGGGACTATCTCTGGTTTAGTGTTAACTAATGCTTTAGAAAAAAAAAAAATATATATATATATTTAATTTTCTGATTCAGAATCAGAGATAATTTCTTACAAAAATCAGATTTTCTAATACTTAAAATCATAGATGAATTTTTCACCTCTTCTTAACTTTAGGTACTTTTTAAAAGATGAAGAGCCTGTGGGAGTCCCAATTAGAGTGAATTATAGTTTGATTGACTTACTTTGCCATTTAAACACCTAGAAGAATAACACCTAGAAGAGGTTATTCCTTCATAAAGAAAAAAAATTTCCTGTCCCATGTCTACCAGATTTAGGGTTTTATTCTATGCATGGAAAATAGCCATGGTGCTTAACTGGACATAACAATTAAACTATATAATATACCACTGAATCTAGACATGAGAAATTCTGAATGAAAGTTGAGAGAGATAAAGAGGAAAGAAGGGGGGAGAAGGGAGGGTGAACACCTGGAATAAAGAAAATGACAATTTAATAAAAATATCTATGCCTAATATGTAGCCAGAATACTTACTCTCTCAGTGTAGTTCTTTATTTTCCCCACATTTTATTGCAGTGTCTTTATAGGATAGTCTGATTATCTGATATGCTTGTTCTGTTCATTTTCATAGTTTTCTTTGCTATTTTTGAGTCTTTACTTATCACATAACTTAAGATAAATTTATCCAATTCTCTTTTACCATCTTGATCTTGTTGGAATTTCAATAGGAACTGCATTAAATTCATTTACTTATTTTGGGAGAATTTATATTTTTATCATATTAAATCTTTCAAGAAGCCCTTCCATTTGTTACATAGCTTTTTTCATATAGGTCTGATGCCTTTCTTCTATTGAGTATATTCCTACATATGTTATTAACATTTTGCTATTGGGAATAGATTTTTAAACTTCAATTCTTCATTTGTTTTGTTTGAGGAAAGAAGAATCTACTAATTATTGTATACTTGTAATCTATTGTTTTACCACATTTCCTTATTAAGCTCTAGTTATACATATAAGAATAATCATCACCAAATAAGGATACTTTGACATCTTCTAATGCATAGAAGATTATACAATTATTTCATTTTATTATTGCAATTGCTGACACTTTCAGAGTAGTGTTAAATGCTTAGGGTGATATAGAGTATCCCTGTTTCTGGTTTGAATTGATATGGGTTTTTGTGTTTCACTATTTAGAATAATGGTAATTATCCATTCGGTAATCCATTCAGTAATTTTTTAAAATGGTTGCTAAGGGCTTCCCTGGTGGTGCAGTGGTTGAGAGTCCGCCTGCCGATGCAGGGGACACGGGTTTGTGCCCCAGTCTGGGAGGATCCCACATGCCATGGAGCGGCTGGGCCCGTGAGCCATGGCCACTGAGGCTGCACATCCGGAGCCTGTGCTCCGCCACGGGAGAGGCCACAACAGTGAGAGGCCCGTGTACTGGGAAAAAAGGTTGCTAAGTTTTTCCAGTTTTATTGAGATATACATGACATATAGCATTGTATTAGTCCAAGATGTACAACATAATGATTTGATATGTGTATATACCACACAATGATTTCCACAAGTTTAGTTCACATCAATCATCTCATCTGATTACAAATTTTTTTGTATGATGAGAAATGTTAAGATCTACTCCCTTAACAACTTGCAAATGTGTAATACAATATTGTTAACTGTAGTCACCATGCTGTACATTATATGTAGTTCTTAAAGATTATTTCTACATTGCAGTGGGATCATCAGGTTTTTTACCTTTCTCAAAAAGGCCATTCTATGGATTTTTCCTCTTTATGTTATTTTGATTTTACATCTTTATGTTATTTGTTTTTCTCATTTTAAAATATATGCATGCTGAATGCAGGAACATGAAGTAAGACACAGGCGTTTTTTCACAAGAGACTGAAAAAAAATGATGGAGAAGGTAGAAAGCAAGAACCATTTTAGGAATCAGAAGAGAAAGAAATCATAGATGACATAAACAGATGGAGAAATATACCATGTTCTTGGATTGGAAGAATCAATATTGTGAAAATGACTATACTACCCAGAGCAATCTACAGATTCAGTACAATCCCTATCAAACTCGCAGTGGCATTCTTCACAGAATTAGAACAAAAAATTTTACAATTTGTATGGAAACACAAAAGACCCCAAATAGCCAAAGCAATCTTGAGAAAGAAAAATGGAGCTGGAGGAATCAGGCTCCCTGACTTTAAACTATACTACAAAGTTACAGTAATCAAGACAGTATGGTACTGGCATAAAAACAGAAATATCGATCAATGGAAAAGGATAGAAAGCCCAGAGATAAACCACGCACATATAGTCACCTAATTTACAACAAAGGAGGCAAGAACATACAATGGAGAAAAGACAGCTTCTTCAATAAGTGGTGCTAGGAAAACTGGACAGCTTCATGTAAAAGAATGAAATTAGAACATAGCCTAACACCATACACACAAAAAAAAACTCCAAATGGGTTCAAGACCTAAATGTAAGACCAGACACTATAAAACTCTTAGAGGAAAACATAGGAAGAACACTCTGTGACATAAATCACAGCAAGATCTTTTTTGACCCACCTCCTAGAGTAGTGAAAATAAAAACAAAAATAAACAAATGGGACCTAATGAAACTTAAAAGCTTTTGCACAGCAAAAAAAAACATAAACAAGACGAAAAGACAACCCTCAGAAGGGGGGAAAATATTTGCAGTCGAAGCAACTGAAAAAGGATTAATCTCCAAAATATACAAGCAGCTCATGTAGCTCAATATCAAAAAAACAAACAACCCAATCAAAAAATAGGCGGAAGACCTAAATAGACATTTTGCCAAAGAAGACATACAGATGGCCAAGAGGCACATGAAAAGATGTTCAACATCACTAATTATTAGAGAAATGCAAATTAAAACTACAGTGAGGTATCACCTCATACTAGTCAGAATGACCATTATCAAAAAATCTAGAAACAATAAATGCTGGAAAGGGTGTGGTGAAAAGGGAACCCTCCTGCACTGTTGGTGGGAATGTAAATTGATACAGCCACTATGGAGAACAGTATGAAGGTTTCTTAAAAAACTAAATTAGAACTACCATATGACCCAGCAATCCCACTGCTGGGTATACACACTAAGAAAACCATAATTCAAAAAGAGTCATGTACCACAATGTTCATTGCAGCACTATTTACAATAGCCAAGACATGGAAGCAATAAATGTCCATCAACAGATGAATGGATAAAGAAGATGTGGCACATATATACAATGGAATATTACTCAGCCATAAAAAGAAACAAAACTGAGTTATTTATAGTGAGGTGGATGGACCTAGAGTCTGTCATACAGAGTGAAGTAAGTCAGAAAGAGAAGAACAAATACCATATGCTAACGCATATATATGGAATCTAAAAAAGATGGTACTGATGAACCTAGTGGCAGGGCAGGAATAAAGACGCAGACGTAGAGAACGGACTAAAGGACACAGTGGTGTGGGGGAAGGGGAAGCTGGGGAGAAGTGAGAGTAGCATTGACATATATACAGTACCAAATGTAAAATAGATAGCTAGTGGGAAGCAGCTGCATAGCACAGGTAGATCAGCTCAGTGCTTTGTGACCACCTAGAGGGGTGGGACTGGGAGAGTGGGAGGGAGCTCGAGAAGGAGGGGATATGGGGATATATGTATGTATATGGTTGATTCACTTTGTTGTGAAACTAACACAGCATTGTGAAGCAATTATGCTCTAATAAAGATGTATTAAAAAAAAAGATGTCTCAAATGGACTGTGACTTATCCTCAAATATTTAAAGGACTGCAGTGTGGAGGAGGATATGGACCTGATCATTTTTCTTTTAGAAAACCATTACCTCCACCATTCCCAGAACCACCATCATAATCATGTCAACCCAATAGTTAAGACTGATGAATGCTGAGGCAAGAACAAAGTCAAGCCATATTTATGTGCTGGGTCATATGGTTCTATAGCTTTGGACTGGGAAAAGTAGTCCATGATCTCATGTCTATTATATAGCAGTAGTGGCCCTGGTGCCAAGAGTTGTGTCTTAATCATAACATGTTCCCTTTTCACACTAAATGTTTTCTCCTCATCATTTATCTTTGCTTAACATCACACAGTCCTCCTCTCAGTCCTGCACACAGTTTCCATGAGGACAGGGATTTTTCTGCCTTTTTGTCCATCACTATGACTCAGCATATAAAAAAGTGCTGGTTATATAGCAGATGCCCCAAAACATTTCTCAGTTTAATGAATTGTAGCAAATATATTAGCTGTGTGGTATATCCCAGTTAAACACAAAGCATAGTTTAAAAAATTAATTAGGGTCAAATTAAATATAGGATGAAACTACCTCAAGCAGTAGTCCCAATCAGTAGAAGTCTTCTCACAAAGATTATTGACAAAGATTTTGTACTGGATTCAGGAACTAGAATGTGGTACTGATATCGAGGTAGTACCAGGAAAATGGTTGGGGCAGGTGATTTTTTTAAGTCCTTTCTATGCTCATTTTCTATTACTTGCTTACTGTTTTCAAACTTTTATGTTTGCCAGACAATATACATATATACACACATTTGTGCATACATGCACATATACCTATGCACACACACATTTTTTCCCCATTCCCCACCAATGATTTGTTCTTATTAAAATGGCTCTATGGTTTTGTGGAATTTTCCAGGACTTCTTTTATGCATCACACAAATGTTTGAAACTTGGAGTATGACTGCCTTTGGCTTAATTATTTTAAATCATTCCATAACTTTTATGCAGTGTAATAAATGTGAACTTTATTTGCATCTGGGGAAGAAGTTAAATTTTGCATGCATTAATAACTAACCAAAGTACAAAGTAATTAACGCTTTTCAATGCTTTCTGATAAGTGCAGCCATAATATAGCAATTAACCTCTCAAAATCCACAAAGAAGATACAGGAAATTATAGTCTTTAAATTCTATATTAAAATTTAGAAATCTGTTTTAGGTTTCTGTAGAGTATGTGTGTGTGTATTAGGTAGAGTGGAGAAGAAAGTTCAATTTAGTTTAAAGTTTTAATTAGAGAACCTACAATCAGGTAGTACTGAATGATTGTTTAAAATGTACAAGTTTGAGCTGAATGGTTTTTAACAGTAAAAATTTGTTAGTATTCTTAATTAAATATGGAAATAGAGAAGCCTTTAAAATAGTTTAACACATAAACTACCCCCCTCTAGCACCCACCCCACTTCTATTTGTCAATGTATAATTAAGAATTAGGAAATTTTATAAGTGTAAGTATAAATTACATCTAATTGAATGATTACAAATATTTAGTCTTTAAAAAAAGTGGTTTAGGGTATTTTAAATTGTGTCATTTTAGTACAATTTGAGTTCACATTTGTCTAAAATGTTATGTATGATCTAGTGGAGTTATAATCAACATCATCAACAACAACAATCCTCAACTCTGAATTTGATTGCAATGGGACATAACAGGAGATCTTATAACAAATATTGCTGATTTACACACATATGGATTTCATGTTTACCCACTGATCAAGAGACTAAAGGGCTATAGATCAGATTTCTCTCCATCTCTCCTGCTGCAGATTGTGGTATGCTAGGATTGTATCGTATAAAATTATAGCATGATAAAATTATAACAAAATTGTTAACAGTATGCTAAAATTATAATCAGTTGAATATATTTTCCAAGAAAATGAATCAAACCTTTTAGTAGGATTTTAACGGTGATATTATAGTAAATATAAGAATGTTTTTATTTTCTTTTAAAGTTAAGCTATTTCTGATTCCATCTCTTTAGTTACATGGCCTCAAACATTGGATGAATCTCTCTGTGCCTCTGCAAATATTGATGACACCTTGGGTTGTAATGAGAAGAGAATATTTGAATACAAATACATTGCTTAGACTATTGACTAGTGTTTAATGTGTTCTGAGTGAATTTTAACATAATATTATCTTATTCTTTATGGTACCCATTTTAGTAGATTCAAATGGAGTTATTTCTCTAAATCACAAACATGGAAAATAAGGTAATATTATAGTGAGGGCATTATAATTCATCTAGTATAAATGTTGAAGCCCAGCCTCAGTCTGTATTTCATAAGTGAGAATGAGAAGAAACTTTGCCTAATTTGACATTGTGGAGCTTTATCTTTTGAGTGGGTTCTAAACTTAAGGATACAATTGCTAAAGGTGCCAGTATATTTATTTACATTATAAAAAATGTATATTCAACATTATATACATACATATAATATGTATATATGTATGTGTGTATTTATGTATGGGTACACACACACACACACACACACACACACACACACACACACACACAGGCACAGACTTTATGACCTTTTCAGGACTTGTGACTGTCTGATTGGACAGTTTCTCCTACTCTCCTTCCCAATTAAAGGAAAGAATTTGCCATGTGGGGAAAGCAGGAGAGTTACAAATACGTTTTCTCAAAGGTGGTTTCTAGTAATCCATTTGTATGGAATATTGAAAAGATCAATGTAATACAGCATGCTCTCTAATTCTCTGAAAATGTGAGGCATTAAAATTCTGATGCCTCATTCAAGGTTGTAATGAGAACATAACACAAATTGAACCTATTATTTTGACAGTGATAATAATGAGAAAGACAAAGGAAATAAACTTGATACTGCAAGTGACTTTTTTATTTCAAAATTTCTGAACTTCCTTGCTGTCTGTTTTGCAAAGGGGAAGCATAATATGCATACAAATACTAAATTCTTTAAAATAATAATACCCCATGAAAGAGTGGAACAATAAGATATTTTAAACACTAAAAAAATGTTTATAATTGTGTAAAATCAGACGAAGACCTCTTTTTCTTTAATGCTGATTCTCATAATGGAGAGCAAATTTTCTGAAAGTTTCCAAAATAAAAGCAGCAAAAGTTTATATAGAATTATAGACATTAGAGCTATAAAAGTAATTAATATGTTAACTCTGGGTAAATCAAGTGAAGAAATAGATTGAAAGAAATCCTTAAAGCCATGGTAACAAAGCAGAGACTAGAATTCAGCTCTCAATGATCCCCGTCTTTTGCCTCACTTATCTCCCTTTTCAAAGAATTATCAGCTGCCTGCTATTGCCAGCAACCACCCAGTCTTATTTCCATTCATAAAATAAAATAAAATCCTGCCATTTCTACAAAGAGAAAAGAAATTCTAATATTATTATGAGGGTTTTGCAGCTATGGAAAAACAAAGGCAATCCATTCTTCCCTTATAATGTCTTTAAAAACTATTAACTGTTTGGCTGTATCCAGAGCTGAGATGTTGGTTGAGTACAGAGAAGGGTATCTGCTAGTGAATTTGATCAATGCAGACAACAAAATTGTATCTCTTTATGCCCAAAGTGTACTTTGTACTTTGTACCAAGAGAGGTTTAGGCATATGGCTTCGTTGACCAAAGTTGAGTAGTCTCTGTACACGGCTAAACTGTGATGAATGTCTTCTTTCTCTCTAGGTATGTGTTCTGTGCCTTTATTTTTGTGCTTTTTCGTACCTCCTATCTCAGCTTAAAAGAGAGGAAATAGGTAAACTGTTTACTCGTGAATCAAGATAGACAGTACTTCCTAGTTGTACAAACCAAATATCCTTTTTATTCTTTTACCCTTATGATATGGAGTCATAATTTTATTCATTATCTCACTCTACAAATACTGTGCATCAAACTACTGTTTGAACTTTGATTCAAAAAGTGAGCAAGCAGCCATGCATCCTGGCTTCAGGGAGAGTAATGATAAGTGAGGCGATGAGCATTTAAGTATGACACTAATAGTAGTTAAGCTACGTCAGTGATAAGTGATGTACAGGGGAGTTACAAGGAATAATAAAAGTATATTATAGGCAATTTGTTTACTGCTATAATGCTAGTATTAAGGACAGTGCCTAGTACTAGTGGACCCTCAATGAATTTACGTTGAATGAATTTGATTTGGTCAGGAATGGCCTACCTCACAAATTCCTGCTTCAATTTTGCTCCAGGATGAGGAGAGTTAATTAATTAATGGAGAGGGTGAGGTAGAGAAAAGCCATTGAAAAGGTTCTGTGGGTCAAGAATCATGCTGAGTTCAGAGAGGGCCAGTGTTTCTCAGATCTAAGAGGATTATATATGTAATAACAGAGAGAGAGAAAGCTGGCAAAAGATAAACTGAGTTAGAGAGATACTGAGTTAGAGAGATACATAGGAAAGATTATACAAGGCATTGTGGACCATATAAAAGGAGAATATCCCAGAAGTAATGGGTAGCCTTTGAATATTTTAAATGGGCGTAGGAGTGAGTGACCTCATCAGTTTTATCTTCCTATTTTTAAAAATTAATCCATGGGAATAAAATCCAGTATAAACTTCTAGCTCGTTTAAAGGGACCACTGCTCAGTGCTAATCTGAAATAATTCTTCTCCCTGATAGCCCTTGAAAGTGCTGGCAAGTATCTTTGCTCCCATTTTCTGCAGTTCACCATGATACTTTAAGCTTGCCATCTAGTGCACCCTGGGGTAGCCCTATCAACCCACATGTTCAACTTGACACAACTCTATATTTGTTCTATACATTTGCTGAGATCCCATGATTCTATTTACGGATAAGCTCTGCAGCTCCCTGCAGGATACAGCTCTTTGCTGAAACTTAACTATTTAGCAAATGTTCTGATACCAAGTATAGCCTTCACCTGTCTTCTTTTCCTGGGAATGGACCTTTACTCATAGGCCTAGATGATATAGGTATCATTGGCCTAAAATCACATATCCACCCTTGGATTTTAATACAGCCTTCCATAAGCGCTGCTTGGAGTCCTTTTTGGGCCCCATTCAGCATGTGAGTTTTTTTTTTTTTTTTTTTGTATTCACATTAGTCAGAGTGGAATCCCAAGCATCATGTTCTATTAGATAGTGCCTATGACTGTGCTGGCTCTCTCTATGTCCTTCATTCTTAACTCTCCATTTCACTCATGATCTACACTGTGCTTGAATGAGTTTTATGACTGAGCTTTTTAAGGCATTACATGTAAGTGTCCCTACTCTAGACCTTGCCTTTTCTGACTAGCTTGTTAGGCTATTGTGACTCTTTACCATAGAGAGAAAAAATTGCATGTGTGTGTGTGTGTATGTGTGTGTGTGTGTGTGTGTGTGTATCTACATCACATCTATACCACGCATACACACACACACATACACACAGATTCAGAAGAAATTGTTTTAATTATGTTTCCTGGAGGAAGATTTTTAAAGCTCTAACACTTTGATTGAATGACATGAGACTCTAAAACAACCCCTTCTCTGGAGGAACCATTAAGCATCTGGGGTTAAATGTTAGACAGGATTGGGTGAGATGACGATTGAGATGCTCTGGAGAGGTGTGTTGTCAGGTTGAAAGTTTATCGCAGGATCAACTGAACCTTCCACTTCTGGATGGACTTGGCATTGACAGAATCAGTCCATGTGCCTCAGTATTTCCCATGTCACTCTGTTGTTGAAAGTACACCTGTCTATAAATAGGAAAAACATGTGATTTTTTAGTTTTGCCCCTTGATGTTAAAAATAATGATTTTTTAAAAATTAAATATTTAAAAACTATAAAATAGTCTCCCTAAAACCGTAACTGCCTTTGTGGGCCTCTAAGGTCCCAGAGAGGCATAGATTAGAAACCAGTGGATCCAAGTCCAGTTGAGCCAAGTCTCAGTTCCTTACTGGGTATAAAAATCTTATGTTATCTTTCTGTGCATAAGTGCTTTAAAAATTTTATATTTTTAAATGCAAACTATTTTGTGAGAAAGATTTGTTTACTATGTTTTTTTAACCTTCTAGTAAAGTAAAATAATAAGAAAAAGACAGTAAATATTTGTTGAATTTATTTATTTCTCTTTAAAAAGGCAGTCTGACTTAGGTACATCTGGTATTGTTTATACAGCAGGAACTAGAATGACAGCATTTCCACTGCAGCAACCAGGAAACATCTACATGATTTTCCTAATTACAGTTCTAAATTTTCACAGGTGTGTTTCCAATAGATAGATATTAATGGGGCCTAAATAACACATAGTTTAACTTATCTACTTTTCTTTATAGAATGACCTACATTTTTTCACTCTATCAAATCCACATACTGAAATGCCAAAAGAACAATGAGTTTATTTGAAAGCATAGCGTTCATTAAGAGTTTTTTTTTAAATGTGTGGTCACTGAGGATCATGTAATTCTTTTTTGATGTCCCTTTCTTTCCAAGTATAAAATTAATGCATTACCCAACCATTATAAGGTAGCTTTCCTAAGTCCTTTCCTAAATCAAATACTTAACAGTAAGGCCTCTTTCTCTGATTATCAGCTATTAAACAATGTCTTCCTGTTCATATTTACCTTGATTTGTGTTCTGAAGCAGGACAGCAATTACAGTAATGATATCTTGCTTTTGAATAGGACTTTAGAGGAAGTAAGTGGATATTTCCCTATAGAAATTTCTTAAAATGTACTTATTTACTTATAATAAGGAAATCATTTTTTTACATCATTATTGGAGTATAATTGCTTTACAATGGTGTGCTAGTTTCCGCTCTATAACAAAGTGAATCAGCTATACATATACACATGTTCCCATATCTCCTCCCTCTTGCGTCTCCCTCCCTCCCACCCTCCCTATCCCACCCCTCCCAAACAAGATGTGCATTCTAATACTATTTAAGAAAGAAAAAAATCTAAACTCGTATAAAAAGTAAATAAAATTATAAAGTATGTGTGTCCAATGAAATATGAGGAACTATGCAAATAACGGTTTACGAAGTTTATAATAACATATAAAGAATAATACTGATAAAATCCTAACGTGCAGGATTTTGGAAAAAACAGCAGATATTCGTTTGGAAAAAAGTTAAATTGTAATAATAAGGAAGAAAAGCAGAAATTAATATTCTGCTATTGGTTCTACTATACCAATATTTTAGGAAACTTGGTTTCTTGGTTTTGTTTTAGCTCAGTACACCTAAGTATGAAAATAAAGACTAACTTGTGTCAAGCTTCTTTTGTGATTTACTGATCATTTATATTGGTCAGTGATCATTTATATTGATTTTTCTCTTTAATCATATATTAGCAAGCTAAATTTATAGATGAGAAAAGTAAGGTTAAGAAATCTCATAACTTGTGAAGGCCAACCAGTTAGTAATTAGTGATGGACATAATAATCCAGCTCACTGTCTTACCATGTTCAAACCATTCAATAATTCAAAAATAACATGGGAAAATGCCTTTGAAAATGAAAGCCTGAAGTGTGAGTGTAATCCCAGAAGAGGATGGAAAAGAAAATATTTTCTTATTATCAAATTACTATATGAATTTAGACATATCTCCCTGAGGCAGTATTTTCTAATCAGCAAAAGGGTAATAATACCACATACTAACTTGCAACTTAGATAGAGATAGAGAGATGATAAGACAGAAATCGTCTAGCAATTATTTGACAATATTTTCAGGCTACAATGTGCACTACAATGTGCTACCTGTTTGGAATACAATAAGTAAAGTACAGATATTGTCTGAACCCTTAGAGAGCTTACACACAATAAATAATATCTACGGTTACTCATAGCATCTTTAGTTTACTGTTACTCTGGAAGCAGTTACCCCAAATAAGTAATAGAAACAGAGTAAAATCTTGTGCAGAAAATGGATGATTAAAAGGGCAACATTTCTTCTCTAATTGTTACCCTTCCAACTTTTCACATAGATTTCTGTACTGTAAGCCAACTGAAATGATTGCTAATTATTTGCTTTGCTAATTATCACTAGCAAAGTGCTAGTGATAAGGGAAGATTCCCAATTAAAGCTTTACAAGTGTGCAGGAATAAACGCAATATGCTGTCTTGACTGCTGTTGCCAGGCGTGTATTGTTTTCATGTTAAATTTCTATTAGAATCCATTGCCTTTCACCTGGGAATATAGTTGCCAAATAACGTAAGCACTCCAACCCCAAGCTTATATTGTAGAATAAGAGCAGCCCTTATTTCTGGCAGACGCAAGTAATTGTGGCAAATTTAGAAAAATGTAAATAAAGGGGGCTTCCCTGGTGGCGCAGTGGTTGAGAGTCCGCCTGCCAATGCAAGGGACACGGGTTCGTGCCCCGGTCCGGGAAGATCCCACATGCCGCGGAGCGGCTGGGCCCGTGAGCCATGGCCGCTGAGCCTGCGCATCCAGAACCTGTGCTCCGCAACGGGAGAGGCCACAACAGAGGCCCACGTAACGCAAAAAAAAAAAAAAAAGAAAGAAAAATGTAAATAAACACCTACAACATACATCTCCCACATCACAACAACAATTAAACACTTTCTTTTAAGTCTGTTCAGTACAGGGCTAGGTTAGAGAGATGCATGGAGGGGGGTTGTTAATTTCTAGATTTGACCAATTTTGTGTTGGACACTTTATGATATTTAATAAGTTATAGCATCATGGTTAAGACAATATCAATCAAACTTAGGTTGGAATCCTGGTCCTTGACCTAGAGCAATTCAGTTAACCTCTCTGAGCCTCAGTTTCCCCAAGTTTAATTGGGCAATGAAAGTGTCTTTCTCACAACATTGTGATGAATCAAAAAAGACAAAGAAAAATGTACATAAGACATTAAACTTGATGCCTGATACATAATGAGTGATGCATATATTAATTATTACTGGAGCAGGTGTTGTCTGTGTCTATGACAATAACTAGTGATGTGCTTTACTTATAACATAAAGAAGGAACCAAAATCTGATAACAATCCTTTAATGACATCTTGTCTGGATTTTCATTGGCACCCAACATATTTATTTCCAATATGTTTACTATGTGAGGGCATATCTGTTTTGTTGTCTGGTGGTCTGTGAGTTAATAAACAGTATACCTATTTCTAGACATACATATCAGGTATATGTGTGTATGTAGTATTAAATATATTAATATATAGTAATATACAAAAATCAATGTTGTATTTGCTCAAAAATCATATGATGTGAATGTCCTCGAGTTCTTTCTTCCCACCCATCTTAATTACAAAGTCCTCAGGCTTTTCTCCCCTCTCTGTACGCTAATCAGCCAGACAAGTGTTTTTTGTTTGGTTGGTTTTGTTTTGTTTCCTTTTAAGATTGAGTAGTAAGCAAAATGATGTTCTTGGTCTCAAGGAGCTTATTTTCAAGGAGGAGTGGGGGACACAGACAACACTCAGTTGACCAGTAATTTAATAAAGTAAATCCAGAGACTAATGCATTTAAAGGAGGTCATGGGATGAGAGGAAGATGCTTTAGCTTAGCTAGCTTAATAAAACTTTCTTAAGAAATGAGTATGTGATATGAGAAGGATTCTCTGTTTCCTGGTTTTCCATTGGACTTTAGTCATGGGAATTGTGGGGTGGAAACAGAACAGAGACAGTGTGAAATGACACACATTGGCCAGGGATTGGAAAGTGCCTATAGAGCGGGCAATCAAATGCAGAGGGAATGGAGAGCAAGATGCCCAAGTAGCTATTGTATGTGAGAACAATGGAAGGGAAAAAAGAAAAGAAAAAAAAAAAAAAAGGATGACTTTAGACCTTGTGCCCTTTCATGACCTTTAAGCACTGCAAATAAAATGCATGAACTACTTTGAAGTTATGTGACTTTTCTTTCTTTCCACAATAGTGACATTCATTAAGTTAGAAGTACTGGACTTCGTAAGTTGGCTGACTGAGTTCAGAAAGAGCTAAGATACTTCCTCCTTCTACAGCCTCATTTTTTCTCAGCTGTAAAGTGGGGAAAATAAAGACACGTAACGGCGTTGAATGATTTAATATTTGTGAATTGCTTTAAAAAGTATCTGACACATAATCATTGCTGAATAATTGTTAGCTATTAATTTGTCGTTAGTGTTGAAATATTTTGTGTTGATGAATGCATTTTCTCTATAAAATTAATTACTTTCACCAGACAATGTTTGTGGGAAAAATAGCTTTTTTCCTGATTGGAATTCTCCTAAATATTCTTCCCCAATTTCACAAAGCTGTTGTAAATACCATGCAACACTTTCACCATCAGTTGTATGTAATTTGATCACATAAAAATCAGCATTATTTGGTTTATAAACATAACTACCCAATAGCTAGTTATAAACCTAGAGGGAGAAGGAACTAATTAACAAAATCATAAATGCAAAGGGACATAAGGAGACCAAGGCAAAACAAAGGGTTTGATGATCCGTATTTTAACGGAGATTTTTTTCCCTTTTTAAATAATGGAGATTAAAGAAAAAATTCTTTCACGCTTTGTAAATCCAAATTAGACTTTTTTGAGTGTTATAGATTAAGTTCCTTATATATTTATTTAATACCTACTGTAGTGTCTTTTAGGCTCTCTAAAGAGAAAAGTAATAAATCATGGTCCCTATCCTCTAGAGATCATAGCTTTGTCAGGAACAAAGGAACAACACATGCATAATTAATGACGTTACAATGTGATAAATACATTTTAAAGATATTAATAAAGTGTTCTGAGAACACAGAGATCAGAACAATTAATATAATTTCTCAGAGGGGGAGGCATATAAGTTTGGCCTTGAAACTTGTCAGGTGAAATTACCTAGTGGAGAAAGAAGAGTGAAATCATTCAAGATAGAAGGTTGAACATGAGCTAAGGCCTGGAGGCCCACAGAAGTTGGGGGAACTACTGATGTGGGGGAAATGAAAGACATGGCCAAATCATTAAAAGTTTTCTGTATCGTGCTAGGGACATTGAACTTTGTTATTTTCATTTAGGTGAGCCATTCAATGATTTTAAGGAAGGACAGGTTATTAATAGAATCATCTGTAAGAACAATCATCTGGACATTCCTGTCTAGATATGACATGCCAGGCACCAGGACTTTTCTGGCCAAGAATATGATTTGTCTGGAGAGTTGTGATATCAAGTAAGGTTTATACAGCCCTTTACAGGTACTCCATAAGATGATTTGTGTGATCCTGTGGAAAAAGAACAAAGCAGGAGGCATAACCCTCCCAGACTTCAGACAGTACTACAGAGGTACAGTAATCAAAACATGTTATTGGCAGAAAAACAGACATATGGATCGATGGAACAGAATAGTGAGCCCAGAAATAAAACCACACACCTACAGTCAATTAATCTTCAACAAAGGAGGCAAGAATATACTGGGTTGGCCAAAAAGTGCCTTTGGTTTTTAAGTGAAAATAAAAGACACATTTTTCATTTTCACCAAGAACTTTATTGAACAACATATTCACCCTTTTGTTCCACTACCTTCTCTCATTTTTCAGGCAACTTCATAATTCCATCTTCCCAAAACTTTTTATCTTTTTGAGCAAAGAACTGTTCCAGGTGCCTTTTATAGTCTTCCAGGGAATTGAAATTTTTTTCCACTAAGAGAACTTTGTAAAGACCTAAATAAATGGAAATCCGAAGGTGCAATGTCTGGTGAATACAGCGGATGAATCAGAACTTCCCAGCCAAGCTGTAACAGTTTTTGCCCAGTTATCAAAGAAACATGCAGTCTTGCTTTATCCTGATGGAAGATTATGCGTTTTCTATTGACTAATTCTAGATGCTTTTTGTCGAGTGCTGCTTTCAGTTGGTCTAATTGGGAGCAGTACTTGTTTGAATTATTCATTTGGTTTTCCAGAAGGAGCTCATAATAGAGGACTCCCTTCCAGTCCCACCAAATACACAACATCACCTTCTTTGGATAAAGACTGGCCTTTGGTGTGGTTGATGGTTGTTCATTTATTTTGCCCATGAAATGAACCACCATTCCATTGTCTTCCATTCCACATTATTGTACAGTATCCACTTTTCATCGCCCATCACAATTTGTTTTAAAAACAGAATGTTTTTGTTACCTTTAGATAGAGAATCACATGCAGAAATATTGTCAAGAAGGTTTTTTTCACTTAATTTACGTGGAACCCAAACATCAAAGCAATGAACATAACCAGTCTGGTGCAAATGATTTTCAGCAATTGATTTGGATATTCTGAGTATGTCGGCTCTCTACCGTGTGGTATAACACTGATTGTTCTCAATTAATGTCTCGATTTGATCGCTATTGACTTCAACTGGTCTACCCGACCATGGAGCATCGTCCAGCAAGAAATCTCGAGCCCGAGACTTCGCAAATCACTTTTGACACGTTAAATCATTCACAGCACCTCTCCATACACTGTACAAATCTTTATTTGCATTTCAGTTGAGTTTTTACCTTTCTTGAAATAATAAAGCATAATATGCCAAAAATGTTGCTTTTTCCTTCCACCTTCAATATTAAAATGGCTACACAAAAATTCACCAGTTTTGATAAGTCTTTTTTTTTAGATGCATGCTGATATGACAGCTGTCACATACGACCTAACAGTTGTTTTGAATGAAGTTAAAGACAACTAAGTGCTACTAGAGCCATCTTATGGAAAAAAAAAACCAAAGAACCTTTTGGCCAACCCAGTGCAATGGAGAAAAGTCTCTTTAGCAGGTGGTGTTGGGAAATCTGGACAGCCACATGTAAATCAATGAAGTCAGAACACACCATACACAACAATAAACTAAAAATGGCTTAAAGAGTTAAATATAAGACATGACACCATAAAACTCCTAGAAGAGAATATAGGCAAAACATTTTCTGGCATAAATCATACCAGTGTTTTCTTAGGTCAGTCTACCAAGGCAATAGAAATAAAAGCCAAAATAAACAAATGGGACCTAATCAAACCTACAAAGAAACTATAAATAAAATGAAAAGACAACCTACAGAATGTGAGAAAATATTTGCAAATGATGTGACCAACAAGCATTTAATTTCCAAAACATACAAACAGCTCATACAACTCAATAAGAAAAAAACAAACAACCCAATCAAAAAATGCAAAGAAGACCTAAATAGACATTTCTCCAAGGAAGACATACAGATGGCCAACAAACACATGAAAAGATGCTCAACATCAGTAATTATTAGAGAAATGCAAATCAAAACTAAAATGAGGTACCCCCTCACACCAGTCAGAATGGCCATAATTTAAAAATCTACAAATAACAAATGCTGGAGAGGGTGTAGAGAAAAGGGAATCCTCTTACACTGTTGGTGGGAATGTAAATTGTACAGCCACTATGGAGAACAGTATGGAGGTTCCTCAAAAAACTAAAAACAGAGTTGCCATATGATCCAATAATCCCACTGCTGAGCATATATCTGGACAAAACTATAACTCTAAAAGATACACTCACCCCTGTGTTCATAACAGCACTATTTACAATAGGCAAAACATGGAAACAACCTAAATGTCCATAGACAGATGAATGGATACAGAAGATGTGGTATACAGATACACACACACATACACACACACAGACAGACATACGCATGCATACAATGGAATATATAGAATATATGTGGAATATATATACACACACACACACACACACACACACACACAAAATGGAATATTACTCAGCCATAAAAAAGAATGAAATAATGCCATTTGCAGCTACATAGATGGACCTAGAGATTATCATACTAAGTGAAGTAAGTCAGAAATAGAAAAACAAATACCATGTGATATCATTTACATGTGGAATCTAAAATATGACATAAATGAACTTATCTGTGAAAGAGAAGCAGACTCACAGACGATAGAGAAAAGACTTGTGGTTGCCAAGGGTGGGGGATGAGGAAGGGTTGGATTGAGAGTTTGGGACTAGCAGATGCAAACTATTATATATGGAACAGATATAACAACAAGGTCCTACTGTATAGCACAGGGAACTATATTCAGTATCCTTTAATACACCATAATGGAAAACAATGTGAAAAATAATACATATTACATATATTATATATATATAGTATATATATATAATATACATGTAACTGAATCACTTTGCTGTACACCAGAAACTAACACAACACTGTAAATCAGTTATACTTCAATAAAACAAGGAAGCTTTGTGTGTTTTCATGTTATCTAACTTTGTAATAAAACTATTAAACAGAGATCATCCCTATTTCTACTTAACAGATGAGGAAACTGGAATTCAAAGTTTCAGTATGTACCCCAAGGTCACATGCATGATAAACCTCTATATTGTGGGTCTACAATTTAGATAATGCTCATTTTCAAACAAGGATTCTGAACAACCTGAAAATAGAATGAAGAATACATATGGAGGCCAAAATATCTTTTTGGTTATCATTAAAGATGGATAAGATCAGAGGATGTGGCATTAGATTAATTAGTCAGATGAACTTGCTACTTCTTTATCCCAGAATTTGATGTGGACTCACTCAGTCCCAAATGGGTTTGGACCAGGGTAGCAGGGCTAATCACTTGGAATGGGTCTGCCTAGGTAAGATGACTTGAAGTATCACTGGACACATGTAGGCTTAAGCCCCAAGAGGAAGAAATATGATGCAGAGCTGAACATTGCAATTCTTTCAAATTTATCTTATGATTGTCATTCCAGATTCCCTAAGATAAAGAGTATAAAGGAATGGAGAGTACCCACAAAGGTCACAACAGTGGAGTTCCCTATACCCGAAAGAAAACAAGATGCAAGGGGATGAAGTATTTTCCCCACTCCAGCAGTCTTTGAACCCAGTTAGTCACTCTGGACCCATGATGTTTTCATTATACTGACTGATCTTAACTCTAGGTCATTGATTCTCATTTTCCTCCTCCCTCACTCCCAAACAGCCTTGAGATAAAAAGGAAGCCAAGGGCTTCAGGCTAGAGGACAGCTGAGTTTTGGAAATAGAGTAGTTTTTTAAGTTTCTGCACTTAGGAGATAAGACTCCTGAAGTGGTGTTCCAGTGTAGGCATTAGGCTAAGCATGCTGCACAGAGAGAAATGCACTGTGGTTCTTCTGCAAAACTCTTTCTGAGTGAAAGCTGCCAGTGAGCATTAGTGGTATCCAAGAGGGAGAGCTGCTCTGCAGCCTGTTGTGCCTTCACAGAGGGAGATTTTGATGATTCCACTTAAAAAAAACACACAAGACTTTCCAACATCATTGACTTTGTATTGTTAAAATTTTAAGTCTGGTGTTATGTTTCTATGTGGATGTCACTATTTTGATGGGCCAGGAGGGTCAAATTATATCATCAATGATGTCTTCATTACATCACCTGGGGAGTTAATCAAATGAAGAACTACTCTTCTTCCTAAATAATTATACCTCTCTGCATATCTCGTGCTGCCTTTGCTGAGAAATGGTGTTCTTTTTTAACTTAGCCGCACAGTGAACTTGGTGAAATGTGCACAATAAAAGAGGTTCCTATTTTGAGCTGCTTTTTAACTAAGAATATTTTATACTACTGCATCTCCATAGTCTTCAACACACTGACATTATGTAAATTAAATATGTTAATCCCCAACTCTATGCAATCTTCTTCCATTTAAACTTTTTTCCCCTTTTGTTACCAGAGAGGAGAAACAAAAAGAAAAAAAAGAGGATGGAAGAAAAGACTCCTGCAGAAAATAATAGCTATGTTTAATGTTTTCCCTGGCTTCTTATTGTTTAAAATGTGCTTTTCCTGCCAAGGTCCCATTAAAGTGCATTACCTCCACATGCTAATAGACTAATTAAAATATGAATAAATTAAAAAACACATTTCCTATAAACTTATTTTTACCTTTTCTGGTGAACTTGGAGTTAGAGATTTTCTGAACTTGGAGTAATCAAAAAGATGTCCTTCACTTTATTGCTTTCTTGCTAAGAAAACTTTAGCTCCTTCCTCTGTCTTCAGTATAAACCTATGAGTGGATAGTGCTCCATGGCAGTAGAAGAAAAATGTTACTTAGGATCAAGAAGCCTACATTGGCAGCTTGGCTGTGTAATCTTGTTCTTGGTGTCTTTTAACTTCTCTGTTCCCATTCTTTTCTTACATATGAAATAGGTATCGATTTACTGCATCTGGAAAGGAGATTATAAAGAAGAGGTGGTGGTTTTGACAAGGCCTTCCTTGCATCTGTCAAGCCCTGGTATACAGAATTACATCTGATTTATCGTTTATCCTAATCATTTAGCCCAGGTAGGGAGCATAATAGGACTTTGGAAAATGTTCATCACATGGATGTAGTTTTGAGGATTATGGCATAGGTTAGATTCTGGAGGTCTGTGAAAGCTGATCTGAACTGTGTCTAGGAAGAGCTTGGTTAAACCATCCGTGTCCCTGATGTCCTAAGTAAATAAGAGAAAGCAAATAGTAACGAAGATGTGAGACACTTTATTGGATTCTAGAAAGCTATCCTTGTTGCCTAAATGTTGCTAATTGAATCTCATAACTTTTGGGTATTTAATAAGTATCCAAGAGTATATTATAGGCTACACTTAAAACTTATGCTTAAGGGGCTTCCCTGGTGGCGCAGTGGTTGAGAGTCCACCTGCTGATGCAGGGACACGGGTTCGTGTCCCGGTCCGGGAGGATCCCACATGCCGCGGAGCGGCTGGTCCCGTGAGCCATGGCCGCTGAGCCTGTGTGTCCGGAGCCTGTGCTCCGCAATGGGAGAAGCCACAACAGTGAGAGGCCTGCGTACCGCAAAAAACCCCCAAAAAACAAAAAAAAAACCTTATGCTTAAAATGTTGTAACAAATTGGACAGGTTACACACTAACTCATACTTAATGAATCATTATGGGGAGAGGAGACTGCATTTATCAGTTCTTTACAATACAGCCACTGAGATAGACCCTTTCTTGGAGCATTTTGTTTAACCCATGTGACTATCTATGAGGAATAAGTAATATTGTTTCCATTTAACAGATAAGGAAAATGAAGGAACAGTATTTAGAACTCAGTTTGTGTACAAAGACTTTATTCATGAGTTGTGGTGGTTTTTATGTGCCTAAATAAATCAGTGTCATTACTAGGACAAAGAGGTTGATACAGTAATTGATTGAGGCACTATAGTAAACAGTTATATAATGAAGCCAGAGAAGAGTGAACTGAGTGGTGGTCATCAGGATTTCCCTTGGGATAAAAGAGATGGGTCCACAAGGTATGGGGTATCCATTTCATGAAGTTTCAAAGCTCAGGAAGTCTTGGACAAGCATCTAGTGAATAGATTCTCCTGACTATGGCCTAGGGCAGAAAGATCTTTTTTCCTTTGGATCATCTAACACCTCCAACGTCTTTTAGAAAGACGGATGATATATATTTTTAAAATACATATTTATTTATTTGGCTGCATCGGATCTTAGTTGTGGCACATGGGATCTTCGTTGTAGCAGGCGGGATGTTTTGTTGTGGCGCGGGCTCTTTGTTGCAATGCGCAGGCTTCTCTCTAGTTGTGGTGCATGGACTTCTCTCTAGTTGTGGCACGCGGGCTCTAGAGCACATGGGCTCAGTAGTTGCAGCATGCGGTGCTCTCTAGTTGTGATGCATGGGCTCTAGAGAGCACAGGCTTAGTTGCCCTGTGGCATGTGGGAATCTTAGTTCCCCAACCAGAGATGAAAGCCACATCCCCTGCATTGGAAGGTGGATTCTTAACCACTGGACCACCAGGGAAGTCCTGAGATGGATGATATTTTATTCTAAAATGCCTGATCTTTCTCACATGTGGTATTGCTTAGAAATTGAGTTTTGTGTCACTTGATTACAGCTGCATAATTTCACTAAAATGAACAACTCCTCTTCCAGCAACACATATTTCCTATTCATTGATAATGCTTGGTGCTTGGGATCCTTTCCTCAGCTTAGAGAGGGATTTATGCCATAATTATAAGAGTAAAACAAATGTCTTTTCCAAGCGTACAGCCTCATGTTTGTGGGTTCCTGGAATAAAATGTAAGAGTTTCTGAGGAGAAGAGAGGAAATCAGAGTGTCAATTTTGGGATTCAGAAATCAAATTTGGCAGCCACAGTCTCAGGTCAGCTCTTGTTATCAAACTATAAATATCAATCCTTTTTACACCAGACTCCAAACTGGGTTAAGCCTTTTTATGATCCATGTACTTAATATTCACTTGTTCATTCACCAAATATTTGAGTTACTACTCTATTTAGTCACAATGGAAAACAAAGGGAATGTTTTAATAAATTAAATAGGCATGATCCATGATCTCAAGGAGCTTGTAATCTGCTAGAAGAGATAGACACTGATCAAGTAAAGAAATAATTCATTATATGATTCCTTATTGTGTTACATTCTATGGAGGATTCAAAGAAGGTGCTGTGACAGAATAACAAGAGGGACCTACTTATATATGGGATAACATTTAAAACTCTAAGCTCAGGAAGAGAATCAAATTTTTGACAAGGGGAGAAGAGGAGTTTCCAGGCAGAAATAGGAATTTCACATCTTCAAGGAGGAAGAAAACCTTCTTTACCTGGGAAGTTGTTCAGTTTTCCGGTGTTAATCTATGGCTCTCCATTCTTCCTGCTCTATTCCTTCTGGCTATCTTTTTCATTCCTGTCTATCCACTGCTGATACCTACATCTCCATCTTAGATGTCTCCTGTGAGATTCAGATTTTAGAGCCAGTTTGTCCATTGAACACCTCAAACTATGCATCTCAAAGGTACCTCAAAGTGACTGTGACCAAAATGAAAGCCTTTACTTTCTCTTTCAGTCCTTCACAATGTCCTATAATCTCTGACGCCTTTCTGCTTCATCCTCATGTCTAATTAGTAACCAAAGTTCATCAGTTCATCTTTATATTTTTTCTTATATATATTTCCCACCTCCCTGTCCTATTGTCTCTTCATATCTGCTGCTTCCTCTCTACTTTAGGTTTTTTTTTTATATTCCTTTTTACAGCCTCAGAATGATTTTTATGAATTCCAAATCTATCATGTCACATCCCTGCATAAACCTCTAGTGATTTCTCATGGTCACAAGAGAAAGTGCAGGTTCCTATTGACATAGAAAACCTTTATCTATCTGGTACCAACATATTTTTATTGACCTTTCCCCTAACCATCCTCTATTTTTAAATATATCATTGTATTATTTTGTTGATTATATTTATTTTATATTAAATATCTTCTAGGTATTTCAATCAAGAAGAATAAAGGATACTTCTCTGCCTTTACACATGATGTGCATTCAGCCTAGACTGCAACCTGCTTCTTTGTGTGCCAGTCATTCTTCTTGTCATACTTCAGGTCCCATATTATATATTAGATTCAGCACTTGGGGGCTACATCTATCAGATCAGTCAGCACAGTGGATTCTAATGATAGCTGTTTTTCTTTCATGGCCATGATTCTTTTGAGTCCAGGAATTTCCTCTTCATTATTGCATTATTATATCTTCTAACCCCCTACACACATTAGCAGGGCATTTGGTACAGAGTGAGTTCTTGAATGAATGAGGGCATGAGTTGTCAGTGGACAAAAGTGTCTTTCAGGAACCACTTTCTTTCATGATTCTGAAAACTTTAAAATGAACGACACATATGTCTGTACAACAGAGAAATTACAACCTCACTTAAACATCAAATCCTCATTTGAGAGAACAAGTTAAATTGAGAAGAATGTATCCAAAATCAACGAGCAGAATGTCTTTGTGCTTAAAAGGCTGTTTCTTTCCAGTCAGTGTGATGAGAACAAGGATTGACATTCTCAGCCTATCTGAAAAACAGGCCTTGAAGTATCAGACTTCATTGATCATTCAGTAAGCTGTTACAACAACAGAGCCACAACCAGAAAGTTCTGGAGGGGAACAGAAGGAAAGAAAGCTCTGGGTTCTGACTTAACCTTACCATTTAGTCAGTATCATTCAAAGATTCAAAAGTGTCTTATGTTTGTTGTGCCTATACACATAAATTTCAGCCATCTTTAATCTACCACAATCTGACTTCTGTGAAAAAGAAGGCATGCTTTGACTTGTCCTAGCTGGGAGCATGCTAGTTCCAGGTTGGGTTGTGGGGGAGGAAAAAAAAAAAAAAAAGCAAAGTGAAGAGAAAGAGAAATTCATACATTAAACCCTCTAGAGCAGTGATTCTCAGTCAGGGGTGATTTTACTCAACGGGATATTTGGTAAAGTCAAGAAACACTTTTATTTATCATGAGGCAGGTACTAGTGGCATCTAGTGGGTAGAGGTCAGAGCTGCTGCTAAACATCATACAGTGTACAAGATAACCCATCCCCCTAAACAAAGAATAATACAGCCCCAAATGTCAATAGTGCCAAGGTTAAGAAATACAGCTCTGTAGTCAGTGGCATTAATTGATCCTGTGACCTTAACAGTCACTTATAATTTCAGGACCTCATTTAACTCATTTGTGAAAGAAAGAGGCTGGACTAGATGGTTGTTGAATGTTCTTTGATATATGGTGTTATCTAAGTCCTAATCCTAATATGGGATAGAAGCATGAAGACATTATAAAATAGAAAGCAACAATTAGAGTAAGTAAAAACACACAGCAAAGACTTGAGTCATTTGCTTTGAAACATGTAGTTGATATATGATAGGTTATGCAGGAATTTTTTACAAATATCTGGGGTTGATCTTCAGCAACCCTCTGTATTAATCTTTGAGATTCTCCCTTGTAGAGAAAGACTGCAACAGAATTAAAAAGATATACCAAATAGAATCTAAAATTCTTTAGGGCGTCTCTTTCTGCAGATTCAAAATTGCTAGTCTCAGTGAAAGGCCATTTACGTGAGACTCTAGCAGTGTGTGCCACTGATAAAGACAGACTCAGAGACATGGGGATGGTTTGCTGAATGATTGAAAGGAGGTATTTGTGTGGGCGATTTACTTTCAGTTTCAAATTTTAGTACCTTGCTCCCGCTTATCCTTCCAACTGTATAATAACCGTGACCCCAATTCACAGCTTGAATCTCCTTATACTAACAGAAGGTCATCTTGGAATAAATGGCCTTGCATTGCCAGATCAAAAAGTGCAGTTTGGGAAGGAGATAAGGAAGAGAGGACAGGAAGAAAGACCTGCTGCCAGTTCCTTAATTCTTCCAACCTTAGAAGTAAGAAGACATTGATTCTCTGTTCTGGTGTAACAAACTATGCAAACCATCAGTTTATTATAAATAGGTCTTAATATTCTGTGGGTCAGGACACATCAGGGACCGTTTGTCTTTGTTCCATGAGTCTGGGGTCTTGTGGAAGCTGGAATGACCAAAGTACCTTGTGTCATCTCTCTGTCTCTCTGTCTCTTTCTCTCCACTCCCTCCCCCATACCAACTCTCCATATGGCTAACCTGGGCCTTCTCAGAACATGGCAGCCTTAGAGTAATCAGACTTCTTCCACTGTGGCTTAGGGCTCGAGGAGAACAAGACAAAAGCTGCCTGTCTTTTTCAAAGCTAGGCATGGAACTGACAGAACATCGCTTCTGCTGTACACTATCAGTGCAGTCACAGGCCTTCTCAGATTCAAAGGGAGGTGAGATATACCCCATCTGTCAATGGGAGAATTGTCAAAATTTGTATGACCATTTTTAATTTGCCACACTCTAAGTTAATTCTTCTGTAAAAATGTCGAAAGTGTGTTCTAAGCACTCTGTTGGGAGCATCGGTATTTCACAGGGTTGGATAAGGAGAGAGGAAAAGATGAAGTGAGATATAAAAAGATAACAGTCAACGTAAAAAGTAGACTGCCTATATGAGACCTAATGTCATCAAAATTTTTTACTCTTAATTTATTTTAAACTCAACATCTGTGATTTGGGTTCCTCTAGTTGACTTTTCTGGCCTCTCATTTCTGCTCCTACAACCTCATTTGTATATGCATTACAACTGCAATTTTTTCTTAGTCTCCCTTTAAATGATCTAGAAACTATGTGTCATTCAGAAGTTTCACTTAGCCACTTATTAATAATCTAAAGAAGTTACATTAATCATCCTGGTTTTCAATTTCCTCATCTGTGTAATGGTGTTAATACCAGTATTTACCTCATTAGGTTGTATAGATGACATAAGTTATATAAAATGACTACTACTGTTGAACACGTAGAAGAAACTCCATGAGAATTTGCTGGATTAATTTGCCAATTCTCAAATTAAGGGCCACATTGGCAATAGCTAAGTGTTTGGTGGGAGAAGGGTGATTAAATATGGGTGAATTAAATAAACCTTTTGGTGGCTTGAATAAATTAGCAGGGAAAGGTATCTTATGCATCTCTTCTTATTCTATATTTTACCTTGTTGATAGTTGATATTATCTGTCCCCTTGGTATAAATGATTATTTTTATGCTGTGGCTGCAAAATCTCTCTTTCTGTTATGACTTAACTTTTTAACTCCAGAATGGTATGTAATTAATTGTACAAAAGCTCTTCAAACCCTACATGTCCAGTACCCAACTCATATCATGTGAATTTTTTTTGTCCTTTAGTTTGATTATGCAATTCAAGAAATAGAGCAATAAATAGAGCAGAATATAAAAGCTCCTATAGCTTTATTTGAAAAAAAATTAAACAAAAACAAACTACTTTAGAAGATTTTGGCATCTATAGTTTTAGATGTATTTCTCTTCATGTGTAGCTAGAAAAAGAAAGATAGATGGTTAAAAATATAGAGGAGTTGAATTGGTTTATTTGACAAAAAAAAGAGAAAATTTAATCATATTACATATGATTTAAAGCTCAAACATAATATACCATGTGCAAGTGACTGGTGCACAGGAAATATTTGCTGTCTTCTATAAAATTATCCATTATAGTATTCTTCATGTTGAATTCCTATCCCTTCATTATGATTCTGCATTTTCTTCACTTCAATGAAAAATATGTCTTTATTTATAGAAAAACATGATTATATATTCAGTTATGTACTATGTGTCCTTCACTAGGCACTAGATGTGCAAAAATAAAATATACTTTCTTCTTTTAGGAAATTATGAGGGGAAGAGGCAGGAACAATGAAAAAAATCATACAGTGAATGAGCCACTGGGGTCACGTGCAAGCCAGAAAGGTAGAATGGAATAAGGTGCTGAATCACTAAATATGTACAGTGTTGATGTATGTTAGGTAGTGTGTTTGCTAGTAACCCCTTATTGTTGAACCTTAGGGTAACCATACAGCATAATCCTCAAGAGCACAGGCTATGAAAGCAGAATTTGTGGGATCCAGTAGTAGTTCTGCCAGTTATTATGACATTAGGCAAATTATATCATCTCTCTAATTCTCAGTTTTATGCATTTGTAAACACATATGTCGTGAGAATTAAATGACATAATACACATGAAGAACATGGAGGAGTGCCATGCATACTGAATACTCAGATGTAAGTCAAAATCAGAAGGGGAAAGAGAAGGGGAAAGGGAGGGGGAGGGATGGTTTTTGAAGTCCTTTTAGACTATGCGTAGAAAATATGAACTTTAACATGCTAAGTGATAGGTGCACAGATTTTTAGCACAGACTTTGATATAGGAAAAAAAATCAGAACAGATGAAACTCACGCACAGGCAGAACTCCTCAACCAGGTACTACAGATGTGATTAAGGGAGTTCTAATGGTCTTTGTTTGGTGTGACCAAATGCTTGGCAGAGTTTTTCCTTTCTATTAAATAAAACTTTCCATAGCCATGAGTTTTCAAACATTTTGTGTTTCAGAGATTGAAAAGATCTCCCACACTTTGTCATTATCCAGGTGGATATAACAGCCTCAAAGTATGTTTTGGATTTCAAGCTCAGAAAAATTTGGCAACAATTTCTAATCATGAGTGTATTACATCATTTTTTTAAACTCAAAACTTCACACAAGGTCCTGACTATCCCATAATACAATAATAATTTTTAAAAGGACAGTTTCCGCATAGTACAATAATAATTTTTAAAAAGGACAATTTCCCTCAATTTTACGGGTAGCCTTCAAGTATTTGTAAGAATGTTTTTAGAAAATAAGAGAAGTTTCTTATGTTATTTCTTATCAATAACATATTGAAGTTATTTTGATGCCATTCAAGTGAGGCTTGAATGTGAACCTCCATATGTGTTCTGATACTTGTCAGATCATAACATGACAGAGTCTATTCGTTGTCAGAGAGTCATTATTGCCAAACTCACAATATTCCTTGTGAATGATTCCTGAAGGACCATCTCAGATTTTGACCCAAGTGAAGCCAATGCCATCTGTTCGTGGGCAGTGGAGTTCAAGGATTGGGGCAGTCAATATCCAGCTTCTGAAATAAGTTTCAGATTTAATGAGACACAAATAAAAACAGATAATTGCGGCTGTGGATCTGAGAAGTAAGGTGTGGAGTCCATGCATGACTGAACAGGAAAAAGTGCTGCTTTCCTGTGGCACATTACAGGACTGCCAGACAAGTGTGATTAAGGCAATTTACACATGAAATTCGATTATGAATAAAAGGATTCCCCTTCTTTCCATGCGTGTTACATGAGGGAAATTTGTGAGTGGTCTTAATTAAAAATAACTGGTAGCTGATTGGCAGTTGGGCATTAGGTAGAAACTGGCAGCCGCTAACGGGAGAGAAGATGGAGAATTAATGACAAGTGAAAGCTTTGTCAGAAAAAAGAACTAGGTGCTTACTGTCAGTCATCCATCCTGTGCCTCCACAACCAGCAATTCTCCCGAGGATGCAGGCTGCTGGGCTGGCTTCTGCAACATGGCAGTCAATATCACACTACTCAAACACAGAGTCTAAAGTGATAGGGGACTTCGGCAATGGTATGTAGGTGTAGATAAGGCAAAATTCTGACTTTCCCCATTACCAAACAACTCAATCTTTTCTGCATTTATAATTTCCTTTAGAAGTCACACTGTAAAAATTATTATCACACTCCTCTTACAATGAGGAGGAGGAGGAAGAGGAGGAGGAAAAAGGCAATGGAAATTCCTTGTAACATTTTAAAGGTCATGTAACTCTTTTAATAGAGTTATTTTTTTTTAACTCAGTGTGGAATAAAGGACATAAAAATGAAACAGGATAAATAAGTTGAACAATCTATCATTAGCAATCAACTATTTTAATACTGAGAATAAAATGAAACTACATTAGTATTTTTATTTTAATAATAAAAACCTTTTATCTTATATTGCACACACAGTGTCATCCAAGATAAATGCAATGAGATAGCTGTTATAAGTGCCATTTTATGGATTTAAGGGGAAAAAAATACCCTGAGAAGCAGTAGGGTTAAAGAGATTTCTAGTCATAATGAGTGTACAGTCCAGATTACATCTTTCTTTTTTCCTCATTTAAAATTCTCTCTTTCTTTCATCTCTCTCCACACTCAATTACCTCTGCTTTTTCTGCTTCTGCTAACACCTGGCCAAATATGGCTTTCCAAGACCTGGCTTCACATCACCTCAGGTTTAAAATCTGATCTAAAATCTTGTAAATGAATTTTAGAATTAGAGTATGAACTGAGATTTAGATTCTCAATTCAGAAAAAGTCAAATTTTTATATAAATAAGAATTGAAGATTAAATTATTTTCCCTAATACAAGGATCGGAAAAATAAAATGGAAGAAGTTGGTATAAGGTGACATAGTGGATATAGACACAATTAGAGCAAATGTAACAACAGGGCTGCAGATACCTCACATAGGAACACCAGGCATCAGATCTGAATCCTTACTATGTTATACTAATACATAATCTTTTCCCAGAGGTCTTCATCTCCTAATGTGGCATTGATATTTCCATTGTGGAAAACATATTCGTGTAAGGAATATACAAAATCAAGAGATTCTAGGGAGTTCTGTTACCTAGAGGAAATATAATAAATAGGAGATGAGGGCTTCCCTGGTGGCGCAGTGGTTGAGAGTCCGCCTGCTGATGCAGGGGACACAGGTTCGTGCCCCAGTCCGGCAAGGTCCCACATGCCGTGGAGTGGCTGGGCCTGTGAGCCATGGTCGCTGAGCCTACGCGTCCGGAGCCTGTGCTCCGCAACAGGAGAGGCCACAGTGGTGAGAGGCCCGCATACTGCAAATAAATAAATAAATAAATAAATAAATAAATAGATGAAATTGCAAACCATTTAGTAGGTATTTAACAAAGTGGTTGAATGATTGAATAGCTGAACCCATGCAGTCTCTCTAGAATATATCAATGAATTACATGTTTTCTCTGTTTGAAATAAAACCCAGAGTATCCAAAATATTCAAATAGGGTCAGTGAGACTTGACCAGCCATGAGTGTGAATGATCTATCTATACCATCAAAGGCTAAAAAGAAAATATATGAACAAAATACAATAACTAGTGCATGAATAAAAATCATACTTAGAAAGAACTATGTGGAAAGAATGATGGTGAGGTTATGAATCATGCCTACTTGTTCAAGTGTATGGATTAAATGTCTTTACATATACACATCACTCTGTAAGTGCATTAGACTAAGTTGGTGCATAACAACTCAAATGGAACTTTTCTCATTTCTTGCTTCCACTTCAGCCTTTTTCCTTGTGCTTTTTTTTTCTTCTCTTTCTTTCTCTTTCTTTTTGCTTCTTTTCCTTCATAATCCTCACCTGAAAGATGGACACTGTTATGTAAGTTTTACAGAAAAGGAAACAATGACTTATTACCATTAAACAACTTGCCCAAAATTTCAGTAAGTGAGAGCTGGAACTTGTACCTAGCTTGGTCTGTGTCCAAACAAATCACACATTCAAAAATATTTCCTCCCCTCTCAAATTCTGGCCCATTTATCCAATTTTGTCACTTTATAGATGGAGATATCAAACTTTGGTTACTGAACTACTGAGGAGTCCAATTTAGTTTTAGTTTGAGAATTGCTGACATATGTGTCTAAATATTTCACAAATCCTACTGCCAATGCATCAAAGCAGCCTTTGATAAAATGGTATCCTATTTTTCTAACATGATTTTTCAGCGATAGAAATTTATGTGAACCAAATCTATAGTTTTGTCATCTCTGTGTCTAATGCCATTTCTTTCAGAAATTGCTTGGAATAAG
Organism: Leucopleurus acutus; assembly: GCF_964270905.1. Taxonomy (NCBI): domain Eukaryota; kingdom Metazoa; phylum Chordata; class Mammalia; order Artiodactyla; family Delphinidae; genus Leucopleurus; species Leucopleurus acutus. Next base: position 21,968,357 of record NC_139162.1, read on the forward strand.
GGACGTAATCCTTACAGAACAGCTTACACAAAATACAAAGGTTTATCATGGGGCCCAAGGGCAGGAAAGTCAGTTAGGCCTCCCTTGAGCCAGTAACCAAGGGGCAAAATGGTATTGTATTGCAGGTAGCTGTGCTCTTCTCAGGCCACCTTAATCTCGTGTCTCTAATTCTCTCTCTCTCTCATCTATCTCTACAATCAACTACCTTTGCTTTTTGTGCTTCTGCAAACACGTGTCCAAATAAAGCTTCCTCATACCTGGCTACTCCTCACCTCTAATTTCAAAACAGTGCTTGACTGAACAAGGTGAGACTGGATTCCAAATTCCTACAAGAAAGAACATTATGGATCCTCTTTGAGAGGGGGGGTTTGCCTCTGGTCCAATCAGCAGTGGACTGGGACAGGGTCATGTGATTCTCCATCATCTTGGCTGAGGTTGTGATGGTGAAGTGAGAAGGCAGTGCAGGCCTCTACAATGAGAGTGAAGGATGGGGGCAGAAATGATTAGCTTTTCTAGGCCAGATATTGTCAGGCATAGAGGTATGGTTAAGATAAGGTGCTCAAGAGCTCATAGAATGAAGGGCAGGTTAGCATGAGGCAAAGATGTAAGTAATTGGCATATTTGCAGCTCAAGAAACCTATCAGTCTGTAAATTCTCATTCACGTTTCTCAATAGTTCTTTACGTGTACTTAAGACAATATGGTCACTGCCTTCACAGTTGCCTTTATTTACCCAGATGAATTTCTGAGGAATGAATGAGAAAGGAGAATAGGGGAATGAAGACAAATGAAGGAAAGAAAGTACAGTCAATCCTCAGTATCCATGGGTTCCGTGTACTATGTTTTACATTTGAGGCTGGTTGAATTCACAGGTAAGGAACTCGCAGATACAGAGGACTATGGAAATTGAGCGTCCTCAGATTTTCGTATCCATGGTGGATCATAGAACCAGTCCCTCTTGGATACCAGGGGACGACTGTAGGTTATTTACAGGATGGGAGAAAAAGGAAAATGCAGCTAAACTGAACTATATAACACAGACCAGGGGATGGGAGAGAGAGGAAGAAATGGACAAACAGAGGGACAATATAAGGGAATGAAAGACCTCAGAGAGTGTATGTGGAAAGAGGAAACATTCAGTATTACTGGATTTTAAGAATTTAATCTTCTTTAATAGTTCTAAACTTCCTAATGAGGGACTGGAGTGTTTGGATGAACTGTGCTGTAAGCGGTACCTAAGTTTCTGGATTCAGGATTCGTGGAATAAGGATCTGACAAAAGGAAGTTGCTATAGGAATTTTCAAATTTGAAGAAGGAACATCTGTCAGAGGAAAAGTTAAATGCTTTGAGGACTTTGTAGTCTTTGGTTTGAGCCTTGAAGGGGTTTAGGCATGTGGACTCTAGAGGACCTGGCCATGGAAGTGAAGGAAAAAGAAAGAAGTTGGGGTGAGGTAGCACTGATCCCTTCTGCCTGAAAGTACTAAGTGTACCTTCTATGCAGATAATTCTTCTCAAGTCCCTCTAAGACCCTTAACTCCATTTATAGTCAAGGAACTGAGGCTGGGTAATGTTATGTCCCACAGCTCAGTAGTGGCCAGGTATTCATTGAAATCCCTCCTAATTCCAGAAGTCATGGTGATCCCAGTTTACCAGCCTTTCTCTCAGATAGGAGATAAACACAAAATTTGTTCATTTGTTGTATCGTTTTTATTTATTTTTAAAATATAACTAGTCAAAAATGTGACCTCTTCCTTATATAGTTGATTTTCTAGCAATGCAGTGAGTCAGGAACTCTGATTTGTATTCACAGGGATTCTATCTGTCTTTTATTATTATTATTTTATTTATTTATTTTTTGTGGTACGCGGGCCTCTCACTGTTGTGGCCTCTCCCATTGTGGAGCACAGGCTCCGGACGCACAGGCTTCGGACGCGCAGGCTCAGCGGCCATAACTCACGGGCCCAGCCGCTCCGCGGCATGTGGGATCCTCCCGGACCGGGGCACGAACCCGTGTCTGCTGCATCAGCAGGCGGACTCTCAACCACTGCGCCACCAGGGAAGCACCTTTTTTATTATTGAAGTATAGTTGACTTACAATATTATATTTGTTTCAAGTGTACAACATAGTGATTTGACATTTTTATAGTTTATACTTCATATAAAGTTATAAAATATTGACAATATTCCTGTGCTATATATTACATCTTTGTATCTTAACTATTTTATACCTCGTAGTTTGTACCTCTTAAGCCCCTTCACCCATCTTTTCCTAACCCCCCAGCCCCCTCCCCACTGGTTACCACTCATTTGTTCTCTATATTTGTGAGTCTCTTTCTGTTCTGTTATATCCCTTTGTTTTATTTTTCAGATTCCACATATAAGTATACCTGTCTTGGATCATAAATCAAATCATGATATAGAATAATATGGTGTTCATACCTTCTTAGCTCTTGACTTTTATATTTTAAACAAAAAGGCTCTATGTTAAGTTATATAAATATAGGGACGTCTCTGGTGGCACAGTGGTTAAGAATCCGGCTGCCAATGCAGGGGACACAGGTTCAAGCCCTTGTCCGGGAAGATCCCACATGCCGTGAAGCAACTAAGCCCCTGCGCCACAACTACTGAGCCTGCACTCTAGAGCCCGTGAGCCACAACTACTGAGCCTGCGTGCCACAACTACTGAAGCCTGTGCACCTAGAGCCCGTGCTCCACAACAAAGAGAAGCCACTGCAACGAGAAGCCCGCGCAGTGCAACGAAGAGAAGCCCCCACTCGCTGCAGCTGGAGAAAGCCCGTGCACAGCAACAAAGACCCAAGGCAGACAAAAAATTAATTAAAAAAAAAATATATATATATATTTATATATATAAAACTTCCTCTGTACCATGTTTGGGAATTACTTTTATTTGTAAAACTGGAGACCTTGCCATGGTTTCAGAATGGAGAAGTTTGACGTATGTTCAGACATTCATGAGTTCTCCTTTCAGAAGTAAAAGCAGCAAATTTAACAATAAGGCTAGTGTCCTTTCTGGGACATTTTAGAGAACTTTCAAGGAAAATGTAAAGAACTGAGCAAAAAACTGTAGAGAGGAATTCACCAAGGAGAACTTTTATAAAAATCACCAAATTCAGAGGAAAGCGGTTAAAATTCTGAGCTCTTGAGTGACTATCTGGTCCCACATCCTGCCTTTACAAAAACTTTCTAGCTGGTAACCTTTGACAAGACAACCTTTCTCAGTTTCTACTTCCTCATCTATAAAATTGGATAATACTATTATTATTGCATAAAGTTGTAGTAAGGTTTAAAAGAGTTAAAATGTGATAAGCACTTACACCAAAGCCTAGCACATAGTAATGGCTCTAAAATTTTATCTGCTCTCATGCTTCTCCTGTATGACTTTTTTCCTCGCCACATATCTATCCTATTTCTTTAAAGAGATTCTCGGGAAACTGGATACTATGAAGTAGAAATCTAGGGAGGTGGTGGCCTAATTTTGCAACCAAGCATTGGAGGAAGAAGCTGAGACAAGTATGTAGAGATGGTGGGAGGAGTAATAAGGCCAAATCAGATGTAGCTGGATTCCTCAGGACTGTGGGAAGTAAGGAGGAGGAAAGGATAGAAGGGAGGGAGAGGAGGAGGAAGGGCGATGCATGATCAACATTAGTGAAGAACTATAAATTCCTTGAGGCTGGTGTGAGATGATATCTCATTGTAGTTTTGACTTGCATTTCTCTAATGATTAATGATGTTGAGCATTCTTTCATGTGTTTGTTGTCAATCTGTATATCTTCTTTGGAGAAATGTCTACTTAGGTCTTCTGCCAATTTCTGGATTGGGTTGTTTGTTCTTTTGATATTCAGCTGCATGAGCTACTTGTATATTTTGGAGATTAATCCTTTGTCAGTTGCTTCATTTGCAAATATTTTCTCCCATTCTTAGTGTTGTCTTTTCGTTTCATTTATGGTTTCCTTTGCTGTGCAAAAGCTTTTAAGTTTCCTTAGGTCCCATTTGTTTATTTTTGTTATTATTCCCATTTCTCTAGGAGGTGGGTCAAAAAGGATCTCACTGTGATTTATGTCATAGAGTGTTCTGCCTATGTTTTCCTCTAAGAGTTTTATAGTGTCTGGCCTTACATTTGGGTCTTTATTCCATTTTGAGTTTATTTTTATGTATGGTTTAGGGTGTGTTCTAATTTCATTCTTTTACACGTAGCTGTCCATTTTTCCCAGCACCACTTATTGAAGAGGCTGTCTTTTCTCCATTGTATATTCTTGCCTCCTTTATCAAACAAAAGGTGACTATAGGTGCTTAGGTTTATCTCTGGGCTTTCTATCCTGTTCCATTTATCTATATTTCTGTTTTTGTGCCAGTACCATACTGTCTTGATGACTGAAGCTTTGTAGTATAGTCTGAAGTCAGGGACCTGATTCCTCCAGCTCCACTTTTCTCTCTAAAGATTGCTTTGGCTATTCGGGGTCTTTTGTGTTTCCATACAAATTTTAAGATTTTTTGTTCTAGTTCTGTACAAACTGCCATTGGTAATTTGATAGGGATTGCATTGAATCTGTAGATCGCTTTGGGTAGTACAGTCATTTTCACAGTATTGATTCTTCCAATCCAAGCACACGGTATATCTCTCCATCTGTCTGTATCGTCTTTAATTTTTTTCATCAGTGTCATAGTTTTCTGCATACAGGTCTTTTGTCTCCTTAGGTAGTTTTATTCCTAGGTATTTTACTCTTTTTGTTGCAATCGTAAATGGGAGTGTTTCCTTAATTTCTCTTTCAGATTTTTCATCATTAGTGTATAAGAATGCAAGAGATTTCTGTGTATTAATTTTGTATCCTGCTACTTTACCAGATTCATTGATTAGCTCTAGTAGTTTTCTGGCAGCATCTTTAGGATTCTCTATGTATAGTATCACGTCATCGGCAAACAGTGAGAATTTTACTTCTTTTCCAATTTGGATTCCTATTATTACTTCTTTTCCTTCTCTGATTGCTGAGGCTAAAACTTCCAAAACTATGTTGAATCATAGTGGCGAGAGTGGGCAACCTTGTCTTGTTCCTGATCTTAGAGGGAATGGTTTCAGTTTTTCACCACTGAGAACGATGTTAGCCGTGGGTTTGTCATATATGGCCTTTAATATGTTGAGGTAAGTTCCCTCTATGCCTACTTTCTGGAGGGATTTTATCATAAATGGGTGTTGAATTTTGCCAAAAGCTTTTTCTGCATCTATTGAGATTATCATGTTTTTTCTCCTTCAATTTTTTAATATGGTTTATCACATTGATTTGCATATATTGAAGAATCCTTGCATTCCTGGGATAAACCCCAGTTGATCATGGTGTATGATCCTTTTAATGTGCTGTTGGATTCTGTTTGCTAGTATTTTGTTGAGGATTTTTGCATGTATGTTCATCATGATATTGGCCTTTTTTGGTGACAGCTTTGTCTGTTTTGGTATCAGGGTGATGGTGGCTTCGTAGAATGAGTTTGGGAGTGTTCCTCCCTCTGCTATATTTTGGAAGAGTTTGAGAAGGATAGGTATTAGCTCTTCTCTAAATGTTTGATAGAATTCGCCTGTGAAGCCATCTGGTCCTGGGCTTCTGTTTGTTGGAAGATTTTTAATCACAGTTTCAATTTCAGTGCTTGTGATTGGTCTGTTTATATTTTGTATTTCTTCCTGGTTCAGTCTCGGAAGGTTGTGCTTTTCTAAGAATTTCTTCCAGATTGTCCCTTTTATTGGCATATGCTTGCTGGCAGTAACCTCTCATGATCCTTTGTATTTCTGCAGTGTCAGTTGTTACTTCTCCATTTTCATTTCTAAATCTTTTGATTTGAGTCTTCTCCCTTTTTTTCTTGATGAGTCTGGCTAATGGTTTATCAATTCTGTTTATCTTCTCAAATAACCAGCTTTTAGTTTTATTGATCTTTGCTCTCGTTTCCTTAATTTATTTTTACTTCTGATCTTATCTTTATGATTTCTTTCCTTCTGCTAACTTTGGGCTTTTTTTGTTCTTCTTTCTCTAATTGCTTTAGGTGTAAGGTTAGGTTGTTTATTTGAGATGTTTCTTGTTTCTTAAGGTAGGATTGTATAGCTACAAACTTCCCTCTTAGAACTGCTCTTGCTCCATCCATAGGTTTTGGGTTGTCGTGTTTTCATTGTCAATTGTTTCTAGATATTTTTTTATTTCCTCTTTGATTTCTTCAGTGATCTCTTGGTCATTTAATAGTGTATTGTTCAGCCTCTGTGTCTTTGTATTTTTAACATATTTTTTCCTATAATTGATATCTAGTCTCATAGTGTTGTGGTCAGGAAAGATAATTTTTTTTTTTTTTAACATCTTTATTGGAGTATAATTGCTTTACAATGGTATGTTAGTTTCAGCTTCACAACAAAATGAATCAGTTATATATATACATATATTCCCATATCTCTTCCTGCTTGCGTCTCCCTCCCTCCCACCCTCCCTATCCCACCCCTCCAGGCGGTCACAAAGCACCGAGCTGATCTCCCTGTGCTATGCGGCTGCTTCCCACTAGCTATCTACCTTACGTTTGGTAGTGTATATATGTCCATGCCTCTTTATCGCTTTGTCACCGTTTACCCTTCCCCCTCCCCATAGCCTCAAGTCCATTCTCTAGTAAGTCTGTGTCTTTATTCCTGTTTCACCCCTAGGTTTTTCACGACATTTTTTTTTTTTAATTCCATATATATGTGTTAGCATACGGTATTTGTCTCTCTCTTTCTGACTTACTTCACTCTGTATGACAGACTCTAGGTCTATCCACCTCATTACAAATAGCTCAATTTCGTCTCTTTTTATGGCTGAGTAATATTCCATTGTATATATGTGCCACATCTTCTTTATCCATTCATCCGATGATGGACACTTAGGTTGTTTCCATCTCTGGGCTATTGTAAATAGAGCTGCAATGAACATTTTGGTACATGACTCTTTTTGAATTATGGTTTTCTCGGGGTATATGCCCAGTAGTGGGATTGCTGGGTCATATGGTAGTTCTATTTGTAGCTTTTTAAGGAACCTCCATACTGTTCTCCACAGTGGCTGTATCAATTTACATTCCCACCAACAGTGTAAGAGGGTTCCCTTTTCTCCACACCCTCTCCAGCATTTATTGTTTCTAGATTTTTTGATGATGGCCATTCTGACTGGTGTGAGATGATATCTCATTGTAGTTTTGATTTGCATTTCTCTCATGATTAGTGATGTTGAGCATTCTTTCATGTGTTTGTTGGCACTCTGTATATCTTCTTTGGAGAAATGTCTATTTAGGTCTTCTGCCCATTTTTGGATTGGGTTGTTTGTTTTTTTGTTATTAAGCTGCATGAGCTGCTTATAAATTTTGGAGATCAATCCTTTGTCAGTTGCTTCATTTGCAAATATTTTCTCCCATTCTGAGGGTTGTCTTTTGGTCTTCTTTATGGTTTCCTTTGCTGCGCAAAAGCTTTTAAGTTTCATTAGGTCCCATTTGTTTACTCTTGTTTTTATTTCCATTTCTCTAGGAGGTGGGTCAAAAAGGACCTTGCTGTGATTTATGTCATAGAGTGTTCTGCCTATGTTTTCCTCTAAGAGTTTGATAGTTTCTGGCCTTACATTTAGGTCTTTAATCCATTTTGAGCTTATTTTTGTGTACGGTGTTAGGGAGTGATCTAATTTCATACTTTTACATGTAGCTGTCCAGTTTTCCCAGCACCACTTATTGAATAGGCTGTCCTTTCTCCACTGTACATTTCTGCCTCCTTTGTCAAAGATAAGGTGACCATATGTGCGTGGGTTTATCTCTGGGCTTTCTATCCTGTTCCATTGATCTGTCTTTCTGTTTTTGTGCCAGTACCATACCGTCTTGATAACTGTAGCTTTGTAGTATAGTCTGAAGTCTGGGAGCCTGATTCCTCCAGTTCCTTCTTTCGTTCTCAAGATTGCTTTGGCTATTCGGGGTCTTTTGTGTTTCCATACAAATTGCAGAATTTTTTGTTCTAGTTCTGTGAAAAATGCCAGTGGTAGTTTGATAGGGATTGCATTGAATCTATAGATTGCTTTCGGTAGTAGAGTCATTTTCACAATGTTGATTCTTCCGATCCAAGAACATGGTATATCTCTCCATCTGTTTGTATCATCTTTAATTTCTTTCATCAGTGTCTTATAATTTTCTGCATACAGATCTTTTGTCTCCTTAGGTAGGTTTATTCCTAGATATTTTATTCTTTTTGTTGCAATGGTAAATGGGAGTGTTTTCTTGATTTCACTTTCAGATTTTTCATCATTAGTATATAGGAATGCCAGAGATTTCTGTGCATTAATTTTGTATCCTGCCACTTTACCAAATTCATTGATTAGCTCTAGTAGTTTTCTGGTAGCATCTTTAGGGTTCTCTATGTATAGGATCATGTCATCTGCAAACAGTGACAGCTTTACTTCTTCTTTTCCGATTTGGATTCCTTTTATTTCCTTTTCTTCTCTGATTGCTGTGGCTAAAACTTCCAAAACTATGTTGAATAAGAGTGGTGAGAGTGGGCAACCTTGTCTTGTTCCTGATCTTAGTGGAAATGCTTTCAGTTTTTCACCATTGAGGATGATGTTTGCTGTGGGCTTGTCATATATGGCCTTTATTATGTTGAGGAAAGTTCCCTCTATGCCTACTTTCTGGAGGGTTTTTATCATAAATGGGTGTTGAATTTTGTCAAAAGCTTTCTCTGCATCTATTGAGATGATCATATGGTTTTTCTCCTTCAGTTTGTTAATATGGTTTATCACATTGATAGATTTGCGTACATTGAAGAATCCTTGCATTCCTGGAATAAACCCCACTTGATCATGGTGTATGATCTTTTTAATGTGCTGTTGGATTCTGTTTGCTAGTATTTTGTTGAGGATTTTTGCATCTATGTTCATCAGTGATATTGGCCTGTAGTTTTCTTTCTTTGTGACATCCTTGTCTGGTTTTGGTATCAAGGTGATGGTGGCCTCGTAGAAGGAGTTTGGGAGTGTTCCTCCCTCTGCTATATTTTGGAAGAGTTTGAGAAGGATAGGTGTTAGCTCTTCTCTAAATGTTTGATAGAATTCGCCTGTGAAGCCATCTGGTCCTGGGCTTTTGTTTGTTGGAAGATTTTTAATCACAGTTTCAATTTCAGTGCTTGTGATTGGTCTGTTCATATTTTCTATTTCTTCCTGATTCAGTCTTGGCAGGTTGTGCCTTTCTAAGAATTTGTCCATTTCTTCCAGATTGTCCATTTTATTGGCATAGAGTTGCTTGTAGTAATCTCTCATGATCTCTTTTATTTCTGCAGTGTCAGTTGTTACCTCTCCTTTTTCATTTCTAATTCTATTGATTTGGGTCTTCTCCCTTTTTTTCTTGATGAGTCTGGCTAGTGGTTTATCTATTTTGTTTATCTTCTCAAAGAACCAGCTTTTAGTTTTATTGATCTTTGCTATTGTTTCCTTCATTTCTTTTTCATTTATTTCTGATCTGATTTTTATGATTTCTTTCCTTCTGCTAGCTTTGGGGTTTTTTTGTTCTTCTTTCTCTAATTGCTTGAGGTGCAAGGTTAGGTTGTTTATTTGAGATGCTTCCTGCTTCTTAAGGTGGGCTTGTATTGCTATAAACTTCCCCCTTAGAACTGCTTTTGCTGCATCCCACAGGTTTTGGGTCGTTGTGTCTCCATTGTCATTTGTTTCTAGGTATGTTTTGATTTCCTCTTTGATTTCTTCAGTGATATCTTCATTATTAAGTAGTGTATTGTTTAGCCTCCATGTGTTTGTATTTTTTACAGATCTTTACCTGTAATTGATATCTAGTCTCATGGCATTGTGGTCAGAAAAGATACTTGATACAATTTCAATTTTCTTAAATTTATCAAGGCTTGATTTGTGACCCAAGATATGATCTATCCTGGAGAATGTTCCATGAGCACTTGAGAAAAATGTGTATTCTGTTGTTTTTGGATGGAATGTCCTATAAATATCAATTAACTCCATCTCGTTTAATGTATCATTTAAAGCTTGTGTTTCCTTATTTATTTTCATTTTGGATGATCTGTCCATTGGTGAAAGTGGGGTGTTAAAGTCCCCTACTATGAATGTGTTACTGTCGATTTCCCCTTTTATGGTTGTCAGTATTTGCCTTATGTATTGAGGTGCTCCTATGTTGGGTGCATAAATATTTACAATTGTTATATCTTCCTCTTGGATTGATCCCTTGATCATTATGTAGTGTCCTTCTTTGTCTCTTCTAATAGTCTTTGTTTTAAAGTCTATTTTGTCTGATATGAGAATTGCTACTCCAGCTTTCTTTTGGTTTCCACTTGCATGAAATACCTTTTTCCATCCCCTTACTTTCAGTCTGTATGTGTCTCTAGGTCTGAAGTGGGTCTCTTGTAGACAGCAAATATATGGGTCTTGTTTTTGTATCCATTCAGCCAATCTGTGTCTTTTGGTGGGAGCATTTAGTCCATTTACATTTAAGGTAATTATCGATATGTGTGTTCCTATTCCCATTTTCTTCATTGTTTTGGGTTTGTTATTGTAGGTCCTTTCCTTCTTTTGTGTTTCTTGCCTAGAGAAGTTCCTTTAGCAGTTGTTGTAGAGGTGGTTTGGTGGTGCTGAACTCTCTCAGCTTTTGCTTGTCTGTAAAGGTTTTAATTTCTCCATCAAATCTGAATGAGATCCTTGCTGGGTAGAGTAATCTTGGTTGCAGGTTTTTCTCCTTCAACACTTTCAATATGTCCTGCCACTCCCTTCTGGCTTGCAGAGTTTCTGCTGAAAGATCAGCTGTTAACCTTATGGGGATTCCCTTGTGTGTTATTTGTTGTTTTTCCCTTGCTGCTTTTAATATGTTTTCTTTGTATTTAATTTTTGACAGTTTGATTAATATGTGTCTTGGCGTATTTCTCCTTGGATTTATCCTGTATGGGACTCTCTGTGCTTCCTGGACTTGATTAACTATTTCCTTTCCCATATTAGGGAAGTTTTCAACTATAATCTCTTCAAATATTTTCTCAGTCCCTTTCTTTTTCTCTTCTTCTTCTGGAACCCCTATAATTCGAATGTTGGTGCGTTTAATGTTGTCCCAGAGGTCTCTGAGACTGTCCTCAGTTCTTTTCATTCTTTTTTCTTTATTCTGCTCTGCAGTAGTTATTTCCACTATTTTATCTTCCAGGTCACTTATCCGTTCTTCTGCCTCAGTTATTCTGCTATTGATCCCATCTAGAGTACTTTTAATTTCATTTATTGTGTTGTTCATCGTTGCTTGTTTCATCTTTAGTTCTTCTAGGTCCTTGTTAACTGATTCTTGCAATTTGTCCATTCTATTGTCCATTCTATCTCCAAGATTTCGGATCAACCTTACTATCATTATTCTGAATTCTTTTTCAGGTAGACTGCCTATTTCCTCTTCATTTGTTAGGTCTGGTGGGTTTTTATCTTGCTCCTTCATCTGCTGTGTGTTTTTCTGTCTTTTCATTTTGCTTATCTTACTGTGTTTGGGGTCTCCTTTTTTTTTTTTTTTTTTGCAGGCTGAAGGTTCGTAGTTCCTGTTGTTTTTTGAGTCTGTCCCCAGTGGCTAAGGTTGGTTCAGTGGGTTGTGTAGGCTTCCTGGTGGAGGGTACTAGTGCCTGTGTTCTGGTGTATGAGGCTGGATCTTGTCTTTCTGGTGGGCAGGTCCACGTCTGGTGGTGTGTTTTGGGGTGTCTGTAGACTTATTATGATTTTGGGCAGCCTCTCTGCTAATGGGTGGGGTTGTGTTCCTGTCTTGCTAGTTGTTTGGCATAGGATGTCCAGCACTGTAGCTTGCTGGTCGTTGAGTGAAGCTGGGTGCTGGCGTTGAGATGGAGATCTCTCGGAGATTTTTGCTGTTTGATATTATGTGCAGCTGGGAGGCCTCTTGTTCCTGAAGTTGGCTCTCCCACCTCAGAGGCACAGCACTGAGTCCTGGCTGCAGCACCAAGAGCCTTTCATCCACAGGGCTCCTTAATTTGGGATGATTCGTTGTCTATTCAGGTATTCCACAGATGCAGGGTATATCAAGTTGATTGTGGAGCTTTAATCCGCTGCTTCTGAGGCTGCTGGAAGAGATTTCCCTTTCTCTTCTTTGTTCTCACAGCTCCCAGGGGCTCAGCTTTGGATTTGGCCCCGCCTGTGCGTGTAGGTCGCTGGAGGGCGTCTGTTCTTTGCTCAGACAGGACGGGGTTAAAGGAGCCGCTGATTCAGAGGCTCTGGCTCACCCAGGCCGGGGGGTAGGGAGGGTCACAGAGTGCAGGGCGGGCCTGCAGCGGCAGAGGCCGGCGTGACGCTGCAGCCTGAGGCGCGCCGTGCGCTCTCCCGGGGGAGCCGTCCCCGGATCCCGGGACCCCGGCAGCGGCGGGCTGCACAGGCTCCCCGGAAGGGCGTGTGGCTAGTGACCTGCGCTCGCACACAGGCCTCCTGGCGGCGGCAGCAGCGGCCTTAGCGTCCCATGTCCGTCTCTGGGCTCCGCACTCTTAGCCGCGGCTCGCGCCCGTCTCCGGAGCTCTCCCAAGCAGCGTTCCCAATCCCCCCTCCTCGTGCACCAGGAAACAAAGAGGGACGTAAAAGTCTCTTGCCTCTTCGGCAGGTCCAGAGCCCTCCCCAGACTCTCTCCCGGCCAGCCGCGGCGCACCAACGCCCTGCAGGCTGTGTTCACGCCGCCAACCTCAGTCCTCTCCCGGCGCTCCGACAAAAGCCGGAGCCTCAGCTCCCAGTCCCGCCCGCCCCGGCGGGCGAGCAGACAAGCCTCTCGGCTGGTGAGTGCCGGTCGGCCCGATCCTCTGCGCTGGAATCTCTCCGCTTTGCCCTCCGCACCCCTGTTGCTGTGCTCTCCTCCGCGGCTCCCAAGCTCCACCACTCCGCCTCCCGAAGTCTCCACCCGCGAAGGGGCTCCTAGTGTGTGGACACTTTTCCTCCTTCACAGCTCTCTCCCGCTGGTGCAGGACCCGTCCCTATTCTTTTGTCTCTGTTTAGTTTTTTCTTTTGCCCTAACCAGGTACGTGGGGGGTTCCTTGCCTTTTGGGAGGTCTGAGGTCTTCTGCCAGCGTTCAGTAGGTGCTCCGTAGGAGTTGTTCCACGCGTAGATGTATTTCTGGTGTATCTGTGGAGAGGAAGGTGATCTCCGCGTCTTACTCTTCCGCCATCTTCCCGGAACAGGAAAGATAATTGATACGATTTTAAGTTTCTTAAATTTACCAAGGCTTGATTTATGACCCAAGATATGATCTGTCCTGGAGAATGTTCCATGAGCACTTGAGAAGAAAGTGTATTCTGTTGTTTTTGGATGGAGTGTCCTAGACATATCAATTAAGTCCATCTTGTTTAATGTGTCATTTAAAGCCTGTGTTTCCTTATTTATTTTCATTTTGAGTGATCTGTCCATTGGTGAAAGTGGTGTGTTAAAGGCCCCCACTATGATTGTGTTACTGCTGATTTCCCCTTTTATGGCTGATAGCATTTGCCTTATGTACTGAGATGCTCCTATGTTGGGTGCATAAATATTTACAATTCTTATATCTTCTTCTTGGATTGATACTTTGATCATTATGTAGTGTCCTTCTTTGTCTCTTGTAATAGACTTTATTTTAAAGCCTATTTTGCCTGATATGAGAATTGCTACTCCAGCTCTCTTTTGATTTCCATTTGCATGGAATAACTTTTTCCATCTCCTCACTTTCAGTCTGTATGTATCCCTAGGTCTGAAATGGGTCTATTGTAGGCAGCATATATATGGGTCTTTTTTTTGTATCCATTCAACCAGCCTGGGTCTTTTGGTTGGAGCAGTTAATCCATTCACATTTAAGGTAATATTGATATGTATGTTCCTATTACCATTTTCTTAGTTGTTTTGCATTTGTTTTTGTAGGTCTTTTCCTTCTCTTGTGTTTCCTGCCTGGAGAAGTTCCTTTAGCATTTGTGGTAAAGCTGGTTTGGTGATGCTGAATTCTGTTAGCTTTTGCTGGTCTGTAAAGGTTTTAATTTCTCTGTCAGATCTGAATGAGATCCTTGCTGGGTAGAGTAATCTTGGTTGTAGGTTTTTCCCTTTCATCACTTTAAATATGTCTTGCCACTCCCTTCTGGCTTGTAGAGTTTCTGTTGAAAGATCAGCTGTTAATGTTATGGGGAGTCCCTTGTGTGTTATTTGTTGCTTTTCCCTTGCTGCTTTTAATATTTTTTCATTGTATTTACTTTTTATAGTTTGATTAATATGTTTCTTGATGTGTTTTTCCTTGGATTTATCCTGTATGGAACTCTCTGCGCTTCCCAGACTTGATTGACTATCCTTTCCCATATTAGGAGAAGTTTTCAACCATCATCTTTTCAAATATTTTCTCAGTCCCCTTTCTTTTTCTCTTCTTCTGGGACCCCTATAATTCGAATGTGAGTTCATTTAGTGTTGTCCCTGAGGTCTCTGAGACTGTCCTCAATTCTTTTCATTCTTTTTTCTTTATTCTGCTCTCTGGTAGTTATTTCCACTATTTTATCTTCCAGATCATTATCCGTTTTTCTGCCTCAGTTATTCTGCTATTGATTCCTTCTAGAGAATTTTTAATTTCATTTATTGTGTTCTTCATCATTGCTTGTTTGCTCTTTAGTTCTTCTGTGTCCTTGTTAATCGTTTCTTGTATTTTCTCCATTCTATTTCCAAGATTTTGTATCATCTTTACTATCATTACTCTGAATTCTTGTTCAGGTAAACTGCCTATTTCCTCTTCATTTGTTTGGTCTGTTGCATTTTTACTTTGCTCCTTCATCTGCTGCGTATATCTCTGTCTTCTTATTTTGCTTAACTGACTGTGTTCAGGGTGACCTTTTTGCAGGCTGCAGGTTTATAGTTCCCATTGTTTTTGGTGTCTGCTCCAAGTGGGTAAGGTTGGCTTGGTCCAGTGGGTTGTGTAGGCTTCCTAGTGGAGGGGACTGGTGCCTGTGTTCTGGTGGATGAGGCTGGATCTTTTCTTTCTGGTGGGCCGGATTGCATCTGGTGGTGTGTTTTGGCATGTCTCTGAACTTATTATGATTTTAGGCAGCCTCTCTGCTAATGGGTGGGGTTGTGTTCCTGTCTTGCTAGTTGTTTGTCATGCGGTTTCCAGCACTGGAGCTTGCTGGTCATTGATTGGAGCTGGGTCTTAACATTGAGACGGAGATGTGTGGGAGAGCTCTCACTGTTGATATTACGTGGGGCCAGGCTATCTCTGGTGGTCCAATGTCCTGAACTCGGCTCTCCCACCTCAGAGGCTCAGACCTGACACCTGGCCGGAGCACCAAGACCCTGTCAGCCACACGGCTCAGAAGAAAAGGGAGAAAAAGTAGGAAGAAAGAAAAAAATAAAGTTTTTAAAATAAAAAATAAAGAAATATTATTATAATAAAATAATAAAAACCTATTCAAAAAAAGAAGAGAACAGCCAAACCAATAAACAAATCCACCAATGATCACAAGTGCTAAAAACTATTCTAAGATAAATATAAAAATCAGAAACACATCAGTCGCAGACAGCAAACTCCCAAGTCTACAGTTGCTCCCAAAGTCCACCGCTGCAATTTTGGGATAATTCGTTGTCTATTCAGGTATTCCACAGATGCAGGGAACATCAAGTTGATTGTGGAGATTTAATTCGCTCCTCCTGAGGCTGCACAGAGAAATTTCCCTTTCTCTTCTTTGTTTGCACAGCTCCTGGGGTTCAGCTTTGGATTTGGCCTTGCCTCTGCATGTAGGTCGCCCTCTGGCATCTGTTCTTTGCCCAGATAGGAGTGGGTTAAAGGAGTGGCTGATTAAGGGGCTCTGGCTCACTCAGGCTGGGTGGAAGGAGGGGTAAGGAATGCAGGGTGAGCCTGCAGCGGCAGAAGCCAGTGTGACGTTGCAACAGCCTGAGGCGTGCAGTGTGTTCTCCCAGGGAAGTTGTCCCTGGATCACGGGACCCTTGCAGTGGTTGGCTGTACAGGCTCCCGGGTGGGGAGTTGTGGATAGTGACCTGTGCTTGCACACAAGATGTTTAGTGGCTGCAGCAGCAGTCTTAGAGTTCCATGCCCGTCTCTGGTGTCTGCGCTGATAGCCACAGCTGACGCCCGTCTCTGAAGCTCATTTAGGCGGTGTTTTGAATCGCCTCTCCTCATGCACTGCGAAACAATGGTCTCTTGATTCTTAGGTAGTTCCAGACTTTTTCTTGGACTCCCTTCCGGTTCGCTGTGGTGTACTGGCCCCCTTCAGGTTGTGTTCACTCAGCCAACCCCAGTTCTCTCCCTGGGATATGACCTCCGAAGCCCGAGCCTCAGCTCCCAGCCCCCACCCTGGCAGGTGAGCAGACAAGCCTTTCAGGCTGGTGAGTGCTGTTTGGCACCGATCCTCTGTGCGGGAATCTCTTCGCTTTGCCCTCTGAACCCCTGTTGCTGTGCTCTCCTCTGTGACTCCAAAGCCTCCCCCCGACCCACCCCCCGTTTCTACCAGTGAAGGGGCTTCCTAGTGTGTGGAAAGTTTTCCTCCTTCAGAACTCCCTCCCAGAGGTGCAGGTCCCGTCCCTATTCTTTTATCTCTGTTTTTTCTTTTTTCTTTTGCCCTACCCAGGTAGGTGGGGATTATCTTGCCTTTTGGGAAGTCTGAGGTCTTCTGTCAGCATTCAGTATGTCTTCTGTAGGAGTTGTTCTACATGTAGATGTATTTTTGATGTATTTGTTGGGAGGAAGGTGATCTCCACGTCTTACTGCTCCACCATCTTGAAGGTCCTCCCCTATGCCCCATTTTCTAATTCCCTCTAACTCCCTAATCTTCCCCCATTTTTTCCTTCATTCACTCCTATTTAAGACCATTTTTCTTCTCTTCCCCAAGGAAACTCAACTTCTCATAACTGAGAAAGAAAAAGTCCTGGCCATGCTTCCTTCCTTATTCCCATAAGCCCTGCTATCTCCAACTTTGAGAAAATGATAATGTAGAGTTTGCTGTGTCTTCTTGCTTTGAAGAGGGTAGAACTGCATGGTGGAAATAATTCAGAGCCTGCACATCCAGGCAAGGCTCTGCCCATCCATGGCTATTGTCAGGTTCTTCCTGAAATTCTTAGGAAGAGATCATTCTGGACAGAGTGACTTTTCTTGTTCTGAACACAATACACTCTACTTCTAAATGAGGAAAATATGTTCCCACTATTAATGTGATTTTGACCACCCTCACGTTTTGAAAAAAGTAACTCTGGCATTATCGAGTTATTCCTGCTACACCCCACAACCAATGAAGGAGATTTTGAATAGAACCCTCCCTGCCCCAGCCCAATCAAATGAGAATCTTTGGGAGTGTGGTCTTAACATTAGAGCTCTTTAAAAAGCTCCCCAGCGGATTCTAATGTGTAGCAGTGGTGGGAAAGCTATGTTTAAAGAACATCAGTCTACCTCCTATTCTGATTTTATTACAAAGTATCAAAAGGAAGGAAGCAGAGAAAAGTCATAATTAACTCAATAATTCCTGAATACATTCTTTCTTATCCCCGAATTCATTATAGAAGGATGGGGAGGGGCAAATAACCAACATTTTACAGTAAAGTTATTGTGTGGATTATGTATATTAGGGAAGCTAGCACTGATACCTTGCGTATAGTTGGTGCTTAATACATTGTAAATGTTTATGTCCATCTTTTCCTCTAGCTCTTCATAGAAAGAGAAAATAAAATGAATTGGCACTGATGTACTCCTAATGCAGCAACTTGGGAACTGTTTCAGGATTAGGTTCAAATTCTTCTGTGTCTACAGCCCTGACAGTCAGTTTTCTGATCTGTAGAATTCTTTACTAAACTTAGTTCATAGGATTAAATGAGTTAACCCACTTGAAAATGTCAGGCTCACAGGAGGAGATCAGTTAATATCAGTGACCCTCTCCTACTGCCCCATTTTTGAACTGAGGTTACTGCTAGGCAGCCTGAAAAAGTCACTGTTGAGACTTCCATTTTCTGTGCATCTAACATCTCCCAGAATACTAACAAGCATCAGCTCCCCCTGGTTATTTGTGGTGGCTTTAATTCTTGTTCATCCAAGCTGCCAGCCAGTGCTTTTAACACTTGCTAATAATCACAATCTCTACATTAACATTAAGGGCTCTGCAATGGCTACTTGTTTCCTCAAAGGTCTGCTGTACAGGTTGGTAAATCAGTCTTCATGGTGTTGAGACCAGGCTTCTGGGAGGGGGTTAATATTTAAAATTTCCAAATGATTTCCTCAAATAACAGTCTTTGTTCCTAGTAAAAATATCTCTCTACTATCAAGCTTTTATTTTCCTTTAGCCAACAACATCTATTTAGTTAAGCAGATCTGCACATCCACCCCAGTGTTCACTCTTGTTTTTATTCTTATTTCCCCACTGACAATTGACTGTGAATCTTGAATGTTTGCAGCAGTGCTTGGAGTGGCCAGGAGGAAGCCTTATTAGCTAAATGTTATTTTAATAGTTTTTAGGTTTTACTTTTCTCGCCTATTAGGTTATTTCTCATACTCTGTCCAAGTGATGTCCACAATCCATTTCAGGACACTTAAGGCCTTGCTGGATTTGTCATCAGCCTACGCCTCAAAGCCGTATGCATCCATGCAACCCATGGATCGGAACAGTTGTGTGCTTTCACCTCAGTCTGTTGAAGTCATTGTCATTTGTACCTGAAAGCACTTCTTCTGAGTTCCCAGTGGGATTGTCCCTCCTTTGTCTGATTGTACTCTTATCCCAGGAGCTGTCCTATTCTCTCACTAGCTATAGTTGTTTCAGTGCTAATCTATCTTCTTGGCTACACTAGAAAAAATCTTAGAGATTATGTTTGTTAGTCACTATACATCTCAGAAGTTGGTAAATACAACCAAAAAATATGCTTTACAAAGCTTATTGAATTGGATTACTCCAAATTATACCATCTTTTTCCTCAATTACATCATCACCATGGATTTCAAGCTAAATATTGGTTGAGAGCACAGAGCATCTTACCCTCTGTAAACTGATTCTTTTCTGTAATTAGTTCAAGATCCTAATTTCCAGATTTGGTTTAGTTCTTGTCCTAAAAATCTTGCCATCCCTTCTCATGTTCTTTCAGAGACTCCTCTTACTTTTTGTTCTTTTAATTTCATATTATGTTCTAGAGTTTTGAATTGTCATTTCTCTTCTTTATTTGCTATTCACTTTCTTTGGGCAGTGTGAATTGCCACCATGATTTTAATTATATAAACCAATAGCTCCAAAATCTGTATCTCCAACCTACACCTCTTCTCTGAATTCCAGAAATTGTCCCATGGTCTGGAATGGAATAGATGCTCATTGAAGTGTTTTCTGAATGAATGAATGGTATCTTAAGTGTGTACCTAGTCTTAGAGGGCTTCAGAAAGTCAGATGCAGGTCAAACTTGATGCACTGTACAACAGAAATTTAATGCAAACCACATATCTAATTTTAAATGTTCTCATAGCCACATTTAGAAAGCAAAAAAAAAAAGGTAAAATTAATTTTAATAATTTATTTTCCTTAACTCAGTATATCCCATAGATTGTCATTTCAAATTGTGATCTCTGTGAAACATTGTCAGTGTGATATATTCTTTTTCATATTAAGTCTTTGACATTCAGTGTGCATTTTACACCTACATGTCAACTAGAATCAGATGCTAAATTCAGTTCCTTGGTCTTACCAACTACATTTCTAGTGCTTATCAGCCACACATGACTTGTGACTGCTCTATTGGATGGCACAGCCATAGTAAATGGAAGTCATTGCAGGTCCTAGAGCAGGAGACAAATGTAAAACAGTAAGGTTTTGAAGTAAAATAAGAACAAATCCTCTCCTTACTTAAACGTTACCCTTAATCTTTTTGTTTGTTTAAACAGATGTTTAGTTATATTTTGCAACACAGCAAAAAGACTGTACCAGAAGGAGAAAATGATCGTTATTAACCTGAAGACTTAAATATCATTAAAGACTCGCCAGTTTGAGGCTGATGTCTATCATGAACTTAAATATCAAGACTTAGCTCTTCTGCCCCATTTTGCCCATTTGACTCTTATTACTGTCCATTTTCATGTGTAAGATTTAATACATTGAGTCTTTTTCACTAGAGTTGCTGCTTTCACTTCTCATTTTTCTCCTTCCCATAGTCGTTGTCTATCACATCCTATAAGAGTTTGGATAGGAAATTGAGAACCAATATGAATTGATCTGACCTGATTGTGGAAAGTCATATTGCAGTCTAAAATAATGAAAGAAAGACCATGTTGTATAAAGGGAGTGTGTTTCCGCCTAGATGTGCTGCCACACAACCTTTATAAAAATAGCATTTTCTCTTGCTAAATAGTATTGGATTCGAGTCAGTGACTCAGAACCATCTGAGAGTCTTCCTGAGGTTTGCAGACGAGTCACGGAGATGCAAAATGCCTCAGGACCTGCAGCTTACCTCTTGGTTTTTGACCTTGGCTTTGTCCTCCATCGCACGTCAGATCAAGGAAACCAGGCAACAGCTTGAACGAAGCAAGTTGTGTAATATAAATACAATGAAAACTCTGCCCAGATAACTCCTATTGATCCTCTGGGGCTTTGAGCCATACCACATTGAATTTTTTTTTTTTTTTTTGGCGTGCTCTCTGCAAACAGATTTCACTGGATTTATATGACTTTTTCAAGCCACTAGGATACCAATTAACAAAGAGCTAATTCAGTACAAGGCTTGAAATAACTGATGCAGCTCTGTGAAGGCCTAAATCCTGAGGAATATTTTATTCTCTAGAAAAAGCCAGCTGTTTAGAGGCTTTCAGACCACTGACCCTCTCTGCTAGGATAAAATAGGAGGTGCTTTTGGGTTGGCTCCTTATCTTCTCTCCCTGCTGCTCCCTTGGCATCCTTTTGAACGTCAGCCACCTCTTGCCTATATACTCTGCCTCTTTCCAATAAACTCTGGAAAAGGGAAATGGAGTGAAAAATAAGCCCCAAGCCTTGCGGCATCGGTGTGAGTTTTAGAGGAGGCTGGCACAGCTGAGGATGGGGGAGGCATTCTTGTCTTCTGACTTTCTGTCAGTACAAGAGGGAATTCCACAGTTTCTTCAAATTAATCATCATTATGTTAACTTACCCTGTGTCCTTAGTCATAGCTACTACTTCGGTGAGAGGAAAAATAGTATTTTTCATGTCAATATGGAGCTATGAATAGTCTGATCACCATCTCTGAGCAGCAAGTAAAGAGGAAATAAGTAGGAAAATAAGTGATTTGGGGTGAGGGTAACTGTTTATCATCATTTGAAGGACAATGCTAAGGATATTCTTAGATGCCAGACATAACAGTAAAGTGGAAGTTAAAGGATGGCAGATTTTGTCTCAGTGTACAAAAATAAAACGCTGACAGTTGAGTGCCTTCGTCTTTATAGCTCTGTCCTGAGGAAAAAAAAAAAAGAATAAACAGGCTTAAAAGAGGGAAATCAATGGAGTCATTCAGGAAGTGACGGGACACCATATTTGGAAAATATTAGAAAGAATTTAAGACTTATAAGGGTCTCACAATGAAAAAAAAAAAGTCTTCTTTCCCCTTTAGTCCAGGAACTATGAGATTCTGTGGTTAGAGAGATCTCTTGTTATCAGAAATCCTAAGCCAGCTTGTTTTGCAGTTGGACAGTTGTTTGAGGATGAAAGCCCCTTGGTGACCCAGTGATAACGTGTGCAGCAGTCCCCACTTGGAAAAGGTCTGGGGAGGATAGGAGTGTATGACACGGGGCTGAAGACATGAGGTTTATGCCTGTGAAACCTTTGAACCAGTGACGTGTTAAAGAAGAGTTATTAGGTGACTCTCAGAAATTGCCCTGCACTTTTTAGATTCTGTAATATAGGAATAACTATCTGGTCTGAAATGGCATGTTAAAATACAGAAATAGCACTATTGATGAGCCCTGCCTGTAACTTAAACAGAACAAATTAAGGTTGGCAGGAGGACACACTCCTTTTCTAGAGCCATCAGCATCTGCTCAATCAGATGACCTAATAAAAACAACACACAGATGCATTTTATGGCCTGGGGGTGTTTTCTGGGGAATGGATTAGATGTAAGTAATGAAGGCCAGGCAGCCAGCTTAATGCCTAGGCTGGCCCTGTGTGGCACGGTTGGCCAAGAAAAGCTCAATAACTAAATGACAAAGAGAACAGATGAGTCCTGTAATTGGCAAAAGGGAAACGTATTGGGGGCCACAGTAGGGTTGGCGGAGTTGGAGTAATACAAATTTCAGTGTGATCTTTCTCACATACTCTGTGGTGCTGGGATTCAGTGGGGGTGATGCTAGGATGCGTGAAGAAAAATTTCAGACTTAGGGAACATATAGCCCAAATTCTCTTTTGATGAATTAATTTCTATATTTATATTTCAGTAAATATTCTTGACAAATAGTTCAGTTTGTTCTTGACTATGTATACTAATATTCAGTTTTACATTCCACACTGATCATTGAATGTCTATTAATAGTCAGACCTGACTGAGGAATGAGGGATATAATTAAGAATGTTTCCTGCTTTGTATGTAGCTTACAATGATGTAGAAAGACAAAAACAAAACAAACATATAAAAACAATCTCCAGCCAAGTAAACACATATATTAGTGAATAGTTTCAAAGAGATCTAAGTATTGTGAAAGAAAACTATGTCTGAAATAGAAAATAATACATGGTGGGATAAATTATTGAATGGGTAGTCAGAGATGGACAAATGGAAGTGATATTTGACTTCAAATAGAAGGATGATAAGGTGTCAGGGATTCTTTGTGAGGAATCTATTCTAATGATGTAAACTTCTATTTGTGAGATTTTTTTTTCTTCAATATGGAGCTTTTCTCAGTTCAACAAGCACTGAATTTGGTAAGTGCATCAATGGGTCAGACATTGTGCTACATAACAGAGACATCATCCTTTTCTTTTAAGGGCTTGCAATCCTCTTGGAAAGGACGTAAAAGCCAACAAATACTGTACATTGTAATATATACAATAGTAGAATTTTGTATCAGATATTAATTTAACACATTTGATGGTGGGGTTCATTTTTCCATTGGAGATTTAATAAAAATAATAATAATAATGGCTAATCTGTGTGCAGCAGAATGGTGAACCATAAAGGTGGAACAACCCAGCATGTGCAAAGATGTGCTTGCATGAGATAACAAAGGATTTCAGAGTAACTGCAAGTGGTGTATAAATTAAGTATAAAATGGGACAGGTGGCAGAGAAATATTTGACTAGAGAGAGAGTCAGAAGTCATATATCAAGGATAGTGTGTAAGGGCTTTGGTACCCAACTTATAGATGATTAGAGTAATCTCAAAAGTTTAAAACAGTAGAGTGAAATAATGGTAATAATAATAATAGTAAGAAGAAGAGGAGGGGAAGGTTGAGGAAGAAGAAATAACATTTATTGAATATTTAATAAATGTCAGGCATTTTCATAAGAACCTTATTTGTAGTAAATCAGTTCTTGTAAAAATCATCTGAAGAAACTGAGGCAGAAAGAGATCTAAAAAAAATGTATTCAAGGTCACACAATTTAGCAGAGCCAGGTAGTCTTGCTCCAGGGTATATGTCCTGCAGGAGGCTACCACTATACATATATGATCCTATTTGTTGTACATTTAAAGAGTCACCTTAAGAGCTAGGTGTATGTTCAATGTATGTTTAAAAATCACATCAAAGGCTATGTTAAGGATAAGGTCATGGGAACCTTGCAGTAGTCCAGGCATAAGCAATGATAGGGGCCTACCTCTTGTTTCTTCTATGCACTAGTTCTAGTGCACCCAATTAAGTTATACACTGTCCCTTCTGTAGTTTTTAGATATTAGAAAATCACCTGCTTCCTAGGTTTTTTCTAGGGTACCAATCCTCAGTTCTACCAACTGTTTCTCATATGATGTCTGTGTGTGCACATTCACTGTTCTGATCACTGTTATTTTGAAATGGCCCAGATTGTCAATATCACCCCTCCTGTTTGATACCTAGAGTGTTTCCCAGTGTTCTAAATTATGTTGCTTCCATGCATAATGTGAGTCTCCTCTAGTTGTAATATAGAACATGGGTTCTACATTTAGTCTTCCTTGGGTAATTTGTAAAGCATGAGTAAGTGTGAAATGGCCTGCAGTTCTCTCTTGAATATCACTCAAGGGACTTCCAAGAGAGGTATTCCTCTCAAAAGGGGATTGTCCTGTCCTGCCCAGTTTTAATCTCACAGAGAATGCTTTTGGTCTCATGGAAACATGTGGCAGATGTTCAAGAGATGCATATTATATCAATCTTGTTGCACTTATACAATAGATTTGACACTGTATGTACTAGTCAGGGTTTTCTATCTGTTTCAAGTGTCAGAGGTGTAACTTACATTAGCATAACAATGTATATTGGAAATTTCTAGAAGAGCTCACATTTCCACTCTGTATATATACTTTTTTTCCTATCAACTTGCCTCAGAGTTTCTTGCATTATGTAGTGTAGTTCCACATTTTATACCACAGTGTCACCAAGCCTCCTTGGTGTTCTGTAAGCTAAAAATGTTATTTAAAGACTGCTTTCAACTTTCTGGATACAAAGTAAAACCTGGACATAATAGGATATCAAGGACTGAAGCTGAGGATTCTGACCCATCTCCATCCATTTCTTTTTCTCCCTTTGTTTATGCTTCTGTTGAGATCATTTTCTTCTACTGCATAAAGGACCCCTCCATGTGGTTGAGAGGAAGTCTGCCACATCCGTATGTCTATAAGCTTTGGGCTTGCAATCCAAAAGACAACAAACAGTTCTACCTCACTGGAGAAAAAAATAATTTAACTGACCTATGCTGTGTTCTGTACTCTATCCAGTTGTTGGGTGGAGATTACTAAGAGGACCCTGTGAAGAAGAAGAGCTCCTCAAATAATAGGTGGTGCAGTTATAAAACATGGTAATGGGAAATTGTATTCTGTGGAGAAAGAATAAAGGGAGGAAGAAAGAAGGGAAGAAGGCAGAGAAGGAGGAAGGAAGAACAGTTGCCATCACTCACAACCATGTTGGAAGAATTTGGCATGATCTAGTAATACTGAAGAAGTTATGATGATGAGTCATAGGTGACCTGTCACTCCTAAGCATGTCTCTTTGAGAAACCTTTGCACATGTACAACAGGATACATGTACAGGAATACTTTACTGTAAAAGCCAAAATACAGGACAGAGGTTCATCAGCTGTAGAATGTATGGATAAATTTTTGTATATTCATATAAAATTTTCTATGTTCATATAACACTGGAAGTGACTAAATCTAGCTACCTCTAACAAAAGAATAATCTCATTTACTTTAGATTGGCAAGAGGAAAGAAAGTATATAAAATAAATGTATTAAGATTCCACTTACATTAAGTTCAAAATAGGAAAAGATATACTATATTGTTTAGATCAATATATATTATATTGTTTATAGATAATATAGATCCAAATTATGTTGTTTACTGGTTAAAGAAAAAAATTAAATGGTTATCACGAAAGTCATTACAGGGTTTACTTTTTCAGGAAAGTGATGAGGCTCCTATCAGTTAAGAGTATATAAGGGGTTCCTGTTATGGTAACAATAACTGATTTCTTAACTTAAATGATAGTTACATGGAATTTCTTACTATAATTATTTGTTAAAATGCAGGTATTTTAATTAATTTTTGGTACTTTTTTATTGAAGTATAATTGACATACATTATATTAGTTTCAGGTATATCCATTATGAAATGGTCACCACAATAAGTGTAGTTAACCATTATAATATAGAGTTACAAGGTTATTTTTGTGATGAGAAATTTTAAGAATTAATTCTTAGCAACTTTCAAATTTATATTACAATAGTATTGATTATTATCACCGTGTTTTACAATGCATCACCATGACTGACCTATTTTATAACCGCAAGTTTTTACTTCTTGATCCCGTTCACTCATTTTGTCCACCCCCAACCTCCCTTCCCTCTGGCAACCAGTAATCTGTTTTCTGTATCTATGAGTTTTGTTTTTTTTTGTTTTGTTTTGCTTTTTAGATTTCACATATAAGTTAAATCTTGTGGTATTTGTCTTTCTCTGTCTGACTTATTTTACTTAGCGTAATACCCTCAAAGTCCATCCATGTTGTCACAAATGGCAAGATTTCATTCTTTTTTAAGGATGAGTAGTCTTCTATTTTATATCTTCCTTATCCACTTATCCATTGTTGGTATCTTTTACATTAAAAATGAAAAAAATAGTTTTTACTGTACCCCCTTCTGACTATGTGTTTGTAAGTGAGAAATGTTCATAATTCTTGTTCCGTGGCATGCTAACTAGGTGACATCGGGCAAATTCTTTCACCTCTTTGCCTGTCATTTTCTTCAGCACATAGTTGAAATACTAAAATAATGATGATTAAAATAGCAATAACAACAATGTTAACATTCACAAAGTTGTGAGATCAAATATGACTGTGCATGTAGAGTCACCTAATAATTTGGTTGGCGTATACTAAATATTAAATGGAATATAATTTTTGTACTTTATTTCTGGTAATGATAATAGAAAACTATTCAGTGAGAAGTATATTGTTTCTCTCTGGCTCTCTGCTAGCAATAGGCCCTTATCTTTGAGCTCTTTTAATTAAAATATAAAATTAACCAAACTAATTGTTTATCTGGGCCTGCATAATATTTTAGAAACTGTTTTCATTGCTCGGAGTCAAAAGTAAAAATAAAAAATTCTAGTCTTTAATAAGTCTCCATAGAGACTGGATTGCTCCTTCACTGCCCACATACTTCCAGTGCTAGGATTCATAGGCTATGTATATAATATGATATGATATCTGTGTCAGTATCTTTGTGCAAGATTATCACATGGTCATAGAATTAGCAAAATTTTCAAAAATGAAAATATTTTGGCCACAACTGATTAAAACCACTTTTCTTTCTATTTTGACTTGCCCTTAACCACACTTTATCTCATGTCAGGTGGCATTAGAGTAGCTGTGGGCTGTGTTGTCATCCAGCTAAGGGGAAATTGAATTGAGAATGTACTTAATTTGTATTTAAATAAAATATAATTATATGATTTACCTTCATGTCTGAATATCAGTTAGTTAGTTCTGGCCTTCCATTATAGGATGAGTTTCTAAGAATACTACTAAACCAAACTTTGCTGACTCACCTGACATCACAGTGCAAATGTGCAAGGATAGATGTCATATACTAATTTGAATGTATGTTATGAATCCCAGAATGCAAAGTATGTGGACACTGGGGGAGAAAGAAGGTTTGAAATGTGTGGATCCTGAACCTGGTCTGTGAAATATTAAATTATTCAAAACATTATAATACAAAATCGTAAGTTCTGGTCAATACCTGCTTAAATGGAAATTCTCTTTTATGAGAAATATACTAATTATTCTCATATAAAGTAAATATATTGAATGATAGATCGATAGAGAGTAACTGATAGATTGAGTGATTGATTGGTTGATTGAAAATTTGATATAAATTACATGTGGTTCAATTTTTTATTACCCTGAATTTGTAGAGTAAAAACCTCTAGCAGTATTACATACAGCAGAAGCTTTGTGTTTGAAATTTCATGTTTTATGCATCTCAAATATCAATAAATTTTAAAATAGATGAAAACACTAGAGGAGAGAATTGGTGAAGTCTCTAATACTTTAATAAAATAATATTAAAAATATGTTACCTGAATATATATATACCCAAATAAGAGATACAAGTGGCCAATAAGCATATGAAAATATACTCAACATCATTAGTCATCAGGAAATGTAAATCAAAACCACGATGAGGTACAACTACAATGGTTATAATAAAAAAGATGGATACTCACATGTTTCAAGGATGTGAAGAAATCAGAACATTCATACACTGTGGGAATGTAAAATGATACAGCAGCTTCGGGAAATAGTGTGGAAGTTTCTTTAAAAAGTTACACACAGAATTATCATATGTCCCTGCAATTCCATTCCAAGAGAAATTAAAACACATATCTACACATAAACTTGTATATGAATATTAATAGCAGTAGCTCAATAAAAAAGTGATACCAGGAAAAAAATCCCAAATATTTGGAAATTTAACAAATAGAGATTTCACTTGGGACATTAGACAAGAAGTCAAATCAAATGAAAATAAATATACATGTTATAAAAATGTAGGAGATAGAGCTTAAGCAGTGTTTATTGGGAAATTTATATCTTAAAAAATTTAAAGATTATAGTAGATAAAAAGAATGATAGGAAGTCAAGG
Organism: Leucopleurus acutus; assembly: GCF_964270905.1. Classification (NCBI taxonomy): domain Eukaryota; kingdom Metazoa; phylum Chordata; class Mammalia; order Artiodactyla; family Delphinidae; genus Leucopleurus; species Leucopleurus acutus. Next base: position 21,996,628 of record NC_139162.1, read on the forward strand.
ACTTGAGTTCTACATACTTACCATATGTTGCAACATTTCTAGGTATTTGCCCAAGAAAAATGAAAATACATGTCCACACAAGCACATACACATGATTGTTCATAATAGCATTAGTTATAATAGCCCCAAACTAGAAACAACCCAAATGTCCATAAGCTGGTTCATGGACAAATGCATACAGACAATGGCTTCTCAGCAATAAAAATAAACCAAACACTGATACATGCAACAACATGGACAAATCTCTTTAAACATTGTTCTGAGCAAAAGAAGCTATAAAAGACTACTTCTCTATAGTTCCATTCATATGACAGTCTAAAATGCATACATTCAGGGGCAGAAAACAGATCACAATTACTGAGAGCCAAGACTTCAGGGGGTGGGGGGACTGCCTGCAAAGAGACTAAGAAAACTTTTTGAGTAACTGGAAATGTTGTAAATATTGATTATGGTGTTGTTACATTATGCTTGTATTTGCCAAACTCATTGGACTATGCACTTGGAATGTATGAATTTTATTGCATGAAAATTATACCTCAGTAAAGTTGTTTGAAACCTGTCCTTTGAAAAAAGTAGGGTTTTTGGAGTTCAAATCCTTGAATTCATTTTTATGCAAATACCAGCTATGTGACGTAAGGAGTGTAGCTTACAGTCTATGAAATCAGTACCCTGTTTATAAATTGCAAGTCATCATATTTACCTCCCCATTTTGAGGAAGAAACAATTAAAATCATGTATATGAAAGTGCTCCATGTAAACTGTTCCATCAGTAGTACCATAGCACATTTTCTGCTCTTGAGTTATATGCCTTTTGTAATGTTTGTACCTTTAAAGCCTTTGAAGTAATAATACAGCTACATACCCCATACTGTATTTCCACTCCCCAGTATTTATTTCATATAGACCCAGGACTTGCCTGACATTCCCTCTGTTTTGCCAGCTTTGATATGAATGCCTTCATGAAAGAACTAGTGCAGTTAATTTCAGTTCCCAGAAGTTCACATGCAGGACTGTTTGAACAGTCTTGAATCCACAGTCTCCATTAGCAATGACAGGTGCCACCTCAAGGTGTCTTGGGCAATTCTTCCGAAAGGTCAGTTCTAAACACATTTGTTCTTGTACTTTCTCCTTCCCCCTCCTCCTAGCACCAAGCCCAATTACTTCTGTTTTGTAAGTCAGTATCTTCATCAGTACCACACAGCGGAAGGAACAATATACTTAGGTGACAGTTTTTAGCTGGCGGCAGATCCGATTAATGAGGCAAGGCTGAAATTAACTTTTCCTCATGTCACATACATTTTCCAAGTCATGTAAAATCCCCCATGTTATGCTACCTATTAACATCTTCACTACCAATAACCACATTGAAATATAATCTACTTTTTACTGAAATAAGCATCCATCCATGTCCTATTATCTGTAAATAAAATGTGACATGATTTGATATTAACACAGATAAATTTGTCCACTTAGAGAGCTCTTTAGTCAATACAGTATTTCCTGATTGTATGTCTCATATACATATATACATATAGGCATATTATGTTAAAAATAGTAATAGGTACATCTTGATGGCAAAAATGGAATATAGAATAAGGCAGAAATCTTTGACAGGTAATTATTGTGAATGGCAGTTATGCCATATACATTAAAAATAATCAACCATGTAACCAAAGGCAGAATGCCATTCCCATTCAAAATTAATTTTCCAACGGAATGCTGTTCAGCATTCTGAAATTGTTTTCAGAGTTCAATAATAAAAATGGCGAATGCTCCAACTCTTCTCCTTTGTCTGTCTATACTTAAAATCCATTTGGCTCAGACCCACAGAGCTTAACAGCAAATGTTGCATATTATCATTGTAATTAGAAATAAATAAATTAGAAATCTGCTAATAGAAGATGTGTTTATAAATAGAGTTAGTTGGCCAAAAAATAATTAGAACTTTTTAAAAAGGTTAAAACCATAATTACTAATTTTCTGATTACCAAATGAAACCAATATTATTTTTTAGATAACTAGCTAAAAATTGTCAACATGGATTCAATTTACAACCTGGAAGCAATTAGATAAATTTAATGTGGAGGAATCTCTAGATTATTTGATCTGTAGTAATATAGGGACAAAACAGTATCTATTTTATGAGGTTTTATAAATATTGAATGAGCTTTTACACATAAATCACTTAAGATAGCATCTAGTATATTGTTAGTGCTCAATAAGTATTAGCTATTAATTATCACTGTGGTTATTTATGTTCTAGTTCTGTCTTGTGAGGTAATGGTGTCATGCTTTCTAGTCTGTACAACGGAGTGTACAGTTATACAATCTGTTTTTGGTTTTGTCACGGAGTGATGTCTGGCCTTGAGCAAGTTAGCAGGCCTCACTGGATGTATTTTACTTTCCTTTTTTAATAGATAATTTTGGTGTAGATAAAGATCCTTTTCTCTCTTAGAGACTATAATTAAGTCAATGCCTGATGTACATTAAAATGTTCCTGGAACCAAAAACATATTTGTGCTTCCAATAATATCTTTGATGATCTCATACAAAAGGTGAATGATTATTACTTTTATTTCAAATGTTATAAATGGACAATGGCTTTAATATTGGGGGTTCAAGGTGCATTCCCATATCCTCCAAGTCACATCTTGGTGCATCCCTAGTCCAGCAAAGGGACATCTTTCATTATTTGTTCTCTCTGTGTGAAACTACGCCCAATAGATGGTTAGTGAGTGCCAACTGCATGCCAGGCAAATGCTAAGTATTCTATTTGGAAGATGTGTAAACTGAGGCTTATAAAGATTAAGTGAGTTGCCTGAGGACTAACAGTCTAGGAGTACCAGTATCAATAGCCTTTCTCTTTGTAAATGTAATGTTAACTCTCATTAAAAAAAATAAGTGTAAACAAAGTTAAAACCTTCACACCCCTACCTTCTCTCTTTAAATGCTACTCTTCCAGTTTTCTATTTTGTTTAAAAACAATAACAAATGTAGATAGGTGAATAGATAAATTTAGATCTAGATCTATATAGGTTATCTCTATCTACCTATCTGTCTTTGTTGTTATTGTTTTCAAATAAGCATAAAGAGAGAAAGAGGGATACAGCAGGCAAAAGACATCTAAAGAGAAAGAAGGAAAGAAAAGGGAAGTGAAGCAAAGTAGTTTTCTCTTAATTTGTTTGATTTTAGGGTCAGTGCAAAGCGGAGAGACAGAAGGCAGGAAAAGCAAATCAAGATGATGAGTTCTGAAGCAAACTCTAAAGTCTAAAAACGCAGTCCCATCTTTATTCTCTGGCATGGTCTCCAGTCTCTGGGCCCTTCCCTTGCCCTGTCCACAGTGGCTCACACATCAGCTGACCTGGTGACCAACTCAGCCCAATATGACCATTCTCTCCTCTGAGCCCAGCAACACTTCAGAAGAGGATCTGACACACAGGAAGGGGATCTTAGGGCCCTGCCATGACCATTGGCTCACAGGGTCTGCACAACTAAGGCCTCTACTTTTTATGGGCTGCAGATGCTCTCGTGAAATTCAATCGGTTGAACTTCATGATGGACACAATCTCTTTTAGCCCTGACATACAAAGATTTCAAAAATTGCCAAGTGTCCTACTGGCCTCCCATTTATAGAGCGTATCTCCAAGTATAAATAATGCTATTTTTTATAATCTTGGTCTTGTTTGTGTTCACAACAGCACTCAGTAGTGTCTATAAGCTCCATAGGGCAGGTGTAGCCTCATGACTAGCACAGTGCCAGCAACAAAGCAAGTCATCAAAGAAGGCTTGTGAAATTATAAGGAGATAGTCCTAATAAAGACTCCCTGTTTGACTCATTTACCGCAGTGGACTAACCCTGAGTAACAAAGTGTTAGACATTATCAAGTTTATCAAAATTTAATTTAATTTATAAAAATGCATCAATTTTAATTTATGATTATATAAGCTATTTAATTTATAATTAAACTTGATTTAATTATAAAATCCACAATTTTGGTCAAACCAAAATTATTAAAGTTCTTTCTTTGACTCCGTTAGCTATAACCCTTGTCTTGACATTGAGACAAAGGCAGACAAAGGCCCTAACTGTAGTCTTTGCCTTGTTATCAGCAAACAGTGTAGCTGGATTCCAATTGGGATCCCAATCCACTGGGATTGACACCGCAATCCATTAAGTGATCAGTTGATTAACCAGTTTTTAAAACAATTGTGGACACTCCCAATAGTATTTTAATTCAACCACTATTTTACCACCCTTTTCTTAAGTCTGTAATGAGAGACACTGCTCAGAGGAAGGTCTATGTCCTATCAATTATGTAAATACAATTTGGCATAATTCAGGTTGACTCCTAGTGATCAAGGGTGTTGCCAGATGGGATGGAACGAAAGGCACAGGCATCATATCATACAGATCCGAATTTGGCCCCCATAACTTTGACTTTTCAGTCTAGTTCACTTATTCTCTCAGTCTTTCTTACTTTAAGCATAAAAAGGGACAATAGGATTTACCTTTCCTGCTTTCCTTAAGAATTACAGGTATTTGTCAGCCATAAAAAGGAATGAAATTGGGTCATTTATAGAGATGTGGATGGACCTAGAGAGTGTCATACAGAGTGAAGTAAGTCAGACAGAGGAAAGCAAATATTGTATAATAACACATATATGTGGAATCTAGAAAAATGGTGTAGATGATCTTAGTTGCAAAGCAGATGTAGACACACAGATGTAGAGAACAGATGTACGGATACCAAGAGGGAAAGGGGTGGGGTGGGAGGAATTGGGAAGCTGGGATTGACACATATACGTTATTGATACTATGTATGAAGTGGACAACTGATGGGAACATGCTGTATAGTACAGGGAACCTCACCTAGTACACTGTGGTAACCTAAATGTGAGGGAAGTCCAAAAGGGAGGGGATATCTGTATGTGTATGACTGATTCATTTTGTTGTGCAGTGGAGGCTAACACAACATTGTAAAGCAACCATATTCCAATAAAAATTAATTAAAAAAGAAAAAGAATTACAGATATTTGTATTAAAGCACTTGCACAGTAATATACATAGTAGGTGTTTAATAACTGATAGCTGCTATATTTTATTACTGATATTATTATAGATAAACTTTATTAAATAATACACAGGTTATTATTAGATATTCTATCTGGTATTTAGATTGTAATTGAATTAGGAAGTATGTAGTCTACAGTTTCTTTATTGAGATGTATAGGGGAAAAGTTGGGGGATTGTGAGGTGAAATTACAACTCCTCAGGTACAAATAAAATCCTGATGTAGTTAATGAGTGATCTCACCTGTGATAGTAAGACTCAAACTTCTCTTAGAATTGAGAGAGAAAGACTAGGGGATGGGGGTGGGGGAGAAAGTATTGGGGAAGGAACCTGCAGAGAGAAAGATAAAAATATATCAATTGTAGTTTCTGAATAGTTGCATTCAAAGAATGTAGTGCTGGACTTAATTAAATATTTTGTCTCAAGTTATGAAACCTTCAATCCATTTATTTCTCCTCTTTAAGTCCCCTGCTTTTGTGTTCTTTTAAAATTAATAATAATAATTGTCAAAAACACTATCACTGCCACCACCTTCTTCTCAAATTAGTGCTGAGCCAATTGTGATAGTCAGTAAACTATAGTGGATAAACATCCATGTGATCTTAAATATCTTAGAGGTGTGCAAAGCCATGGGCCATGTGGGAGCCATCTGTAAACACTGAGAAGAAAAAGGCAGAATGGGGAGAGGTACTAATATCTTTTTAGTACTTTCTTCAGACTTTTCATGTTTTGTTTCATTACATTCTCAAAACTACTCAAAGGGTATTTATTACTTCCACATACTACAATGTATAAATTCTGAGAATCAAAGAGGTAGGGAATGGCAGAGCCGTGACAAATAAAAGTCTCTGGGTCTCCAGTTTTTTCTGTTGTCTCCAATCTACCAGAGTTGTTGAGTGAGAACATGGATAATATGATGAATAAAACTGAAAAAATAATGTCTTCTGTGATAAGTTGGGAAAGACTTCCTGAAAAAGAACACTGTGACCTTGGATTTCAACTTTCTTGAGATGACTACCCTATCTCCAAAGTGAGGTTAAGCATTCTAGTCTCTGCTGATTTTTGTGAAATGAAAATAAACAGATGGAAGTGAATGTGTTTTTAAAACCCTAAAGCATCGTAAAAACATGAGAACATTTTCAGAAAGGAAATAGTTGGGTGAGCTGGAATTGGTGATTGAGTCTCCTATAATACTAATCACCTAGACCAACATTTCCCAAAATTTGTTCCATCACTGATTCCAGGAACCATAGGTGCTTCTGGGGGGGAATGTCCCAAAGTCAGATCACTTTTTGTTGGTAAAGTTTTTAGTTTTTTTTTCCTTTTTATGATATATTTAGTTCATATTGGCATATTAAAAGCTCTGTGATTTCTGCAATAAAATAGAAAACAGTTTCCATTCAATATTTTAAATGAATAATAATTTTTTTCAATAGGAATAAAAATTTATTCAATATGAATAAGAATATTGAATGAAAGTCCTGATTCAGATCTTAGCTCTACCACTTACTAGTTACGACTTTAGACAACTCTTTGAGTTGATATTTGCTCATTAGATAATTGGGTGATCCCATTGCAAAATAGTGTCAGTTCAGGGAAATGTTGTAGGTACAGTGTCTAGTACACAGTAAGCGTTCAATAAATATTAGATGTCCTCTCCTTCCCTCTACAGATCCCATGTTTTTTTGTTTTGTTTTGTTTTGTTTTGTTTTTCACCAGACAGATAATTGCCTTGGAGCAAAAACACTGTCTATTAGACATATGTGCCTTGCGAGAAAAGAGTTTGTGTCAAATCCTAGTTTTAGGAAGGAAAGGATAACTAAGCACTTTCTGTCATATTGGCAGGCACCCATCCCATTCTTGGAAGCTAATAAGATAAAACACTGCAAGTCAATATCTCCATGTCATTTTCTAAAAATTTCCTTTTCATTAGGAAAAAAAAAATTAAAGAGATACAAAATTGCTTCTGTATTTCATCTCTCACACACCAGGAGAAGAGGAAGTTCTGAAATCGGGCTTCCCCATCCCCAGTGGGCCACCCCAGGTATTTCCCTGTCCCTGTCCTCTTACATCCTTCCTCTGTCCCTCCATTTATCTGGGGCCTGTATTTGGAACTCATTCATGTTTACTCTATAGCTTGGATTATCTCTTTTACTTATGCTGGAATTCATCAACATGAAAAGGAGTGAGGGATGATCTTTCACTTCTCGTAAACACTTCATTATTTGCCTTTGGTATTTGAAGACAACAAAACAAAACAAAGCATATTCTTACAGAGTGTCTCCTCAGTAATTACAGCTGGTGTTGTCAGTTCCAGACTGCCCTCCTGCCAGCATCTGAAATATCTAGCAGAGAAAGACAAAGAAACAGCCATTTTTACTCTTTCCAAAATGATAGCCTAAAATCAACTCTCTTTTTTTTTTTTACTCTTTCCAAAATGATAGCGTAAAATCAACTCAGCTGTCCTTGCTCTCTGGCAAGCTCCCAGGCCAAATGTGCCTCTCTTGTTTGGGGTGCTAGTCTTGAAAACACATTTGGACAGGGGGCTGCCAAGGAACTAGCAACAGAACTGAGCCAGTCATTTTGCCAAGACAATACCTGACCTTCAAAATGCTGCTTTTCTTTAATCCTGTATACTTTACAGTTGTCCTCATTGCCTTTGCTTGGCATTTCTTGGAAAGCCTTTGTTTTCCATTTACTGCCTTTGCCTCTGTTTGCCATGGCACAACTTAATGAACACTTCTAATTACATAGTTTTTTTACCCCCTCAGATAAATGATATTAGGTGAAGAATAGTTTCTTAGAACTTGCTCTTTGTTGTTGTTTATTACTCAGTTTACATGTACAAAGAAAAAGAGGACGTGGAAAAGAAAAAAAATTGCCCTTTAGTAGATAGATCAAGCTTATTACCTCTACTGCCTTTTGCTTATTACTTCATGACCTTGAACAAATAGAATATGTTTTTGTACCTGAGTTTCTGTCACTGTTAATAAGGAAAAGTAATATCCATCTTTATTTTAAGAATAAAAATGGATATTTTTGGAACTTCCTATTCAGACAGGATGGCATAAACCTGTATCTTTCTGCTCTCTGCTAAACACAATATAAACCCTGGAAATAACACAGGCAACAACAATAGGAGAACTCTGAAAATATGGTAAGAAGGAGCTGAGCTGGTTTGGGACCCCAGGACTGGAAGAACAGGCATTTTAATTTTGCCCCACCCCAACAGAAGAAGCCTACTAAGCCCTGACATTTTCTGACCCCCAGGCAAGCCATAGAAGGTGTCCCCGGTAAGTTCCTCCCTCTCCTGGATCTAGCAGAGTACTTACGACAATATCAGAAGAACTCAACACAAACATGACCAGCAAGGCAGATCTACAAGGAGCTCTGACAACAGTAAGTGTCCAGAGAAAGCACTCTCCTATACTGCAGGGCCTAAGACTCTACTTTCCCACTGAGAAATACTGAGGCAGGAAGATAGAATAGGCTGAAGGGATCTAGTCAGAAAAGGAAATTCCATTTGGGAGTCTCTTTGTCCACACAGTCCTGAGACTGTCTTTTCTCCCCTCAGTTCAGCCCCTCAACATCATCCAGAGACATTGGAGGTGGGACATAAGCAATGGATGACACAACCACAGCAAGTGGCTAGAAATAGAAAACTTCACTCCTCTTCAGAGGTACTGGAGTGCATACGCAGAATCAGCAAGAAGGAGCTAGCAGTAGCAAGCTGCCTGTTTTAGAAATGCTTTTTGACTCAGAGGGTCTGAGAGCCCCTGTCCCTTCAGAGGCAACCAGGCAGCTGAGGGAGGGGGAAACTGCTAAGCGCTTCCTACCACATCCCTCCCCCATGAAAAGGTACCCAGCAGCCCAAGATGGGGAAATCCCATTTGTATCTATGGTAGGAGCCCTGCTGATACCTAATAAACTAAGAATAAAACAAAAACAAAAAAACACCCAACCAAACAAGGCTCTGGAAATTAAAGTGCCGTTGGAACCACAGTCCACAAATGCAGGCCAAGACTTGTGTGATAAACCTAAACATGGTGACTACCTGCTAAAATAAAGAGTTAAAGAAAAAAAGAGTTAAATAGGGCAATGAGTTGCTAAATTTAACAGACACAATGTTGAGAATACTATAAAAAATCACCCTTCATACCAAGAACCAAGAAAATCATTTATATGAGAAATGATAGTAAATTAATGCTAATGCCAAAATGAATCCAATATTGGAATTATCCAACAAGGATTTTAAAGCTTCTTTTACAAAAGTGTTATAATAAGCAATTACAAATTTCTTGAAACAAATGAAAAAATAGAAAAAAATTATAGCAAAGAAATAAATGTTATATTAAAAAGATCAAATAAAAGTTACAGAAGTGAAAAATACAACAACAGAAATAACAAAAAAATTAACCAAATGGGCTCAGTAGTAGAGTGGAGATGACATATAAAGGAACCAGCAAACTTGAAAGCAGATCAGTACAATTTACCCAATTTGAAACAAAAGAGAGAAAATATACTGGAAAATAAATTGAACTGAGTCTCAGGAGCCTGTGGAACAAAAACAAAGCAAAACAAAAACAAAAATCCAATATTCATATTACTAGCGTATCAAAAAGAGAGGAGAAAGAGTGGGGCTGAAATAATATTTGAAGAAATAATGGCTGATAACTTCCAAAATGTGTTGAAGGAACCAACATATAGGTCCAAGAAGCTAAGCAAACCCCAATAAGGTAAGTAAGCACAAAGAAACCTATGCCAACAACAATAAGTAAACTTTTGAAAGCTGAAGACGATGAAAACACCTTGAAGGCAGAAAAGAGAAACAGTATTATCCATAGGAAACCCCATTTCAATGTCTGTGGATTTCTCATTTGAAACCTTGGAGTCCAAAAGAAAGTGGCACAATATTTTTTCAAGTGGCAAAAGGAAAGAACTGTTAACCACAAATTCTATTTCTGATAAAACTACCCTTCAAGAATGAATGAGAGATAAATTCTCAGTTGGAGAAAATGAAAAGAATTTATTGCTAGCAGACCTACCTTTATAGATTGGCTGAGAAAGTTTTTCAAACAGAAAGGAAATAATAAAAGAAAGAATCATGGAACATCAGGTAGGAGGAAAAACCAATGGAAGAACAGAAACATAGGTACATAATGTAGACTGTTCTTTTCCTCATGAGTTTTATAAATCACATTTGATGATTGAAGCAGAAATTATTACATCATCTAATACTCAAGACAAAGATATTTAAAAGTGAGGAAGGTAAAGTGACCTAAGTGAAAGTGAGATTTTTATATTGACTTGAAGAGGTAAAATGTTGATATTCATAGACTGTGATGTTATACATGTATATTGTAACACACAGAGCACCCACTGTGAAAATTACACAGAGAGATGCACTCATGAACACTACAAATAAATCAAGATGGAATCCTATACAATAATCAAGTAACACATGAAAAAGCAAGAAAAAAGAGGGATGAGAACTGGAGGAAACAAAAACTATTAGTAAAATGGCAGATATGATTCTAGCATACCAGTAACTATCTTAAATGTAAATAATCTAAATACAGAAATCAAAAGAGAGAATGATAGAGCAGTTAACAAGATATGACCCAATTTTTGCCTGCTTATAAGAAACTAACTTCAAATTAAATGATATATGTAGGTTAAAAGTAAATGGATGGAACAAAAGTTTAACATGCATATAGTATTTTTCAAATGGGAATTATAATAATAATACATAATAAAGTAGAATTCAGAGCAAAGAAAATTACTACATGCAAAGAGGGGCATTGCATAATGACAAAAGGATTATTCACCAGGAAGACATAGCAATTCTAAATGGGTATCATCAACAATAGACGCTCAAAATACATGAAGTAGTAATGGAAAGAGCGTAAAGCAGAAATAAGCAAATAAACAATTATGGTTGCAGACTTCAATATATCATCTCTATAATAGGAACTGACAGAAATACTAGACAGAACATCAGTAAGAATATTAAATCTCTAAACAATGCAATTAACCAGTAGGATCTAACTGACATGTATAGAACATGCTGCCCATAGACAGAAGGATCATTCTACCCTATATTAATGCCTACTATACATCTGTAGTAATCAAGACAGTATAGAAGTAGTGGAAGGAAAAAATATAGGCCAGTAGAATAGGGAACCCAGAAATAAAATCACACAGACATGCTTGACTGATTTTTGGCAAAAGTGCAAAAAACAATTTAATGGGGAAAGGATAGTCTTTTCAACAAATGGTGCTGGAACATTTGGATGTATAGAGGCAAAATCAATCAATTTATCTATCTATCTGGCCTAAACTTCTCACCATATACAAAAATCAATTCAAAGTGAATTACACACTTAAATGTAAAATGTAAAACTGTAAAAAATTTAGGAAAAAAATAGGAGAATATCTTTAGAATCTTATCTAGACAAAGAGTGCTTAGGCTTGATACCAAAAGCATGATCCATGAAAGAAACAATTGATATATTGGACTTCCTCAAAATTAAAAAAAAAAAATTACTTTGTGAAACCCATGTAAATAAGATGAAAAGAGAACCTACAGACTGAGAGAAAATATTTGCAAAGGAGTAGTATCTAAAATATATTTTTTAAAACTCTCAAACCTTAACAGAAATACTTTTTTTTTGAACAGACATTTCACTGAAAAGAATAGACAGATGGCAAATAATGACATGAAAAGATGTTCAACATCCTTAGCCGTCAAAACAATACAAATTTACACCATAATGACATATACTACACATCTATGTATAAAATAATAAATAATGACAACACAAAATGCTGGTGTGGTTGTGAAGAAATTGAATCATTTATACATCACTGGTGGGAATGTAAAATGATTCAGCAACTCTGGAACACATTTTGGTGGTTTCTTATGAAACTAAACATTCAACTGCCATACATTCCACCACTCCTTGGTATTTATCCATCCAAAATGAAAGTTTATCTTCACACACACACCAAAAAACCCTGTGCATGAATGGTCATAGCAGCTTTATTTGTGATAGCCAATACTGGAATCAGAGCTAATGCCCTTCAGTAGATGAATGGTTAAATAAACTGTGGTATATACATACCATGGAATACTACTCACCACTAAAAAGCAATGAACTATTGATAAACACCACACTTTAGATGCATCTGTAAGGAATTATGCTGCATGAAAAAGCCAATCGCAAAAGAGATGCTTTCACTTATATAACATATTTGAAAAGACACAGTTTTACAAATGGAAAACAGATTAGTGGTTGCCAGGAGGTATGGTCAGTAGTATGGGGATATAGTGTGGAATGAGAATGGTTTACAGAGTTTATACTTAGCTGTGCAAAAGAATCAGCATCACTCCATGCTAAATTTGTATCTTTATTTATGATTGTATGTTCATTGAAATCTCTCTGTCTTCCTCCATTGTTTTTCTTCTTTCAGTAACCATGCATGCATTCATTTATTCATTCAACAAACAAGTTTAGTCAGCATACTTTTATGAGTCCTGCATTTCTTTAGATATGGAATTTAAAGTGAAAGAATCAAAACACTCCTGGGAAAAAAATAAAAATCATAGTAAAATTTCTAATTCTGAAATAAATCTTTAAAGTAGTATTCTGTCCTCATATAACTTTATTACTATGAAAAGTTACTTGTCACTTTCTCATATTGCATTATTCAGATCAGCAGTATGTACCAGAAGTCATATGGAATAGTTATAGGACATTTTACTGTTAGGCTATAGCACTTAAGTCATTATAGGAAACGTACGTTTTACTCACCAATGTAAAAAAGAATCAGGAATTTGTGAAGCAAATCATGTTACACATTTTCTCTACCCAAATTCCAAATAAACTACCCTGCGGAATGTTTACCATGCTCAGACCTATTTTATTTTATTTTTTTTTAGTTTAATACTTTCATTTATATTGGAGTTTTTATTAGTAGTGGCAGTAAATAATGCATTATCCTTTGAAAACGTTGTTAGAATAAGTGCGCCTTATCAATAATGTACTGTGAGAAATCCATTGTTTTGATTTAAATTCTAAATTCATTTATTATTGACCAGTTTTGGAAAACTATCACATTATCTTTTACTTGAATTGTCAAGTGCTTCACATAATATCAATCCTGGGTCTCTGGATAGTCAAATGGCATAATAAATGCTGGATCAGTGGTGCTTATAGGTCTAACACACACACACATACACTCACACTCATACACACACACACACACAGAGCATTCAAAAATCTTGAATTTCAAGCATTACAACTTCAGTAATTATCTAACTTCATACATTGTTTTCCTACTTTCCATTTTTGGGGCTAACTAAAATGCTAAGTTTGCACTTAAATCTGTGCTGGTGAAACATAGGCAAACTCCCTATATATTCCAGTTTTATCACATTCCAGTGAAATTATATAAAGCCTACTTGTAAGGAAGGCATTGGTTTACTGCTTTGCTTGACTAAAAGTTCATTGAAAGGGAGTACACATTGTCAATTTAAGAGAGTCATTTGGAATAAGAGTTTAGAATTGGCATTGCTTGTAGACTAACAATATTTATCTGTCATTGGTAGTTCAGTTTAATCCGAAAAAGGTAACAGAGAAAGACAAGTAGCTTAGTGTTTTTTATATCTTGCGATGTGCATGGGGCATTCCATAAATCCATTCATTGCAATAACACCTATACTTCAATATCCAAACATTTCTTTTCTGGAATGAGACTGCTAAGACCAGAACTAGGATCTTCAATTTATTATCTTTGTCTCTTTGTGAAATTAGTTTATTACTCTATGCCTCAGTTTTCTCATCTGTAACATGCAAATGTAATAGGTAATAGTAGTACCCATGAAAAGGGCTTCAGCGGGCTTCCCTGGTGGTGCAGTGGTTGAGAGTCTGCTTGCCGATGCAGGGGACATGGGTTCGTGCCCTGGTCCGGGAAGATCCCACATGCCGCGGAGCGGCTGGGCCCGTGAGCCATGGCCGCTGAGCCTGCGCGTCCGGAGCCTGTGCTTCGCAACGGGAGAGGCCACAGCAGTGAGAGGCCCGCGTACCGGGAAAAAAAAAAAAAAAGGGCTTCAGCAAGTATTAAATGTAATTATATATACATATAAAGCTATTACTCTGGAGGATGGCCCAGGGTCAGCATTCATTGTATGTTAGCTAATATTATTATCTTTCCTACAAAGAAGTGAGTGTTAGTCTCAAATTTTCAGAGTATTTTAAAGCTCAGAGAGGCTAAATCACTTGTTGCAGCTCAGACTGCAAATAGCAGAGCCAGGACACAAACATTGATGTGTTGGGCTCCGTAGCTTTATCTCTTTCCACTTTGGCCCTGCCTTCTCCAGGATTTGATCAGGTGGAAAAGAAATCTCACTTCACATTCCATGTGTACCAGCTGCTTAGAGTGATGCTGATTCTTTTGCACAGCTAATTGGCATAAACATTGTGCCTTTTACTTAAAGAATTTTGATATGCTTTGTGTACTTTTATTATTGCAAATTCTAGATTGAAGAGGAGGTAGTGGGATAACTTGATAATTTGGAAGGATTGCTTTAGAAGTTAGCTTGGAATAGAATATTTTGTAACCACTGGACACTGCAGTTATTGATAGAAAATTTTTTCTATATTCCAGGTAAAAAGATAAGAAATGAAGGGGAAAGGGGTAAGATATCGGTAGAGGATTAAGAGGTACAAACTACTGTGTTTAAAATAAATAAGCTAGAACTTCCCTGGTGGCACAGTGGTTAAGAATCCGTATGCCAATGCAGGGGACACGGGTTTGATCCCTGTTCCAGGAAGATCCCACGTGCCGCGGAGCAACTATACCCATGCACCACAACTACTGAGCCAGTGCTCTAGAGCCCGTGAGCCACAACTACTGAGCCCGTGTGCCACGACTACTGAAGCCAGCGTGCCTAGAGCCCATGCTCTGCAACAAGAGAAGCCACCTCAATGAGAAGCCTGCGCACTGCAACGAAGAGTAAACCCCGCTCCCTGCAACTAGAGAAAGCCCACGTGCAGCACCAAAGACCCAACGCAGCCAAAAAATAAATAAATGTTCCTTTTAAAAAATAAATAAATAAATAAGATATAAGCATATATTGTACAGCACAGGGAATATAGCCAATATTCTATAATAAGTACAGATGGAGTATAAACTTTAAAAATTGTACACCTGAAGCTTATATAATATTGTGCATCAACTATAAGGCAATTAAAAAACAGGTGTAAAAAGATAAGAAATGAATTGATTGTTCTTCATAATTACTTTACCCTTCCAATATCACGAGAGTCAATCTGGGCTCAGAGCATATTCTAGTGTTTCTTAAAATGAACCTGTATATGAATCATCTGGATACTTGATGATTTGTGTACTGATTCTCTAGTTTTTTATTGAAGTATAGTTGATTTACAGTATTATATTAGTTTCAGGTGTACAGCCTAGTTATTCAAAATATTTATAGATTGTACTCCATCTAAAGTTATTATAAAATATTTTCTATATTCCCTGTGCTGTAGAACATATCCTTGTAGCTTATTTATCTTATACATAATAGTTTGTACCTCTTAATCCCCTACCCCTATCTTGCCCCTCTAGGTTTCGTTACTACTTGTTTGGGTAGAGCTTGGGACTATTCATACTTAGGAGCAATTCCGGGTATCTGTATGAGGGTGGTTTGGAAACAAAACGTTGATCTCTAGGTAATGTTTAGTGTAGCAGTGATATGCACATATTTAATACCAGCATCGGGGGTGGTATCCTCAGTCCTTTGGTATTTGTTAACACCTCTCTGGTTTTTGAACCAAGAGTTCGTTTGTTTTTCCCCTAATATTTATTTATTTTATAATAAATTTATTTTATATTATATATAAATATATACAATAAATTATAATTTATTTATAATTTATAATTATACCATATATAATTTATATTCTATAATTATAATTACATAATTTATATAAATATATATTATATACTTATATAAATATAATTATATAAATTTTATAATTTATAACATAAATTTATTTATAATAAATAAATATTTATTTATTATTTGCTTTTCCCCTAATATTTATTATTTATTTATGTTTTTCCTTTATATTTATTTCATCATTATGATAAAGATTTTACTGGAGAATAATTCCTGTTTTCTTATAAGTAACTAAAATGTTACATCAGATTCTAGCATGTTTCTACTTTTTTTTTTTTTTTTTTGCGATACGTGGGCCTCTCACTGTTGTGGCCTCTCCCGTTGCGGAGCACAGGCTCCGGACATGCAGGCTCAGCGGCCATGGCTCACAGGCCCAGCCGCTCCGCGGCACGCAGGATCCTCCCGGACCGGGGCACGAACCGGCGTCCGCTGCATCAGCAGGTGGACTCTCAAGCACTGCACCACCAGGGAAGCCCCATGTTTCTACTTTTTATAGAAATATGATTAAAGAATATAATTTTTACACAATCAGTTAATAATTTGTGAAATAGGAAATTTAAGCAACAAATGTCAATTTCTACTTAATTAGAAAATATATATGGATAGATGTTAATTTAGATTACTCAAATTTCTCTTTTTTTGTTATCTACTTTATACATATTAGTGTATATATGTCAATCCGAATATCCCAATTCATCCCACCACCACCACCGCCCACCCCACTTTACTGCCTTTGTGTCCATACATTTGTTCTTTACATCTGATTCTGTTTCTGCCTTGTAAACTGGTTCATCTGTACCATTTTTCTACATTCCACATATATGCGTTCATATACGATACTTCTTTTTCTCTTTCTGACTTAGTTCATTCTGTATGACAGTCTCTAGGTCCATCCACGTCTCTACAAATGATCCAATTCTGTTCCTTTTTATGGCGAATATTCCATTGTATATATGTACCACATCTTCTTTACCCATTCATCTATCGATGGGCATTTAGGTTGCTTCCATAACCTGGCTATTTTAAATAGTGCTGCAATGAACATTGGGGTGTGTGTGTCTTTTTGAATTACATTTTTCTCTGGGTATATGCCCAGTAGTGGGATTGCTGGGTCATGTGGTAATTCTAGTTTCAGTTTTTTAAGGAACCTCCATACTGTTCTCCATAGTAGCTGTATCAATTTACCTTCCCACCAACAGTGTAAGAGAGTCCCCTTTTCTCCACACCCTCTCCAGCATTTCTTGTTTATAGATTTCTGATGATGCACATTCTGATCGGTGTGAGGTGATACCTCACTGTAGTTTTGATATGCATTTCTCTAATAATTAGTGATGTTGAGCATCTTTTTATGTGGCTCTTGGCCATCTGTATATCTTCTTTGAAGAAGTATCTATTTAGGTCTTCTCCCCATTTTTTGATTTTTTTTTTTTTAATATTGAGCTGCATGAGCTGTTTATATATTTTAGAGATTGATCCTTTGTCTGCTGATTCGTTGGCAAATATTTACTCCCATTCTGAGAATTGTCTTTCCATCTTATTTATAGTTTCCTTTGCTATGCAAAAACATTTAAGTTCAGTTAGGTCCCATTTGTTTATTTTTGTTTTTATTTTCATTACTCTAGGAGGTGGGTCAAAAAAGATATTGTTGTGATTTATGTCAAGGAGTGTTCTTCCTATGTTCTCCTCTAGCAGTTTTATAGTGTCCAGTCTTACATTTAGGTCTTTAATCCATTTTGAGTTTATTTTTGTGTATGCTGTTAGGGAGTGTTCTAATTTCATTCTTTTACATGCAGCTGTCCAGTTTACCCAGCACCACTTATAGAAGAGACTGTCTTTTCTCCATTGTGTATCCTTGCCTCCTTTGTCATAGATTAGTTGACCATAGGTGCATGGGTTTATCTCTGGGCTTTCTATCCTGTTCCATTGATCTATATTTCTGTTTTTGTGCCAGCACCATATTGTCCTGATTACTATAGCTTGGTAGTATAGTCTGAAGTCAGGGAGTCTGATTCCTCCAGTGCCGGTTTTTTCCTTCAAGATTGCTGTGGCTATTCGGGGTGTTTTGTGTCTCCATAGAAATTTTAAGAATTTTTGTTCTACTTCTGTAAAAAAAATGCCATTGGTAATTTGATAGGGGTTTCATTTAATCTGCGGATTGAATCTGTAACACTTAATAATTACTTCTTGTGTAAAAGTTCATGATATAACTACTGCATACTACTTAGTCAGAATGGGAGTTGTCCCATCAGGAAGCTTGCACATGCCGCTTAGATAGCCTCATCCATCAGATAGCAGAAGCAAGAAGGACTACAATCCTGCAGCCAGTAGAAAGAAAACCACATTAACATAAAGCCAGACAAAATGAAAAGGAAGAGGACTATGTACCAGATGAAGGAACAAAATAAAACCTCAGAAAAAACAACTAAAGAAAGTGGAGATAGGCAGTCTTCCAGAAAAAGAATAATGATATTAAAGATGATCCAGGACCTCAGAAAAAGAATGGAGGCAAGATGGAGGAGATGCAAGATGTTTAACAAAGACCTAGAAGAATTAAAGAACAAACACCTAGAAGAATTAACGAGCAAACAAACAGAGATGAACAATACAATAACTGAAATGAAAAATACACTAGAAGGAATCAGTAGCAGAATAACTGAGGCAGTAGAACGGATAAGTGACCTGGAAGACAGAATGGTGGAATTCACTGCCATGGAACAGAATAAAGAAAAAAGAATGGAAAGAAATGAAGACAGACTAAGAGACCTCTGGGGCAATATTAAATGCACCAACATTCACATTATAGGAGTCCCAGAAGGAGAAGAGAGAGAGAAACGACCCGAGAAAATATTTGAAAAGATTATCGTTGAAAACTTCCCTAATATGGGAAAGGAAATAGCCACCCAAGTCCAGAAACGCAGAGCATCCCATACAGGATAAACCCAAGGAGAAACACGCTGAGACACATAGTAATCAAATTGACAAGAATTAAGGACAAAGAAAAAGTATTAAAAGCAACAAGGGAAAAACGACAAATAACATACAAGGGAACTCCCCTAAGGTTAACAGCTGATTTCTCAGCAGAAACTCTACAAGCCAGAAGGGAGTGGCACAATATATTCAAAGTGATGAAAGGGAAGAACCTACAACCAAGATTACTCTACCCAGCAAGGATCTCATTCAAATTTGACGGAGAAATCAAAAGCTTTACATACAAGCAAAAGCTAAGAGAATTCAGCACCACCAAACCAGCTGTACAACAAATGCTAAAGGAACTTCTCTACCTAGGAAACACAAGAGAAGGAAATGATCTACAAAAACAAACCCAAAACAATTAAGAAAATTGTAATAGGAACATACATATTGATAATTACCATAAATGTGAATGGATTAAATGTTCCAACCAAAAGACACCGGCTCACAGAATGGATACTAAAGCAAGGCCCATATATATGCTGTCTACAAGAGACCCACTTCAAACCTAGGGACACATACAGACTGAAAGTGAGGAGATGGAAAAAGATATTCCATGCAAATGGAAATCAAAAAAAAAATCTGGAGTAGCAGTACTCATATCTGATAAAATAAACTTTAAATAAAGAATGCTATAGGAGACAAGGAAGGACACTACATAGTGATCAAGAGAGCAATCCAAGAAGAAGAAGTAATAATTATAAATATATATTCACCCAACATAGGAGCACCTCAATACATAAGGCAAATGCTGACAGCTATAAAAGAGGAAATTGAGAGTAACACAGTAATAGCTGGGGACTGTAACACCTCACGTACATCAGTGGACAGATCATCCAGAAAGAAAATTAATGAGGAAACACAAGCTTTAAATGACACAATAGAGCAGATAGACTTAATTGATATTTATAGGACTTTCCATCCGAAAAGAGCAGATTACACTTTCATCTCAAGTGCACACGGCACATTCTCCAGGATAGATCACATCTTGGGTCACAAAGCAAGCATCAGTTAAGTTAAGAAAATTGAAATCATATCAAGCATCTTTTCCAAACAGAAAGCTATGAGATTAGAAATAAATTACAGGGAAAAAAAACATTAAAAAAAAAGCACATGGAGGCTAAATAATATGCTACTAAATAACCAAGAGATAACGGAAGAATTCAAAGAGGAAATCAAAAAATACCTAGAGGCAAATGACAACCAAAACACGATGATCCAAAACCTGTGGGGTGCAGCAAAAGCAGTTCTAAGAGGGAAGTTTATAGCAATACAGTCCTACCTCAAGAAACAAGAAAAAGCTTAAAGAAACAAATCTAACCTTACACCTAAAGGAACTAGGGAAAGAAGATCAAACAAAACCCAAAGTTAGCAGAAGGAAATAAATCATGAAGATCAGAGCAGAAATAAATGAAATAGAAACAAAAAAACAATAACAAAGATCAATAAAACTAAAAGCTGGTTCTTTGAGAAGATAAACATAATTGATAAACCTGTAGCCAGACTCATCAAGAAAAAAAGGGAGAGGACTCAAATCAATAAAATTAGAAATGAGAAAGAGAAGTTACAGTGTACACCGCAGAAATACAAAGCATATTAAGAAACTTCTACAAGCAGCTCTGGCCAATAAAGTGGACAACCTGGAAGAAATGGACAATTCTTAGAAAGGTATAATCTTCCAAGACTGAACCAGGAAGAAATAGAAAATATGAACAGACCAGTCATAAGTAATGAAATTGAAACTGTGGTTAACAATCTTCCAACAAACAAAATCCAGGACCAGATGGCCTCCCAGGAAAATTCTATCAAACATTTAGAGAAGAGCTAACACCCATTCTTCTCAAACTCTTCCAAAGAATTGCAGAGGAATGAACACTCCCAAACTCATTCTACGAGGCCACCATCACCCTGATACCAAAACCAGACAAAGATACTACAAAAAAAGAAAATTACAGACCAATATCACTGTTGAATATAGATACAGAAATCCTCAACAAAATACTAGCAAACAGAATCCAACAACACATTAAAAAGATCATGCACCACAATCAAGTGGGATTTATCCCAGGGATGCAAGGATTCTTCAATATATGCAAATCAATCAATGTGATATACCATATTAACAAATTGAAGAATAGAAACTATATGATCATCTCATTAGATGCAGAAAAAGCTTTTGACAAAATTCAACACCCATTTATGACAAATACCCTCCAAAAAGTGGGCATAGAGAGACCCCACCTCAACATAATAAAGACCGTACACCACAAACCCACAGCAAACATCATTCTCAATTGTGAAAAACTGAAAGTGTTTCCTCTAAGGTCAGGAAAAAGACAAGGATGTCCACCTTCGCCACTGTTATTCAACATAGTTTTGGAAGTCCTAGCCACGGCAATCAGAGAAGAAAAAGAAATAAAAGGAATCCAGATTGGAAAAGAAGAATTAAAGCTGTCAGTGTTTGCAGATGACATGATACTATATACATAGGTAATCCTAAAGATGCCACCAGAAAACTACTACAGCTCATCAGTGAATTTGGTAAAGTTGCAGGAATCAAAATTAATATACTGAAATCTCTTGCATTCCTATACACCAACAATGAAAGATCAGAAAGAGAAATTAAAGAAACAATCCCATTTACCACTTCAACAAAAAGAATAAAATATCTAGGAATAAACCTACCTAAGGAGGTAAAAGACCTGTACTCAGAAAATTATAACACACTGATGAAAGAAATTAAAGATGACACAAACAGATCGAGAGATATACCATGTTCTTGGATTGTAAGAATTAATATTGTGAAAATGACTATACCACCCAAAGCAATCTACAGATTCAATGCAATCCCTATCAAATTACCAGGGGCAGTTCTTACAGAACTAGAACAAAAAATCTTAAAATTTGTATGGAGACACAAGAGACCCCTAGTAGCCAAAGCATTCTTGAGGGAAAAAAATGGAGCTGGATGAATTAGATCCCCGGACTTCAGACTCTAGTAGAAAGCTACAGTAATCAAGACAATATTGTACTGGAAGAAAAACAGAAATATAGATCAGCGGAACAGGATAGAAAGCCCAGAGATAAACCCATGCACCTATGGTCAACTAATCTATGGCAAAGGAGGCAAGGATATACAATGGAGAAAAGACAGTCTCTTCAATAAATGGTGCTGGGGAAACTGGTCAGCTACATGTAAAAGAATGAAATTAGAACACTCCCTAACACCATACACAAGAATAAACTCAAAATGGGTTAAAGACCTAAATGTAAGACCAGGTACTACCAAACTCTTAGAGGAACACTTAGGAAGGATACTCTTTGACGTAAATCACAGCAAGATCTTTTTTGACCCACCTCCTAGAGTGATGGAAATAAAAACAAAAATAAGCAAATAGGACCTAATGAAACTTTAAAACTTTTGCATAGGAAAGGAAACTGTAAACAAGACGGAAAGACAACCCTCCGAATGGGAGAAAATATTTGCCAACGAATCAACGGACAAAGGATTAATCTCCAAAATATATAAACAGTTCATGCAGCTCAATATTAGAAAAACAAACAACCCAATCAAAAAATGGGTAGAAGACCTGAATAGACATTTCTCCAAAGAAGACATACAGATGGCCAAGCTGACATACAGATGAAAAGCTGCTCAACATCACTAATTATTAGAGAAATGCAAATCAAAACTGCAATAAGGTACCACCTCACACCAGTTAGAATGGGCATCATCAGAAAATCTACAAACAACAAATGCTGGACAGGGTGTGGAGAAAAGGGAACCCTCTTGCACTGTTGGTGGGAATGTAAATTGATATGCTCACTATGGAGAACAGTATGGAGGTTCCCTAAAAAACTAAAAATAGGGAACACTCTTGCACTGCTGGTGGGAATGTGAATTGGTTCAGCCACTATGGAGAACAGTATGGAGGTTCCTTAAAAAACTACAAACAGAACTACCATCTGACCCAGCAATCCCACTACTGGGCATATACCCTGAGAAAACCAAAATTCAAAAAGAGTCATGTACCAAAATGTTCATTGCAGCTCTATTTACAATAGCCCGGAGATGGAAACAACCTAAGTGCCCATCATCAGATGAATGGATAAAGATGTGGCACATATATACAATGGAATATTACTCATCCATAAAAAGAAACGAAATTGAGCTATTTGTAATGAGGTGGATAGACCTAGAGTCTGTCATACAGAGTGAAATAAGTCAGAAAGAGAAAGACAAATACCGTATGCTAACACATATATATGGAATTTAAGAAAAAAAAATGTGATGAAGAACCTAGGGGTAAGACAGGAATAAAGACACAGACCTACTGGAGAACAGACTTGAGGATATGGGGAGGGGGAAGGGTGAGCTGTGACAGGGCGAGAGAGAGGCATGGACATATATACACTTACAAACTTAAGGTAGATAGCTAGTGGGAAGCAGCCGCATGGCACAGGGATATCGGCTCGGTGCTTTGTGTCCACCTGGAGGGGTGGGTTAAGGAGGGTGGGAGGGAGGGAGATGTAAGAGAGAAGAGATATGGGAACATATGTATATGTATAACTGATTCACTTTGTTATAAAGCAGAAACTAACACACCATTGTAAAGCAATTATACCCCAATAAAGATGTTAAAAAAAAACAAAACTAAAAATAAGATTACCATATGATCCAGCAATCCCACTACTAGGCATATACCCAGAGAAAACCATAATTCAAAAAGACGCATGCACCCCAATGTTCATTGCAGCACTATTTGCAATAGCCAGGTCACGGAAGCCACTTAAATGCCCAACGACAGACGAATGGATAAAGAAGTTGTGGTACTTGTATACAATGGAATATTACTCAGCCATAAAAAGGAATGAAACTGGGTCATTTGTAGAGACGTGGATGGACCTAGAGACTGTCATACAGAGTGAAGTAAGTCAGAAAGAGAAAAACAAATATCATATATGAATGCATATATGTGGAATCTAGAAAAATGGTACAGATGAACTGGTTTTCATGGCAGAAAAAGAGACACTGATGTAGAGAACAAAATTATGGACACAAAGGGGGAAAAGTTGGGTGCAGGTTAGTGGTTGTGGGATGAATTGGGAGGTTAAGATTGACTTATATACACTAATATATATAAAATAGATAACTAATAACAGCCTGCTGTATAAAAAGTATGTAAATAAAATTTTAAAAAATGAATGGTTGTTTGGGATATGTCCATAACTCTTTGAAGTCCTTCATGTGACACATGTTTACATTATATAACCCCAAATCTCTAATCTTTTTTTCTGGACATTAGATTGACTGCATGTCCCTTAGAATGTGTTTCCAGAGCTTGACATAATTGCATCTGTTACCTCAATGAGGATAATGTAGCTGAACTATATATGCACTCCACTGTGTTCTCATAAACTTCAGAAGGCATTTCTTAGTGTTCCTTTCCCAGTTAGTTACCTGAGAGGTTAGTAATGCTCATATTCTCTAAAGATTTTTAAATTTTGTTGTCTACACATCAGAACTTACAATTTTAATGTAATTAGCAGGTTAAGTGAACATAGTGATGTCATGTATCTATTTGACTAACTCAAAACAGTCTGTTAATGTAGTTTGCTGAACATCAGTAATTTGTGGTTCAAGGCAGAGCCTTAATTGGGGGTATTGTTTTAAGCCTGTATAGTTTTTTTTTTTCTGTTTGTTTGTTTGTTTAATGCATTGCAAACCCAGGCTGGAATAACCTTCTAAAGAATGCTTTCTGTGAGAGCAGCTCTACCTTCATTCTAAATACTAGAATATTAACTGCAATAATTAGGTTCAGCATACCCAGTATCTTAGGTCAGGCCTGGAAGCAGAGCCTGAGACAAGATTTCATGTGAAAGTGATTTTTTTTTAAAGTTCTCTTAGGAGAAATCTATAAGGAATGAGGGGGAAGAGATAAGGACAGGAAAACAACCCAAGAGCTCAGCTTCAACCTCATATCATAGGAAATTCTGGAGGTAAATTGTTTCACAGATGTCCCACTAAAGGCAAGAAGGCAGGACTGCCATGGCTATGGACTGCCTTGGAGGTATGAGGTCTATAACTTTCTAACATTCCAGACACCTCTGTCAAGTTTGCTCCAGTTAGTCAAGGGTAATGCTCTGGAGAAGATGTGTGCAGGTATTGGCAGTCAACACCAACATTAGCTGGGGGATGGAGGTACTCTCCTAATAAAGTGGATCCAATTAGGGAATCAATAGCATCTGCTTCACTCAGCCATATAGCAATAAGAAATAGGAACTAATGTGGTTCTTTATTAGAAGACTTTATGAATACAAGAAAAATAATTGAGAAGAGATGACTGAAACTATAAAAGAATCTAAATTCAAACTATACTTTCTTATGGAAAACTTAAAATGTCAATTGCAGAAATTTCTCAATATATCATATTACAATGACTTAATGATCACACATTATGTTTGAAGACTTCATTTGTAGTCTGTGCCATGGTGTCCATGCAGAGCTGAAGTTTTAGAATCTGTCCTTTCTGTGTAACAGTATAAATACCAACATTATCATTACGACTTTCACATAAAGACACAGTAAACCTCTCTAGATTTAGTATCTGCCTCTCTGAGCAGTATCCATCATTTTCTTAGCCCTGATACTTGTACTATGACACTACAGGAATCTTCTAGTTCTCTCTAGTAATGAGGTGAAAAGGCAACATATTCTAGGTTAAGAATAATGTGTTATAGCAGAGAAGTCATTTGATATATAGCCATGCCCTATTCATATACAAAAAATGGCTTTGTGAGCTGTATCAGTATGGAGTTTCATGGTTTAACATTCTTTGAAGACATTCTCCTTGTCAATTATGATCTCAGTTGTGGTAACACTTCTGTTCATCAATATATGGTTTTCATCTACTTCTGAGTCCCTGGGAGGAGTTGAGTTCCCCACTTCTCAAAGTTTTATGCAAAGCCATATGATTTGCTTTTAAGCAATAGTATATAAGTACAAATTATATGCATCAGTCCAGGTAGAAGTACTTAATTGTTGATGCTCAACTCTTCAAACCGTGTTCCCCTGCAACAATGTTTTTGGAAGTATGCATTTAGGTAGGGGCATCTAGGGATGCTGAGATAACATGTAGAGGATAGCTGGAATGGAGAATCACCTGGACCAGACATTTGTTTTAACATGACACTGACACTTTTTGTTTTACCATCTGTTTTAACATGACACTGACACTTTTGAGGTTACTTGTTAACCCAATGTGACCTAGGGTATCCTAATATAGATATTGAATCACTTTACTCTCTTACAGGCATAAATGAATACCAATATTATGCCAATCTGACAAATTAGTAAGCTGAACTGCTAGTACATTACATGATTTCACTAGCAGCAAAGAGAAAATGGGTGAAAAAAAGAAAAGATTTGAAACGGAATCTGTTCTGAGCCTAGGGCAATTTTCTACTACTTGTAGAAAGAAAACAAAGGGTCTTCTTTACTGCCTACTTATAGTGGATTTAACCATGTGATAATTACATATCAGTGTACTGAAGGCTGCCACTGAAGATACACAACCATTTGATTGTCATATTTCCACAAATACCTATGATTGTTTTTTCCCAAGGAAAATTTTAAAACATTTTAGACCATTTAGGAAGTAACACAATGATCAATGCATTTGCAGTTCTATAGAGCTAAATGTTCTGGACTCCAAATACAATTAAAATCTAAATCATAGAATTTAGAATCAGAATAATAACAAAATAATAACAGAACCACAATTGCATCTTCTTGACTTGCTTCTACTAATTCTAGTATTATTGTCATCAACATGTATCACCATGTATTAATTCTAGTATTATTGTCATCACCATGTATCAGTTTTTTAACTAGTTACATTTTATGTAATTTAATCTTCATTAAAATATAACCCAGATATTACTGCTCACAATTTTACAGCTGAAGAAACTGAAAATTAGAAAATGTAAATGATCTGCCGAAGGTCACAGAGTTTCTATGGGAGAGGATTCAAATACAATTTCATCTGAGTAGGACCTCATGAAAGACCTTAGCTTGTATCTTAGCTTAACGACAACTCACTTACTGGATGATCTCAAACAAGCCCTTTTTCATTACTCAGTTTTTTTCATATGAAATTAAGGATAATAATACATCTCAGAGGTTTGTTGTGAGTATGGAATGAAATGACATATGAAAACATCTGTACATTATAAAAACTCACACAAGACAGTATAGTTTTCTTATTATTTTACAAATAATTGCGGGAATACTCTAAGGGTTATTATGAATCTGTGCCCATACTTGGTTCCATTATATTATATACCATTTCTTGTAACGAACAGTGATTTTTAAGAAGCTGTCTTACATGTAATTATATAGTGGGCAAGTATAAGTGTTTAGTTAACTGTGTTGGTAGTTCTTTTTTGAAGAATATCCCTAGCAAATAGCTGTATAGCTCATTGGAGCAATCAAAATTAAAAATACATATCTGAGGCTTACATACTCAAAAATAGCTCACATTTAAACATCATACTGCTTAAAATTTTAAAAGATGCAATTATCTTTTTTTTGGCAATCTCTGAATATTCTCTGGATTGTTGGTGGATATAAAATGGTTTCAAACAGTACCTTTTACAAGATACTATTAATTTGAAATACAGATGGGTATGCTATTTTCCTCTCTTACTATAATCTCTCCTCCAATTTCCTCCTGGAATATACATACTCCCTGAAAAATTGATTAATTCAGTCAATTTCAAAAGTTTGAAGTAGTGGTAGGTGATTAGAAATTCAGTCCTTATAAATGTGTAAAGTAAAATAATTTTACTTCATTCCAAATAGTTTTGGAATACCCATCATATACACATACACCTACACACACACACACACACACACACACACACACACACACACACACACACACCCCATTGCATTATTTAATGTCATACATGCAAAATTCTCTTAGAATTTGAATCTTATAGGGTATGATAACATTATTATGATAGTGTCAAAACAATTCGGAATATAAAATAATTTTTTTACTGAAAAATATTAGAGGAAGAGATGTAAAAATAAAGGTAAATGGCAATGCTATGATAAACATATGGTGTATTATTTGTATGCCTGTTCATTGGACACATATATATTGGACACCCACTATATGCCAGTCATTGTCCTAGGGGTTGGGATATAGCAGTAAACAAAACAGACAAAGCCCGTTTTCTTGCAGAGCTCATATTATAGTGAACAAGACAGATAGTAAACAAACAAATATATAGCCATGCTAAAGGATGATCAGTGCCCTGAAGGGAAATAAAGCACAGTAAATGTGTAAGAGTTGTGGGACTGCTATTTTATATAGGATTGCATATTTAAGGTTCTTGCAGGAACAAGATGACACATTTAAATTGGGATAATTGAGGGTAATTTAATAAAGAGACTCTATGGACTAGATGTTGGGAAATGCTAAAGGATGGTTTCATACTTCCAGGGATAGTAACAGCTGTGTACAGTACCAGGTCTAAAGGGGTCCAGAATAGAATCTGGAGTAGAGAGAGAGTTTATGGATAGAGCCACTTTACAAGGAACTGTGACTTCCATAAAAGAGAGCAGAGGAATAAATACCCCAAACTAACATGCCTTCTTCCATCTAGTCTCCAGATGATGCACTTCAATGGACAAGCCCTACCAGAAATAAAAGGACAAGGCAGTTTGTCTATACAGTAGATACTGGACTGCCTGGTAGGACATAGAGCAGGATAGAGAAGGACAGCAGGATAGAGAAGGACAGACTAGTTCTAGAGGGGGAAACAGAAGATAGAGCCACAGGTGTTCAAGGCATCCCTCTCTGGAAGGTGATAGTTGAGGAGAGACCTGAACTAGATAAAGGACAGAGACACTAACGGTAATCTGGAGGAAGCTCTTTCAAGATTGAGGGAACAAAGAATTTTAAGGTCTTGAGCAGCTCCCCACTTTCAGGTGGTGCCTGAATATCATGAAGAACTTTATGTAAAACAGGTCCCAGTGTTCTCTTCTTCTGTCAGTATAGGTGATGTCCTATCTTGTCTTTTGGATTTATATCCCTTTTCCAATTCCCACTATTATCACTGTAATTTAAGTCTTCATGATTCTGGCCAGTATTATGTGTGGTGTTGTCCGTTTTTCCACATCTAACTTGTAGGGGCCCAGGCCTGACCAGGTGAATTATCGCTGCTAATAACGTCTAGGTAATTATTTGTAGAGGGTTAATACATGCCAGACAAACACCATCAGAGTAAGATAACCAGCCTGAAATAGAGCAAGGGTGTTTCAAGATGCAAAATTGTAAAGTTAACGGGATGCTGACAGTGATGGGGCAAAGCAGTTGTTTGCAGGTAAAACACTGGAGCTATTCTTGAGTTTGTGGGCTGGTACCTTTAGTGACTATTTCTTGCTATGTGTGGCCATTAAAGGCATGGGGAGAAAACAAACATCTCTATTACTTTATACATTCATTCAGGAAATATGATTTGAGTGTCCACCATATTCCAAGTTCAAGTGATGTAAAATAATTGGGGGTTTGGTCTACTTTAAATGGGGTGATCAGAGAAGGGTTTGTGAGATGACATTTTAAACATATACTGTAAATGAGCATGGGGAGAAAAGGGCAAGAGTGCACTGTCATATATAACAGCCTCCTAATCTTTATCTCTTAATTCACCCATTAATAGAGAGTTTGTCTCTAGAGTAAGTGGTGATGATGATGATGCTGATTATAGGATTAGGATGAGGAGAATGATATTGAAGATAACAGTGAGGCTAAAAGTGATAAGAATTGATATAATAAAATTCCCATGAGGGCAGAGACCATGTGTCTGTTGTTTGCTGCTTTATCCTCAGCATCTATCACAGACATAACATTGATATTCAATAAATGTTTGTCGAATGAGCAGAAGCATGAATGAAAGATGATGGTAATGACTAGGAGTGGTTCAACACAATTGAGTTGATGATAGAGTATTATGTACCTCAGAACTAGAGACTGTCAATTTTCATCTGTTTCAATGGCTTTTAAGGAAATGAACCATTCCAGTGATATCGAATCTCAAAGAATTAATTTTCACCTTATTCTGTTGAGCATTATCACCTAGTATTTAGCACATTGTTAATTATCACTTTGTAACCATTTGTAAAGTGTGAAAAACCTGCTGCACATATTCCTTTCACTAATTGTGTTTCTATCCAATCGAGAGCAGTGACAAGCAGAAAATACAGCATTTATAGTAACATATCTAAAATAAACTGATTATAACTTTTCTTCTTAAAAAAGAAAATGCAAGTAATTCCTCTGCATGTACTGATAAAAGATAGAAATATGTTATGTAAAGTATTGAATGTTTCATGGAAAAATCTACAATAAAATCCCAAATCAATTGTGTATATCTATATGTCAATAGAATACTGATATAGAGGAAGGAAAAATAACAGCTCTAGGGTCAATAATACATACATGACTCAAATCTGAACTGTGCAACTGGCTATTGGGAAAATTATATAAATACTCTAATTTTCATTTTCAACATTTGTTATAATTATGAGGATTAAAATTACACCCAGCATAAAGTAGGTACTCATTGGATACTAGTTGCTGACATCTTTCTACATTCAACACACTGTCTTATCAGAGCAATTGTCAAGCTATGGATGGAACTAAAACTTACAGTTTTAACTGCTCAAATAAGCTTTATTATCTTTGACACCTACTGTGTGTACGGTTTAGTGACATACATTTCGGAAGATCTATTAATGCATAAATATGGTCCTTGCCATTAGCTTACAGTGTATGAATGGAAATGGTTTTATGCATCAATAATTCTGAATCAGTGTTTATTAAAAAGTAAGTACAAATAAATTCTGAAGAAAGCATTATTTTTATTCTAATGCTGTGTAATCATTTAATACAATTATGAAACTATGCTTAAATAACTTATGTTTATATGATTAAAGCTACTATATAATTGTGTATAGATACAATTTTGTTATATTTCCTAGAGAGTCATCTCTTGCCCCAATGCCTCCTAAAGCCTTTCTCCCTTACCAGTACTAGAAACATGTCATCCACAACTTAATATAGAATTGTTGCTACAGAGAACAGATACAAGCCAAACCTTGTTCCTTGATCTGTGAATATCAAGACATTGTAAGGGCCAGAGATTCTGAGCTTAAAGAACATGAAATATAAAAAAGTTCAAGGATAATCTGAAGTCTACATACATATTATATGATTCCAAATATGTGACCTTCTGGAAAAGGCAAAACTATGGAGACCGTAAAAGTCAGTGGTTGCCAGGGGTTAGGGATGACAAAGGGGAAGGATGAATATGCAGAGCACAGAGGACTTTTAGGACATGAAATACTTTATATGATACCATAAAGATGGATACATGTCATTATATATTTGTCCAAACTGATAGAATATACAACACCAAGAGTAAATCATAATGTAAACCATGGACTTTTGGTGACTATGATGTGTCAATGTAGGATCGTCAGTGTTACAAATGTACCACTCTAATGGGGGATGTTGATAATGAGGGAGGCTATACACGTGTGGAGGCAGGGGATACATGGGGGATCTCTGTAGCTTCCTTGCAATTTTGTTGTGAACCTAAAACTGCTCTAAAAAATAAAATCTTAATAATAAAAAAGTCCAGGCATAATGACTGTCATGAACTGTAAATTTTCAGAAGTACACGAACACTCAGAGTTGATTTCTGTTCCCACAGAGCAGTCAGTATTTCTAACAGTTGGATAGGGAGGGCATCAGAGTGAGGAGATGGGAGACTAGGTGTTAGAATGGCCTTGACAAGAGGCTGTTTCTAGAGCTGGATATGGGAGGGAGAAGAATTTATAGAATCATTAATAGGTTTGGTGATTTGAGGAAGAAGACCTTAAGTTGCTTCCAGTTTGTGCCTTATTGATCTCCTTGTCAATCCTAGTGCATTAGAAATAGGAGAGTAAAAATTGTTATGTAGGATAGCTTCTTTAGACACATCAGAGAATTGAGTTCACAGAGCAAACTGCCACCCCAAAATCTGGGGAGGCAGGTGAATCCAGAGAGTCACAGTTGAAATCTGTTTACTTGGAGTAGAAGTTGCTGAAGTGATAAACTGGTAGAAAGACTTAAATGATAATTTTGATAAATTGCTGGAGGCTGAGTGGGGAGTAGCATAAGAATGAGAAACTCCTGGGTTTTGAGCTGTCTTAGAGTGACTTCCACACTTTTGGGGGTTTTACCTCCAGGAACCACACCAGGTTCTTAAGGTAAAGATCTGAGAAAGATCCCTTCTTGACTCTGATAGGTAGATGGGAAGAATAATTCTGAAATACTCCCAGAGCAGTCTTTACAGCAAAGGCTTACTCTCCAGGAGAAACATCTTTATCAGAACTTTATCTAATGTGGGGGGAAAAGAAAATACACCACTCCAGCCCACTCTAGTCTTCCTGTGTCACCAAAGGGAAACAAAAAGCTGAGAAACACTTGTGAATGTCATAGCCCACAGAGGGCTACTAAAAGATTAGGAGTTAATAAGAAGTATATAGAATGCTTCCCCTCCTCCATGCCTTACTACTGTGCTAATAGAGCTCCAGTATAATAGGAGAGATTACAACTGAAGAAGGTGCAAGACACAAACTCTTTCTGAGGAGAGTTATGTAGGAAAGACCACAATCAAGAGAGGAAACAAAAAGAAAGATGCTAGAGGAATTTGAAGCCGCTGGGAACTACAGCTATGACAAATATTTAAAAAACCCACTTCTAACCAGATTAAAATAGCTTCTTACACCAAGGACCTACGTACCTTATTTACCATCCTAATACATGTCCATCTTTCAACAAAAAAAATTATGAGGCATGACAAAAGCAAGAAAAAAATAAAAGAAAAACAGTCTGAGTAGACAAAGTAAACCTTAGCTCCAAACTCAGAAATGGCACAGATGTTGGAATTATCAAATAGGGAATTTTAAATATCTGTGATGAATATGTTAAGGGCTCTAATGGAAAAGTAGACAGCATGCAAGAACAGATGGTTAATTAAAGCCAAGGGATGAAAACTCTAAAAAATAATCAGAAGGAAATGCTAGAAATCAAAGATACTTGTAACAGAAATGAAGAATTCCTTTAATGGACTCCTCAGTACACTGGACATGGACAAGAAAAGAATCAGTGAGTTTGAAGATAGGTCAGTGGAAATTTCCCAACTGAAATACAAAGAGAAAAAAAAAAAATTAAAACAAACAGAACACCTAAGAAGTCTGGGACAATTTTAAAATGTGTAAATATATGTGTATCTGCAGTATCAGAATATGAAGAAAAAGAGAATGGAGCAAAAAATGTATATGACTCAGAACTTTAAAAATTAATGACACACACTAAATCACATATTCAGGAACCCCAGAAAACACCAAGTAAGATAAATACAAACAAAGCAAAAACAAAGAAATAAACAAACCAAAAAAACTACACATATGCCTATCATAGTCAAACAGCAGAAAACCAAAAAAGAAAAAAAATCTTGGTGAAGCCAGAGAGGAGGAAAAACTAACTTTCCTATTCATGAACAAGGATAAAAATTACAGTGAACTTCTCAGCAGAAACCAAATAAGAAAAAAGAAAATGGAGTGAAATACATTGATTGAAAAAAAAAAACACAATCTAAAAGTTGAGAATTATGTTTTATATGGAGCATTACTGAAGACTATAGCCAGGAAGCAGCCTCTCAAATAACTCTGAGGAACTGTTCCAAAGAGATAAGGGTGGAGCCAGATACACAGGAGTTTTTTGCTGGGAAAAAAATACATGTAGTCAACCATCAAAAGATTACAGCTAATCACAAAAAAAAAACAGACATCTCAAATTAATGATGTTAGTGTTTTTCTGTATAGGGGAAGATGCAAGAGTTAGGGCTTATTGAAATTATTCCTCTGATATGCATCTTAACTGTGTAGGGCCAGTATCCTGTTTTTCTCTATCCTGAATTCCCCTCAGGGTGCATCTTTGCTGGCTGCAGTGGCCGATGGATTGTTGGCAGGCAACATCCTTTGTTTACTGATATGGCAGGCAACATTCTTTGTCCACAAATATTTAAAGTATTGAAAAAACTTACCAAACTAAAATTATAATCCAGTGAATTGTCCTCCAAAAATAAAGGAGCAATTAAACCTTTCTCAGACAAATAAGAACTGAGGGAATTCATCAAAGCATATATGACCTGAAGTTAAATGTTAGAAGTAGTTCTTCAGGGAGAAGGAAAATGATATAGGTCAGAAACTTGAATGTATGTAAAGGAAGGGAAAGCATCAGAGAAGGAATAAGTGAACGTAATTTTTTTCATATTCTTAACTTAGCTAAAACATACCTCTTATAACATTACTGAAAAAATGAAATGATTATAAATCAAACAAAATATGTGCAGGATGTATAGTATGTGGAAAACTACAACACTCAAAAAAATATCAACGATATAAATAAATGGAGAAATAGCCATGTTCATCAATTAGAAGAGTCAGTATTGTTAAGATGTCAGTTCCTTTGAACATGATCTATAGATTCAATGTAATCCCAAGCAAACTTCCAGCAAATTATTTTGTACATATCAAAAAAACTCAATCCAAAGTTTATATTGAAAGACAAATGACCTTGAGTAGCCAACATGATGCTTTATGAACAAATTGGAGAACTGGCATTACCTGACTTCAAAACTTAGTATAAAGCTACAATAATCAAGAGAGTATAAACACATAAATCAATGGAATAGAAAAGGAAGCCCAGAGGTGGAGCCACAGAAACATAGTCAACTGATGTTTGATAAAGGAAAAAAGGCAATTCAATGAAGAAATGATATTTTTTCAATAAATGGTGCTGGGGCAATTGGATGTGCATCTGAAAAAGAATGAATATAAACCAGACAAGTACATTTTTTACAAAACTGCCTCAAAATGGGTTATAGATTTTAAATTTAAAACACGCAACAGTAAAATTTCTAGAGGAAAACATGAGATCTAGATGACCTTGGGTTTACCCATGGGTTTTTAGATACAACACCAAAAGCATTATCCATGAAAAAAAGATTAATACTTTATTATACTTAGAAACTTCTGCTCTGTGAAAGACATTGTTAATAGACTATAAAAACAAGTCATAAGTTGGAAGTTTAGTATTTACAAAACACTATCTGGTAACTTTTGTTTGTTTTATATTTTAATCTCAAACATTCAAAGAACTCTTAACACTCAAGTATAAGAAAACAACCCAATTAAAAAATGAGGAAAAGGTCTAAACAGCCATGTTTACAAAGAAGATGTACAAATGGCAAATACATTTGAAAAGACAAGTAACATGATTTAACATTATAGGACTTCAAAATAAGACAACAGTGAGATACCACTGCCCACATATAGAGTAGCTAAAATGTAAAAAACATAACAAAACAAACAGTACTGTTTGCTGGTGAGTATTGAAAGCAAGAAAAACTGTTAATCACTGCTGGAGGTGATGCCAACTGATAGAGTCACTTTGGAGGACAGGTTGGTAGTTTCTTACAAGTTAGAAACAGTCTTACCGTTCAGTCTAGCAGTTGTGCTCCTAGGTATTTACCCAACTGATTTGAAAACTATGCCTGTACAAAACGGGCAAGTGAATGTTTGTAACAGCTTTAACTGTAAATGCCCCAAACCAGGAGCAACCAAGAAGGTTTCCAACAGGCGAATTGTTAATCTGTGGTACATCTATACAATGGAATATTATTCAGCAATAAAAGGAAATGAACTATCACTCCATGAAAAGATACAGATTAAGTTCATAAGCAAATGCTGAGTAAAAGAATTAAGTTTGAAAAGGTACATCCCATTTGCTTCAAAATATATGACATTTTGAGAAAGGCAAAACTATAGAGGTGTTAAAAATATCAGATGTTGCCAGAGAGGAGAGAGACGAAGAGGGCTAAATAAGTGAAGCTAAAAATTCCCTAATTTTTTAGGGAATTTCTATTCTATATTGTAATGGTAAGTACATGGCACTGTGCATTAGTCAAAAACCGTAGAACTTTATAGCATAAAAATTGAAACTTGGTGTATACAAATTTAAAATATGCATAAATCATAGTGTCCCAGGACAAAATGTAGAATGGGACAAAGCAGTCTAACTGTATTATATATGTAAGAAACAATTTCACTGAATGAGATGGGAGAAAATACTTTTGCTTTAAATAATTTTGGAGATGACCGGAGTCTAAGACTAAAGGCAAAAGAAACTGTACACAGACACTGTAGTCGAGTTGTTAAAGTTATTTCCTTCAGGCGTAATGGTTAACAATTCTGATACTGTTATATATGTATACAAGAATTGCACAATTAAGCAAATGGACGGCTGATGGTGAAAGCCAGGTTTCTTGCTGCT
Source organism: Leucopleurus acutus (assembly GCF_964270905.1). Taxonomy (NCBI): domain Eukaryota; kingdom Metazoa; phylum Chordata; class Mammalia; order Artiodactyla; family Delphinidae; genus Leucopleurus; species Leucopleurus acutus. The sequence continues at coordinate 22,033,094 of NC_139162.1, forward strand.
AGAGTGAAAATTTATAGAAAAACTAAAGTAAGGAGGTAATCTATGTGGTAATGGATTACAGTTAGATTCATCAGTATAAATTCGTGTTTAGCTTAATATAGATAGAATTGGTTACATATAGAAATATTTATAGATATGTATATACATATAGGTTAATATAAACACATATTTCTTGTTCTTTCAGCTTGAAGGGTCTTGAAACATTAACACCTCAGTAGCTACAAGCACACCTAGTATTTAGATCTTGGCTTCTAATATGATTCTTACAATAAGAGGAACCAGGCCTTCTTGGAGATTTGGCTGAATCTAGGACTAGGGTAGGATATACAGAAAAGAGGCCTTGAGTATCTTGCAGTGCAGAAAATGAAATAGTACTTAAAACAAATAAGCACACACAATAATGGGAATATGTCAAAGGGACACAGGAACCAATTGGAAAAGCTCTCAGTGACAACAGCTGGAACAATTTGAGCAACAAAATAAATAAAATTTTATTGGATTATAACCCAAAGTATAAAATAAGTATCCATGAATTCATTCTGATGTTAATAAGTCATTGAATAAACAAATAAATAGAGAATAGAAAAATCTATCATCCATAATTTCAGATAATTTATGCAGATGCTTTGCCATCAGGGAGGTGGGCTGTGCCTCAAGGATTGATTTCTTTCCAAAGACTACAATGTGAAAGGGTTCAACAAGAGTAACTTCACAGTGGAGAAAACTGGTAAATGCTACCTCAGCCAGGTGTCAAGGTTAACATCAATAGTGATAAGTCATGTCAGTAGTAAGTACCCTTGATATGATGTGAAGAATAGGGCACTTTATTTCTGGTCTTCCTCACAAAATCACATAATCCCACTATAACCTTGAAAAATAAAAGACAAATCCCAACTGAGGTACAGTTTACAGAATGTCTGACCATTATTTCTTAAAACTGTCAAGGTCATCATAAACAAGGAAAGTCTGTAAAACTCCCACAGGTAAGGGAACCTAAAGATACATGACTAGTAAATGTAATATGGCAATCTGGATGTAATCCTGGGACAGGAAAAAAAAATAGGTAAAGATTAAAGAAATCTGAATAATACCCCAAATTTAGTTGATGATAATGTATCAGTATTGGTTTATTAATTGTAAAAATGTGCCATGTGAATCATTAATTATAGGGGAAACTGGATGTGAGTCATATGGAAACTCCCTAAACAATCGTCACAGATTTTCTCCAAATCTAAAACTACTCTAAATTAAAAATTTATAAAAAACATAATCAATAAAATTGTGATATCTATAACTTAATATGCTTGATGATGTACTTTTGCTAAAACTGACCATTTTGTTTAATACTAAAAATGTTTGTGTAATTTAGTTTTATATTTCACCTGTATTTGTATTTTTCCTCAACAAAACTACTACAGAGATTATTCTTTATTTTCATTAATATGTTATAAAATGGTATTGATGATTTTAATGATTTATTTGCATGGTAGAGAAATCAACCATTATGCTAACTTAAAACAGTACCAGGAAGCAGTCCATTGTATTAGATTTACCTGTTAACTTTCTAAACTTGTTTCCTTGAAGATAATTTTAACGATAAGGTACAACTGAAGTTAGATGGTTATCTAATTAATAAAAATCATCATTTAGTGTGATTTTCCTACTGCATCTAATGCTAAGTATCTTTTCACTGGTATAAAATGAGCAGTGTATCTACTTACCACATATGTGTATACACACAGTATATGAACAAATTCATTACTTTAATGCAGATACACACATGATTAAGAGTGATAATAGAGTTATAATACAACGTAAAGTATTTAACCACAGCAATAAGTATGTGTGCATGTTTCTGTATGTATAAATAAATAAATATATATACACATATAGAGAGAGAATATATGTGTGTGTGTATGTGTGTGTGTAAATGCACATAGTATAGGAATAAATTCATTAATATGTTGTTAAGCTGTGGTATTAAGTGAACGTGGGAACATCATTTACAGATTTTGGGGAAAAATCTCAATTAATACTTGTATTGTCAAGGTACAGCCCTGAGTTAAAGAAGCCCTCCATATGTTGCCATTGGATTGTGTGTAAACTAACACTATCCATTTCAAGTCAATAAGAATAAGAGCTACTATTTTAGAGCATCCAAAATAGCATGAGCTATTGACTATCACTGTATAGTTACTCAGAGATTTGTTTTTATGAAGTGCCAGTATGATCCAGTTTTACCCACCCCTGATCCCATGCCCAAGTTCCTCTAGAAGAAATGTTTTTCATTTGTATTTTCTCCCAAGGAAAACAAACAAACAAATATTTTCATTTGTCTACCCAGTGTGACGATCAGAAAATTTTGAGCATTGGGAGATTAATACAGCACACATCTCAAAGACAACTCAAATTATCAGTGTGTGCTCTTTAATTTTTTTTTTTTCAGTACAGCCCTTGTATCTGGAAAACATGTAACAGGCACTCATATTTTAAATAGTAACTTTCTTGTATTTTTTAGTGATAAAAGTCTGGGTCAACATACATTGAAAAGGATTACCAGTTACCAAGTTACCAAGCACCTTTCACTTCTGCCATCTTTCATATCTGCTTTGCATGAGTTCTTACACTTATGTCAGGAAAATACTTTTTGAATCTTATAGCAAATCATACTTCATATGTGAAATATATGATCCCTAGACAGAGAAAAAGAGAGCAAGAGAGAGAGGGAGAGAGAGAAAGCAGAGGTAGTTAAGGGGAAGCTACTATGTCTACTATATGTTGGTTATTTTTATCCATGTCTTTTAATTTCTTCTACACAATTTTTCATGAAGAGGTTAGGTTAGGTAATTATTTTTCTATTTAAACCAGGTTTGTGTCACCAAAGAGATATGCCAATTCTAGTTTATATATTCCTGTATCAGTGAATTACCATGTTAAAAGAAAGCTAGTTTTGACATTTTTCAGGGGTCCTTCCCCAATAATACTCTCCAGTTAGAAAGCATGTTTGAGTTTGAATATTACTTTAAATTTGTAATTATTGTAGTAAGATTACAGAATTAAAGAAAACATAGAGGCAATTGTGTCCAACCTTTTATTCTTCAGCTATGGAGAATTTCCCTTACAGAGATCACATTTCAAACATTACATATCTACTGGCTATCAAAATTGAAACTCTAACCCTGGTCTTCCAGCTGCAAAGTACATTGCCCTGACCACTACAAATATTAATAATGCTTGTGTACCTACTGAGGGCAAGGTGGCATGCAGAATATGAGGGGCAGCCTTAGGCTATGACTAATGAGTCTCTTCACACTAATGGTGCAACTTGAGATCAAGATCTTGGCCCTCAGTTTTGCAAACTGAGAACTACTAATTATTCACATAGAGGCAATGCATCCCTAGACCAACTCTGAAAAACAATCTAACAAACTATGATGTTTCTGTATTAATTTATAATGGGATATAAACTCTGGCAGAATCATCAGCTCTTCTGTTTATTTAACTGCATGAATATTGACTACTTTCAGTGTTCAACGTGTAAAGTTGGACATTATGGGTAACAAACTTGAAGACCACTCAGTCAAATCACAGTATAGATTTTAGAGCTACGGGGCAAAATAGGGGAAATAGCTCAAAAGATAGATCAGTCAATGTTGGGGAGTCCTTAAATAGCAGAATGATAAATTACAACTTAATTTCTTTGGCAATTAGAAGATGTTGAAAGTTGTGGAGTAGGCAAATTATATGATTAGAGATGTATGTCAGGAAAATTGATTTTGCAAATATGTTATCGTTCCAAATATTGTTCTTTTCCTGCCTAAGATTCTTTTTCTCATATTCTCAGGGAATTGCCCCATTTTTCTTTAGGAAGCCACCCTGTCCCTGGTGATAAAAGTATTTTTACTGGATTAAAGAGAAAAAGAGGTAGTAGTAGCTAGGGTTGTTTTGATATTATTAATATTGTTAAGACAAGGGGGAACAAAATCTGTATGAGGGAGACATTGATGGTTTTGATTCTTAGTAAATTAGTCAAGTGAAGAGCTAGAGGGAAAGAGGGAAATGGAGGATTAAAGTATGTCTCATTTTGATCTTGGAAAATGAGAAAATAGTGATGGTTTTGACATATGTAATGGTGTCTGATGGAAAAGTTCATTTAGAAAACCAGGAGAATAAGATCCTTGCCCCTCCAAGTAGTTATGTGACCTTAAACAAGCCCTCTACCTTCCATATTCTTCGGATGTTTCATGGTAAAATGATGGAGTTGAACAAAGTGATCTCTAATCCAGATCTAAGATCCATTTTATAACTGAAATGACCATTTTTATTTTATCATGGAGAATTCAATTCCTTGGATGATTACTCATTATTTGAGATCCTTATGTGAGCATAAAGTTCATTTCATACACTAATACAGAACCAGATTCTAATTAAACATTAGAACTCAGAAACATTTCATTAAGTTCAGTTTATGACAGCAACAACTCAGAATGACTATTTTATAATTGAGTAATAAATATACTACTTCATTGTTAGTATCTTATGATCTCTTACCCTTGATTTCCCTTCCTGATGGGGCCTCCAGGCCCTTAGTATAGACTAGTGAGGCCTCAATCCTGTGACTCTAGTCTGGGCAAGACCACTGTTTTAAAACTCTGAGGGCTCACTATACAGTAAACAGTCCTGATAATCTGGCCCTAATTGTAGAAACTTATTATCTCTGTTATATTTGAGACAAAGTCTAGCCCGATGAGTGTAGAGATAGGATCTCAGTCAAGTTCTCTGCACATAAATCTGTTTGATTCACCATCATATACACAGCACCAAGCAACGTTCCTAGGACAAGTTAGAAGCTCACAGTTTCATTTATCAGATGAATTAATGCTGTGTCTTTGTGTTGATTACTTGTCCAGGGGGCAGACAATGTTTTAAATGTGACTTCTTTGCTCTAATGGTATTGCTGCTGTTTTAATATTCTCCATTGAATTCTTTAATTTTCACGGGCTCACTTTGTAGTACACTCCACAATGAGTGCTCTCAGCTCCTGTGGCCATGGATATTAATAGCCATATATGCTTCTATCTTGGCTTCTCTCCTTTAACATATTCTGCCCTAACTTATTTGTGGTTTTTGAGGGTTTTTTTGTTGCTGTTTTAATTGTATGTTTTTGTTTGTTTGTTTTGTTTACTTTCTTCCCAGACACCCTTCAAGGCAAAACTCAAATTAATTTGACCTATGCAATTCTTCTCTTTGTTCTGCCTTTTTTTTTTTTTTTTTTTTTTGTCCAATGTGCCAAGTCCTGGGAATGGAAACTGGATAAGTCCCAGTTCTTACAGAACTAGAAATTCTCAATGCATTCACCTCTCACTCAGGTTGTAAATGAACTCATCAACAGTCTAGTCGAGTATGGTGAAATTGAAGGAGTTCAGAAAAAGAGCCAGTTGACTAGCTTTTGATAACTTTTGAAAGTTTTACTTTTGTTGTGTTTGTTTTTTCCCCAGTTGTGAAATTAAGAGACTTGCTTAGATCTCTCTGGATTCCTTTTCACTTTTAATTTAGATACCTAAAATATATTTCTTGTTAAATTTTAAATTTTCAAAGTAATGTTGGAGATACATTTTTACTTTGTTTCATTTTTATTGAGAGGCTAAAAAAATCAGAGGGAAAAGTGCTCTTTCAGCCATTGACTGGGTAGCTATGATGCATATTTATGCCCTTCTATCACAGATCAGTCCATGACATTTTAATAAGATGGAATTTTAAACTGTGTATAAAAACAACCAACTTACAGGCAAGCAGGACTTGCTTCAAGTCTTTGCTCCAATGTATACTGTATGACCTTGAACCCATGCCTCTACCTTTCTAAGCTTTAGTTTATAACACATTAATTCACAGTATTACCTAATTCATCATTTATAGTGAGGTTAAATTAGGTGTTAAGTTTAACCCACTGTCAGGCACATGAAAATGCTTATTAAATCTAAATATAGTTAATTGTATAATTAGTAGACATATTCTTTCTAGTGTGCTTGCAAATTTATTCTGTAAGCGTGAGGATACTCATGACCATCACTGGTGCTTTAATACTGAGACTCCTGTAAAAATCTATAGGCCCATTAATTAAGCCTTAGTAAATAGTAGTTTGTTCTTGGAAGACAGGATGTTTTCTCAAATTTATGTCTCTCACTAACCCTAGCACAGGCTCCAGTGCATTATATGTGTCTTGTTTAATATCTGTTTATGATATCATCTTGTCACTCTGCTACGACTAAAGGAATACATCATTTTTCTTTTAAACTCGATTTCCAGTGGCAAGCTTCAACAAGTTCCACAACCCTTTACTTTAAAGTCTGGCGAGAGTAGTATAAATCACTATCCCAGGATGGAGTGTATGTGGCATGCCTGTATCTTGGCCGACTTATTAATAACAGCATTTTTTCCTATAGAGTCTCCACATAGCCTTAAAAGTTTTCAACAGAATGTTCCAGAAGGCCGTTACCAATGCATGAGAGGGATTGAAACCTCTTTCACAATCTTGATCTAATTTTCTTCATTATATTTATGTTGAAAGTGAAACCCAAGGAATTTAAGTGACTTTCCCATGAAAATCAAGATTTCTGGTTCCCTAGGTTTAGAATTATAAAATTGTGAAATTGTGGAGGGTGAGATATTAAAAGAAAGAGAAGTGGTATTTATTGATTACTTATGTTTTGTCAAGTCATGATATGTGTTATGTGAACTCACCTTCACATCACTCTAATTATAAAAGTTTTCTTTTTTATGATGGGGATACATGTAGGAAGCAGTAGTGCTGAGATCTGAGCCTCAAATCGTCAAAACTGTTTTTCCTTTATAATTTTTCTCCTTCAATCATGTAATTAAAACCCCTCAATTGACAAATAAGTGCTTCATTCCCAGAGCCCTAGGTTAAATGGTTTGTTCAAGTTTATAAATGCATCACGTCAGTGGCAGTGCTGGGTGCATTTCTGAGTAAGATAGTGTTCATTTGCCAAACACAGTTGAAGTCTTCATCCTGATGTGTTTTTTTTTTTTTAAAAAAGGGAGACATAATACTTGGCCTCCACTGAAAATATTTACTTAAAATTAGAGGCGGGTTAAGTCAAGTAAGTTCCTGATAGATTGTCAAAAGAGTTTAGACTTGAAATCTCTTTATAGTAAGTTTACAGAGAATACTTCCAGTCACTTAATGCCTTTGGTGCTTCTTTTGATACCTCTGGAAATATGCTACATTAACTATGACATTTTATTCATTTTGTTCATATTCTTGGCTCAATTTGTCCAAAGCAGAATCTTTATTACAGTACATCTTAAAGAGGACAAGTCTTAGCAGACAGACTCCCTTATTAGGCAAACCAAGAGCACCACACAAAATGTACACACCTGTGCACACACGCAGGCACACACACACACACACACTCCCCAGATAGGTCTGTGTTTCCTTTTGGAAAATGTTGTTTCAGTATAAAATGTATACTTTAAACACAGCTTCCCGTATTTAATTCATCTACCACCAAAGGGACACACTTTAAAGATAATGAATATCAATAGAGACTTCTGCAAAATGTTTACCTAGTGAATGGTAAATCACTCTGAGCTCTGGTAATTCCTCCAGTACACTTCCTATAGGAATCCCAGCACAATTAAGGGCAGATGAGGACTACAGCAGATCAGTTAATGTATTTCTTTGTCATTCTTACAATAATACTGAGTACTAAATGATAATAAGATATATCTAGTAAACCTTTCTGAAACTTTTACCCCTGTCATTTGATATTTTGGTGGGTGATCTCTAGCCAATCCTCCAAACCAGGAGATTTCAAGTTCAACAATGGCATTAGGAGGCAGTTACACCTGGTGGCAAATCATAGAAATTCTGGAGTCTGTCTTTTAACACCAAATTCTACTCTTTCTACGTGTCAGGTTGTCATATAAGGCAGATAAGTGTACCCATCTAGCCTTTATTTCTTCATTCTTGAAGTTGGGATAATAATAATGCTTAAGGAATGTTGCATTTTCCAAATGAAATAAGATAATCTTTTAAAGCATGTGACATAATGCCTTTCAACAATAAAGGTTCAATAAATGATTCCTAATTGTACCACAGGGCACTATCTCTAATGCTCAAAACAACTCCACAAGAGAAATCATTGTCCCCACTTTACAGATTTAAAAAACTGGGCCTCAAGGTGGTACTGTAATTGACAAACTATTAAGTGGTTAAATCAGTTCAGACTCTAAACTCTAGTCTATTCAGTTCCAAAGCTTATGTGTTTTCCACCCCACTAAGCATGACATTACTATAACATTCAGGAAGTGGTCATAGGAGGTAAATGAACCTGTTAGCAAGGCATCATTAGAAAGAACAGCTCAATTTCAACCCTGCCAAAACTCTGACCATTGTGTTTGGCAGACACGCTTCAGCTTCCAGATGGATAATTTTGAGCCAAACCACTAATCAGGTCAGTAGGTCAACCCAGAGGAAGTGTTTGCAGCTAATGTATCCTGGCAGGTCTATCAAAATGTGGTCATGCTCAAAATCTCGTGCTCTACAGGGCATTTCAAGGGCCTTTCAGAGCAGAGGCAAATGATAGAAAATGCCTGTCTTCAAAACCTCCCATACTAAGCCCACTTTCTTCATGCTTTGTGGAACAGAACTGCAGACATCAACCATATATTTGCACAAACCTTGAAGAGGTAAGGCCCTGCCTCCTAAAGAACATTTTGGAGGATAGGTGTTCTTGCCATTTTGAGGCAAAGTGCACATCGGGATTTTACTCTGTAGAATAATACAAGGCATGCCCGTTATAGAGAGATAGTACAGAGGGAGAAAATAGCATGTATTTAGGACAGGGGCCAATATGGTGCTATTCCTGGCTCTTGTCACTTGTGACCTTGGGCCAGTTGCTTAACTCTCCTGAATTTCATATCATATGTAGCAATGATGGAACAATGCATACAGCATGGAGTTGCTGTGAGTAATCTAGAGAAAAAAAAAAAGTTTAAAGCAATCGACACAGTTGGCATCACACAACTTCAGTTCATCTGCTTTCTCTTCACCATCTTGCAATTAAACTACTGTACTCTGACATCTTAAAGATCTTCATATGATCATATATTGTACACAGTGTACTGCAGCTGATTTACTGAAACTGTACTGGCAGGGTCTATAGGAGTCAGGAACACAGCAATGTATTGATTTGACTGTAAATTAATGGTTACCAAAACCAAATGGATCCTCAACAATCTAGCAACATTGCTTTGTTTATCTTCCCCTTATCTTACTGCTTTCTCATTCTCCATAACTATATTAAAACTTTTCCACTATCCTCAAAGGTCTAGTGTCTCCTTCTCCATCCCACTCTCCCTTCACCTTAAACATATGACCCAAAAGATGCCCTGAAAAATGTCTCTTAGTATCTGCACTTTTTTGGCAGTAAATATAAATATACTAAGAATTATTTACTGAACACAGTTTTTCTGAAAACAAATTTCAAGGGCGTACCACAGCTTCTTCAATGGAGTAGATGTTCAAGACATATATGCTAAGTGAATGAACAATGGTACATATATACAATGGAATATTACTCAGCCATAAAAAGGAATGAAATGGGGTCATTTATAGAGATGTGGATGGACCTAGAGTCTGTCATACAAAGTGAAGCAAGCCAGAAAGAGGAAAACAAATATCATATATTAACGCATATGTGTGGAATCTAGAGAAATGGTATAGATGAACCTAATTGTAGGGCAGGAATAGAGATGTAGACGTAGAAAACAGACATGTGGACACAGGAGGGGAAGGGGAGGTGGGACAAATAGGGAGATTAAGTTTTATATAAATGCACTACCATGTGTAAAATAGATAGCTAGTGGGAACCTGCTGTATAGCACAGGGAGCTCAGCTCGGTGCTCGGTGATGACCTATATGGGGGGAGAGAGGGGGAGGGAGGTCGAAGAGGGAGGGGATATATAAGTATACATATAGCTGATTCACTTCATTGTACAGCAGAAACTAACACAAAATTGTAAAGCAGTTTTACTCCAATTAAAAACAAAAATTTCAGGAGATTGCCTCAAGATGGCAGAGTAGAAGGACGTGCACTCACTCCCTGTTGTGAGAGCACTGGAATCACAACTAACTGCTGAACAGTATTCAATAGGAAGGCACTGGAACTCACCAAAAAATATACCCCACATCCAAAGACAAAGGAGAAGCTTCAATGAGACGGTAACAGGATGCAATCACAATAAAATCAAATCCCACATCTGCTGGGTGGGTGACTCACAAACTGGAGAACACTTATACCACAGAAGTCCACCCACTGGAGTGAAGGTTCTGAGCCCCACATCAGGCTTCCCAACCTGGGGTTCCAGCAACGGGAGGAGGAATTCCTACAGAATCAGACTTTGAAGGCTAGTGGGATTTGATTGCAGGAATTCAACAGTACTGGGGAAAACAGAAACTCCCCTACTGAAGTGCACACAGAAAGTAGTGTGCACATCAGGACGCAGGGGGAAGAAGCAGTGAGCCCATAGGAGACTGAACCAGACGTACCTGCTAGTGTTGGAGGGTCTCCTTCAGAGGTGGGGGGTGGTTGGAGTCCCCCCATTAGCCCCACCAAAGAGCCTGTAGGTGCCAGTGCTGGGTCACCTCAAGCCAAACAACCAACAGGGAGGGAACTCAGCCCCACCCATCACCAGACAAGTGGATTAAACTTTTACTGAGCTCTGCCCACCAGAGCAACACCCAGCACTACCCACCACCAGACCCGCCCATCAGGTACCTGGCACAAGCATCTTAGATAGCCTCATCCACCAGAGGGCAGACAGCAGAAGCAAGAAGAACTACAATCCCACAGCCTGTGGAATGAAAACCACATTCACAGAAAGATAGACAAAATGAAAAGGCAGAGGGCTATGTACCAGATGAAGGAACAAGATAAAACCCCAGAAAAACAACTAAATGAAGTGGAGATAGGCAACCTTCCAGAAAAAGAATAATGATAGTGAAGATGATCCAGGACCAAGGAAAAAGAATGGAGGCAAAGATCAAGAAGATGCAAGAAATGTTTAACAAAGACCTAGAAGAATTAAAGAACAAAGACCTAGAAGAATTAAAGAACAAACAATAGAGAAGAACAATAAAATAACTGAAATGAAAACTACAATAGAAGGAATCAATAGCAGAATAACTGAAGCAGAAGAACACATAAGTGACCTGGAAGACAGAATGATGGAATCACTGCCACAGAACAGAATGAAGAAAAAAGAATGAAAAGAAATGAAGACAGACTAAGAGACCTCTGGGACAACATTAAATGCACCAACATTCGCATTATAGGAGTCCCAGAAGGAGAAGAGAGAGAGAAAGGACCCAAGAAAATATTTGGAAAGATTATAGTTTAAAACTTCCCTAACACGGGAAAATAAATAGCCACCCATGTCCAGGAAGCTCAGAGAGTCCCAGGCAGGATGAACCCAAGGAGAAACACGCTGAGACACATAGTAATCAAACTGACAAAAATTAAGGACAAAGAAAATTTATTAAAAGCAACAAGGGAAAAATGACAAATAACATACAAGGGAACTCCCATAAGGTTAACAGCTGACTTCTCAGCAGAAACTCTACAAGCCAGAAGGAAGTGGCACAATATATTTAAAGTGATGAAAGGGAAGAACCTACAACCAAGATTACTCGACCCGGCAAGGATCTCATTCAGATTCAATGGAGAAATCAAAAGCTTTATGTACAAGCAAAAGCTAAGAGAATTCAGCAGCACCAAATCTGCTCTACAGCAAATGCTAAAGGAACTTCTCTATGTGGGAAACACAAGAGAAGAAAATGATCTACAAAAACAAACCGAAAGCAATTAAGAAAATGGTAGTAGGAACATACATGTTGATCATTACCTTAAATGTGAATGGATTAAATGCTCCAACCAAAAGACATAGTCTCACTGAATGGATACAAAATCAAGACCCATATATATATGCTGTCTACAAGAGACCCACTTCAGACCTAGGGACACATACAGACTGAAAGTGAGGGGATGGAAAACGATATTCCATGCAAATGCAAATCAAAAAGAAAGCTGGAGTAGCAATACTCATATCAGATAAAATAGCTTTAAAATAAAGAATGTTACAAGAGACAAGGAAGGACACTACATAATGATCAAGGGATCAATCCAAGAAGAAGAAATAAAAATGATAAATATGCACCCAAAATAGGAGCACCTCAATACATAAGGCAAATGCTAACAGCTATAAAAGAGGAAATTGACAATAACACAATAATATTGGGGGACTTAACACTTCACACACACCAGTGGACAGATCATACAGACAAAAAATTAATGAGGAAACACAAGCTTTAAATGACACAATAGACCAGATAGATTTAATTGATATTTATAGGACATTCCATCCGAAAATAGCACATTACACTTTCTTCTCAAGTGCACACGGCACATTCTTCAGGGTAGATCACATCTTGGGTCACAAATCAAGCCTCGGTAAATTTAAGAAAATTGAAATCATACCAAGCATCTCTTCCAACCACATGCTATGAGATTAGAAATAAATTACAGGGAAGAAAATGTAAAAAACAAAAACACATGAAGGCTAAAAAAATACATTACTAAGTAACCAAGAGATAACTGAAGAAATCAAAGAGGAAATCAAAAAATACCTAAAGACAAATGACAACAAAAACACGATGATCCAAAACCTATGGGATGCAGCAAAAGCGGTTCTGAGAAGGAATTTTATAGCAATACAGTCTACCTCAAGAAACAAGAAATATCTCAAATAAACAATCTAACCTTACACCTAAAGGAACTAGAGAAAGAAGAACAAACAAAACCCAAAGTTAGTAGAAGGAAAGAAATCATAAAGATCAGAGCAGAAATAAATGAAATAGAAACAGAAAAGCAATAGCAAAGATCAATAAAACTAAAAGATGGTTCTTTGAGAAGATAAACAAAATTGATAAACTTTAGCCAGACTCGCAAGAAAGAGAGGGAGAGCACTCAAATAAATAAAATTAGAAATGAAAAAATAGAAGTTACAAAAGACACCACAGAAATACAAAGCATCCTAAGAGACTACTACAAGCAACTCTAGCCAATAAAGTGGACAACCTGGAAGAAATGGACAGTTCTTAGAAAGGTATAACCTTCCAAGACTGAACCAGGAAGAAACAGAAAATATGAACAGACCAATCACAAGTAATGAAATTGAAACTGTGGTTAAAAATCTTCCAACAATCAAAAGTCCAGGACCAGATGGCTTCACAGGGAATTCTGTGAAACATTTAGAGAAGAGCTAACACCCATCCTTCTCAAACTCTTCCAAAAAATTGTAGGGGAAGGAACAGTCTCAAACTCATTCTACAAGGCCACTAGCACCCTGATACCAAAACCAGGCAAACATACTACAGAAAAAGAAAATTACAGACCAATATCACTGATGACTATAGATGCAAGAATCCTCAACAACATACTAGCAAACAGAATCCAGCAACACATTAAAAGGATCATACACCATGGTTAAGTGGGATTTATCCCAGGGATGCAAGGATTCTTCAATATATGCAAACTAATCAATGTGATACAACATATTAACAAATTGAAGGATAAAAACCATATGATAATCTCAATAGATTCAGAAAAAGCTTTTGAGAAAATTCAGCACCCATTTATGATAAAAACTCTCCAGAAAGTGGGCCTAGAGGAAACCTACCGCAACCTAATAAAGGCTATATACGACAAACCCACAGCAAGCATCATTCTCAACAGTGACAAACTGAAAGCGTTTCCTCTAAGATTAGGAACAAGACAAGGATGTCCACGGCAGTCAGAGAAGAAAAAGAAATAAAGGGAATACAAGTTGGAAAAGAAGAAGTAAAACCGTCACTGTTTGCGGATGACATGATACTATACATAGATAATCCTAAAGATGCCACCAGAAAACTACTAGAGCTTATCAATGAATTTGGTAAAGTTGCAGGATACAAAATTAATATACAGAAATCTCTTGCATTCCTATATACTAATGATGAATAATCTGAAAGAGAAATTAAGGAAACACTCCCATTCACCATTGCAACAAAAAGAATAAAATATCTAGGAATAAACCTACCTAAGGAGGTAAAAGACATATACTCAGAAAACTATAAGACATTGATGAAAGAAATCAAAGATGACACAAACAGATCGAGAGATATACCATGTTCTTGGATTGGATGAATTAATATTGTGAAAATGGCTATACTACCCAAAGCAATCTACAGATTCAATGCAATCCCTATCAAATTATCAGGGGCAATTCTTACAGAACTAGAACAAAAAATCTTAAAGTTTATATGGAGACACAAGAGACCCCTAGTAACAAAGCAATCTTGAGGGAAAAAAATGGAGCTGGATGAATTAGATCCCCGGACTTCAGACTCTAGTAGAAAGCTACAGTAATCAAGACAATATTGTACTGGAAGAAAAACAGAAATATAGATCAGTGGAACAGGGTAGAAAGCCCAGAGATAAACCCATGTACCTATGGTCAACTAATCTATGTCAAAGGAGGCAAGGATATACAATGGAGAAAAGACTGTCTCTTCAGTAAGTGGTGCTGGGGAAACTGGTCAGCTACATGTAAAAGAATGAAATTAGAACACTCCCTTACACCATACACAAAAATAAACTCAAAATGTATTGAAGACCTAAATGTAAGACCAGACACTACCAAACTCTTCGAGGAAAACATAGAACACTCTTTGACATAAATCACAGCAATATCTTTTTTATCCACCTCCTAGAGTAATGGAAATAAAAACAAAAATAAACAAATGGGATCTAATGAAACTCTAAACCTTTTGCACAGCAAAGGAGACTATAAACAAAGCAAAAAAGACAACCCTCAGAATGGGAGAAAATATTTGCAAACGAATCAACGGACAAAGGATTAATCTCCAAAATATATAAACAGCACATGCAGCTCAATATTAAAAAAACAAACAAACCAATCAAAAAATGGGCAGAAGACCTAGATAGGCATTTCTCCAAAGAAGACATACAGATGGCCAAGAGGCACATGAAAAGATGCTCAACAACACTAATTATTAGAGAAATGCAAATGAACACTACAATGAGGTATCACCTCACCCCGGTTAGAATGGGCATCATCAGAAAATCTACAAACCACAAATGCTGGAGAGGGTGTGGAGAAAAGGTAACCCTCCTACACTGTTGGTGGGAATATAAATTGTTACAGCTACTCTGGAGAACATTATGGAGGGTTTTTAAAAAACTAAAAATAGAATTGTCATATGACCCAGCAATCCCACGACTGGGCATATACACAGAGAAAACCATAATTCAAAAAGACACATGCACCCCAATGTTCATTGCAGCACTATTTTCAATAACCAGGTCATGGAAGCAACCTAAATGCCCATCAAAAGACAAATGGTTAAAGAAGATGTGCTACATATATAAAATGAAATATTACTCAGCCATAAAAGGGATGAAATTGGTCATTTGCAGAGACATGGATGTACCTAGAGACTGTCCTACAGAGTGAACTAAGTCAGAAAGAGAAAAACACATATCGTATATTAATGCATATATGTGGAATCTAGAAAAATGGTACAGATGAACCAGTTTTCAAGGCAGAAATAGAGACACTGATGTAGAGAACAAAAGTATGGACAGAAATGGGGGAAAGTGGGGTGCGGCTTGGTGGTGGTGGGATGAATGGGGAGATTGGAATTGGCATACATACATTATAATATGTATAAAATAGATAACTAATAAGAGCCTGCTCTATAAAAATATTAATTAAAAAAGTAATTCATGAGCTCCAAATTTAAAAAAAATAAATATAATAAAATTAGTATTTAAAAGAAGTTTCACATATAATAAGCTAGATGGATTGAAACAACAGGAAGTTTTAAATTTGTATTGAGAATAACACCTCCTTATAATCTGTCTGTTCTTTATACAATATGGGGTATTTTAGTTCTATGATAATTCCGAAGTATTCTGTGATGTAGGCAGGTCAGAGATTTTGATCTCAGGTAAATGACAGTTCAGAGACCATAGATAACTTTTCAGAGAGAATTAATCAGCTGGGATTAAGGTCTTCCTTTCCCAATTAATTTTTTTTTCTGTATACTACATGGTATTACATATGCCTATCTTGAAGAACAATGCCTATACTCAGAAAGCCCAGAGCTGTCCAATACTGAATGCTTATGTAATATTTATAGATAGCGAATATCTGATCCATGTATACTGTGTTCTGGGTTTGTTCAGTCTAACAGGTATGCCAGTAGTGCTCACCTTTCATTGTTCAAGGTTCAGTGTTTTGGAAATGACTTCTCTTAAGGCAGGTATCATCATACTGTCCTGGATACTCTATCATTTGGGTATACTGCTGTTAGGCCCACAACTAGTAGACTTTAAATGTCTGGGACTGAAGGCCTATTCACGTAGACTTTGGATAATATTTCCTAGATAGTAACTGTTATCTCATTCTCTTCTGTATGGTACTTTCTTTGTTTATATTTATGGGCTTTCCTAAATCGGAAAGATTCTGTAAAAAGAGTGCTTAGTTTGTTTTCAGTGGTTTTAATGTCAACCACATTCCTCTCTAGTACTTGTGTTTTCGTAACATCAGGGGAAATTAAAATGTGATCTTTTTACACAAGAAAATATTGTTGCATTTGGCAGCAGCAATATTATATGAAAAGGTGAGATTTAGAGAGCCTGCAACTTTTTGCTCTGTGGCCTTAAGATGAGTCTTATAATCTCTGTCTGTGAAGTATGACTAGTAATTACCTATCTCACCTGATTATTGTGGGTGTGTAAGAAGGCAGTGTATATGAAAGTGATGAAGATAGTTATGTTATGCTCATTACTATCTTACAGTTACTAATTCCTACTGAGTATATTTCTCTATTCTTCTATCTCCAGCTAGTTATTTGTATGCAAAAATGAATGTTTTATTCCTAAGAATAAAAAGATCTTAAAAGTACCTGAAAGTCTAGAAAATTGAGCCAGAAATAATTTAAGAAATGGAGACTTTTTAATCAATACCTTCAACTTTTACAAGACACACACACACACACACACACACACACACTCACCATTGTAATTTTGTCACATTCTTCTCTTTAATTTGGTTTGTATTCCTAAGTGTGCAGTGTGAAATCTGAAGAAGGTTTGATCATGCTAACTACAGAATTGTACAAACACAGTGCCATTCAGATGAAAGAAAGAAGGGGACAGAAAAGAGAAATAGCATTATTTAGATCTTTTCTGTGCCATTTAGTAATTCAAAGAAAGCCAAAAGAAATCTGTACCATAGGCATTTCCCTGTTACTTTAGAAGTAGAGACTGTGGAAGCTTATCAAGCTTAAGTAAGCAGACAAAGAGCACGCAGCTATTAAATTGTGGTTTCAGAATTCAAAGTAACTCACATCAGACTGAATTCCAACCTTTTTATTTGCATGATGCATGATAAATCCTACTAACATTTTCTAATTTATTTAGCTTTTACCCACAGGCAGAGAGGCATTATCGAGTGTTAAATAGGAAATGTGCACAGTAATCCTTCTCCAGCTACTCCCCTTTGTTTTATGTCCTCCACAGGTCTCCAATTTCTTGCTTCCCTTTCTTTGAAAGCCCACTTATCTTGGCTTTCTTGATTAAAAGCCATTAACTTTTCTCTTGGTGATAATCTGAGCTGCAATTTGGTGGTACCTCCACTCCTGCCTGTGACCCATAGGATCTCCATATCCCTACTGGCCATTCTGACCACTTACTGACCATTGGGCCTCAGTAAGGAAAATCAGCCTAATTTCACCATGTAGTCATCTTTTGATTGTAGAAATCAGTGAACATATCAGACTTTTGTCCAGAACAAAGAGTTATTGTGGCAACTAAGTCCTTTATACTGAGTTGTAGATGGCTCCCTCTTGAGGGTTAACATCTGCTTTTTAAAAAAGGCTTTTTAAACAAGGTTCTACTGTATAGCACAGGGAACCATATTTAATATCCTGTAATAAGCCATAATGGAAAAGAATATGAAAAAGAAAATATATATGAATATGTATGTATGTATATGTATGTGTGTGTATATATATATGAATCATATATGTATGTGTGTGTGTTTATGTATATCTGAATCACTTTTCCATATACCAGAAACTAACACAACATTGTAAATCAACTCTACTTAAAAAAAAAAAAAAAAGCGTTTTAAATCCTTGCCTGGGACATTGGGTTATCTTTACAACCATTTTATACTATTAGATTTCTATTTTAATGTTGGATGGACTGGATAGTCACTACGGATTCTTATCATTTGTAAGCTAGAGAGGCCTTATAGGTGTAACCCATTATTTCCCAGTCCACATTAGCCTGCAGGAGGCTCGACTGACTTTATTACAACTACACTTCAGATGGAAGGAGTAAAGACAATGAAAGGAAAAGGAAAGTACAATAAGCTGATTAACAGTGTATGTCTCTGCAGAGGGAGCTAAAGAAGAATCAGTTATGGGGACAGATTTTCATGACTGGCCCAAATTTAGGAAATAATCACCAGTCCTACCTCTCATTAGACAAATAAAACTACAGAAACTCAAATGCCTTCTTAAATCACATAACATTGCTGGAAGGGGCGACTCCTTCCTCCCCCTTCCCTCCGCCTTTTTTCTTTTCCGTTCCCCTCCCCCTCTCTTCCCCGTCCCCGATGACCAGATCCTGAGGAGGCAGCTGCAGTGGCAAATGCTGAGTTCTCGGTGAAGGTTTTTCATTTCTCCCATCCCCTTCCCTTCCCACCCCATCCATTAATATTATTCTTTTGAAGATTCTTCATTGTCATGCTGCCAAAGTGAAGAGTGAGATTGCAGAAGGCAGTACTTCTCATTTCAGTGCTTTTTCTGGCGGAGGAGGAAGCCGGGGTGCACCTCAGCACTATCTCAAGACTGCTGGCAACAGTGAGTTCCTGGGGAAATCCCCAGGGCAAAAACGCGCAGAAATGGATTCCTGCAGGAAACACTAGGCGAGGTGACAACTCCGTAGCAAACAACTATGCAAATGAAAGAGAACGACATGATGCAATCTTCAGGAAAGTAAGAGGCATACTAAGTAAGCTTACTCCTGAGAAGTTTGACAAGCTTTGCCTTGAGCTCCTCATTGTGGGTGTAGAGTCTAAACTCATCCTTAAAGGGATCATACTGCTGATTGTGGACAAAGCCCTAGAAGAGCCAAAGTATAGCTCACTGTATGCTCAGCTATGTCTGCGATTGGCAGAAGATGAACCAAACTTCGATGGCCCAGCAGCAGAGGGTCAACCAGGACAGAAGCAAAGCACAACATTCAGATGCCTCTGAATTTCCAAATTACAAGATGAATTTGAAAACCGAACCAGAAATGTTGATATCTATGATAAGCGTGAAAATCCCCTCCTCCCCGAGGAGGAGGAACAGAGAGCCATTGCTAAGATCAAGATGTTGGGGAACATCAGATTCGTTGGAGAACTTGGAAAGCTTGATCTTATTTATGAATCTATCCTTCTAAAACACTTTTGGAAAAAAAGAAGAGACTCCAACTCAAAGATATGGAAGAGGATTTGGAGTGCCTCTGTCAGATAATGAGGACAGTGGGACCTAGATTAGACCAAGAAAGAGCCAAGTCCTTAATGGATCAGTACTTTGCCCAAATGTGCTCCTTGATGTTAAGTAAGGAATTGCTGGTGAGGATTCGTTTCCTGCTGCAGCATACCATAGAGTTGAAAGAACACCATTGGGTTCCTCGCAAGGCTTTTCTTGACAATGGACCAAAGATGATCAGTCAAATCCATCAAGATGCGGTAAAAGATCTAGGAGTGTTTATTCCTGCTCCTATGGCTCAAGGGATGAGAAGTGACTTCTTTCTGGAGGAACCGTTCATGCCACCCAGGATGACAATGGATAGGGACCCACTTGGAGGACTTGCTGATATGTTTGGACAAATGCCAGGTAGCAGAATTGGTACTGGTCCAGGAGTTATCCAGGATAGATTTTCACCCACTATGGGGCGTCATCGTTCAAATCAACTCTTCAGTGGCCATGGGGGACACATCATACCTCCCACGCAATCACAGTTTGGGGAGATGGGAGGCAAGTTTATGAAAAGCCAGGGGCTAAGCCAGCTCTACCATAACCAGAGTCAGGGAGTTTTATCCCAGCTGCAAGGACAGTTGAAGGATTTGCCACCTCAGTCTTCTAAGAAAGTACAGCTTAATGCAGATGAGATTAGCCTGAGGCCTGCTCAGTCTTTCCTAATGAATAAAAATCAAGTGCCAAAGCTTCAGCCCCAGATAACTATGATTCCTTCTAGTGTACAACCACCACACACTCAAACACCACCTCTGGGACAGACACCTCAGCTTGGTCTCAAAACTAATCCACCACTTATTCAGGAAAAGCCTGCCAAGACCAGTAAAAAGCCACCACCATCAAAGGAAGAACTGCTTAAACTAACCAAAACTGTTGTAACCAAGTATCTGAATAGTGGAAATGCAAACGAAGCTGTCAATGGTGTAAGAGAGATGAGGGCTTCTAAACACTTTCTCCCTGAGATATTAAGCAAAGTAGTCATCCTGTCACTAGATAGAAGTGATGAAGATAAAGAAAAAGCAAGTTCTTTGATCAGTTTACTCAAACAGGAAGGGATGGCCACAAGTGACAACTTCATGCAGTCTTTCCTGAGTGCATTGGACCAGTGCCCCAAACTGGAGATTGATATCCCCTTGGTAAAATCATATTTAGCACAGTTTGAAGCCCATGCTATCATTTGGGAGCTGGTGAGCATTTCAGAACTAGCTCAACCACTGGAAAGTGGCACCCATTTTCCTCTCTTCTTAGTTTGTCTTCAGCAATTAGCTAAATTATAAGATTGAGAGTGGTTAACAGAGCTTTTCCAACAAAGCAAGGTTAATATGCAGAAAATGCTCCCAGAAATTGATCAGAATAAGGACCACATGTTGGAGATCTTGGGAGGAAACGGACTGAGTTTCTTATTCCCACTCCTCAAATTGGAGAAGGCACTGTTAAAGCAAATAAAGTTGGATCATCTCCTCAAACCATATATAAGTGGATTAAAGATAACATCTCTCCCAAACTTCATGTAGGTAAAGGATTTGTGAACATCTTAGTGACTAGCTTCTTACAGTACATTTCTAGTGAAGTAAACTCACCCAGTGATGAAAGAGATTCTTCCTCTGCTCCTTCCAAAGAACAGAGCAGGAAAAACAACTGCTTCTTTCCTTCAAGCCAGTAATGCAGAAATTCCTTCATGATCACATTGATCTACAAGTCAGTGCCCTCTGTGCTCTTCAGGTGCACTGCTACAATAGCAACTTCCCAAAAGGCATGTTACTTTGCTTTTTTGTTCACTTCTATGACATGGAAATTATTGAAGAAGGTTTCTTGGCTTGGAAAGAAGATATAACCCAAGAGTTCCCAGGGAAAGGCAAGGCTTTGTTCCAGGTGAATCAGGGACTAACCTGGCTAGAAACTGCTGAAGAAGAAGAATCAGAGGAAGAAGCTGATTAAAAGAATCAGCCAAAGCCTTAAATTGTGCAAAACATACCATTACTATGACGTAACTGCATTTGACCTAACCACTGCGAAAGTTCATTCTGCTGTAATGTTTGCACAATATTTAAAGCAGAAGCGTGTCAGTTAGGATTTCCTTCTGCATAAGTTTTTTTGCAGTGTAATGTCTTAATCATAGTCTACCATCAAATATTTTAGGAGTATCTTTAATGTTTAGATAGTATATTAGCAGCATGCAATAATTACATCATAAGTTCTCAAGCAGAGGCAGTCTATTGCAGGGACCTTCTTTGCTGCCAGTTATCATAGATTGTTTTAAGTTAGAAAACTGAATAGCAACACTGAATACTGTAGAAATGCACTTTGCTTAGTAATACTTGGGTTGTTGCAATATTTACTTATCCATTTGGTTGTTACAGAAAAATTCTTAACTGTAATTGATGATTGCTGCCGTAATAGTATATTGCCAGTATTTCTACCTCTAGTAATGGGTTTTATGTGCTAGATTTTAATATCCTTGAGCCTGAGCAAGTGCACAAGTCTTTTTAAAAGAAACATGGTTTACTTGCACAAAACTGATACATTTTGAGAGATTGTAAGTGCCCTTGAAGTGGTCTTTGTGAGTGTGAAACTAATGGTGAGAATTTGAATTGGTCCCTTGTATTATAGAATTGAAATTAAGTCTACTTAATTTATCAAGTCATGTTCATGCCCTGATTTTATATACTTGTATCTATCAATAAACATTGTGATACTTTAAAAAAAAAAAAACATTGATGGAAAGGGAAATACTAAACTCTAGAAGTTATGGTTTACAGATGAGCAATATTACCACCTAGACACATTCACCAAGCAGTCTCATGTGGGCCTTAATTAAAGCTTAATTCTGCATTTCTTCTAGTAATTATATGTGCAGCCTGCTGTTAAATGAAGAATACTCTTTATTTTCCTGGACCTCTTAAGAATATTGCAATCCAAGGTTGGGACTACAAATTAATACTAAGAGGTTTAATTACTAGAGCATATTTTATGACATTTATATGAAATAATAGACTGAGCATAACAAAATTTTTAAAAGTAGCACTATCATATGCCAGACACCCTCCTCAATCTACTGTCTGCCTTAGTCCTCACAAAATTAGATTTAGTCGTACTGCTATGACTGTTACCAAAAGCCAGACCCTATATAGAACTTATGATGTATTAGCCATTGTTCTAAGTACAGACACACATACACACACACACACACACACACATGCATGAATGTATGAAGTTGTTTAATTCTTATAATCACTCTATGAGATAGGCATTTTTATCCCTGTTATATAGATGAGGAAATAAAGGGTCAGAGGCACTAAATAATGATTATTCAATAGGTATTAATTAAATGTCTCCTCTTGTTGGATATTATGTAAGCACAGGGGATATAAGGATTAATATGAAAGAAGTGTTCCTGGAGCCTTCAGTCTAGTGAGGAATACAGATTTTAAACTGATAGCACCAAGAGTTATTACTCATTAGCATAGAATTTCTATAATGAAGAATTTTATAAGAGAGTATATGATATAGAGGTAAAATCTGATCTCCAGAAAGGGAAGCTTTTCTCTAAGCCATAATAGCAGATTAGAACAGCTTCCCAGGGAAAGGCGGAGGGAGGAGAGTGAAGACAGCAAGGGTTTGAACTGCACTGTCCAATGAAGGACATGAAAAACGGCTAGTGTAAATTTAGGTGTGCTGTAAGTCCAGTATACACAAAAACTTCTACATGTTATTACAAAAATAAAAAGAAAGTAAAATACCTTGTTCATACCTCCATTTTTATATAGACTACTTCTCAAATGTTAATGTTTTATATATATTGGGTTAAATAAAAAAATACTATCAAAATTAACTTCACCTGTCTAATTTACATTTTTAGTGTGGCTACTAGAAAATTTGTAATTACACATCAGACTTGCTTTGTGGTTCATACTATGTATCTATTGGGCAGGATGACATAGGGTTTCAGACAAAAACAAATGCCAGAAGCTTGGAGGACTCATTGGTGAGAAGCAGACCTGTGAGGCTGCAGTAGGTTAACTATGATGTGGAAAAAGCTGAGGCTGGAGATAGAGGCAGGTTAAGGGCACACACCTAGGACTTTGGTGTCAGACACTAGGGTATTCTTGCTTCTTCATTCAACCAACAGCCAGGGTTCTCATCACTCTGAAAGCTCTGGGATACACAGATCCATGTTCCTGGAGTTTACATTCTTCAAATGAGCTGCTCAGAAAGAATGTACCAAAAACTGAAAATGAGAAAAATGATTCATCTCTGCCAATTCCCTGAATGAGCAAGATTTTTGGCCCAGGATGTGGCACTGGGAAAATAATATAGTTTACTTTCTTACTGGTTACCCTACCCTCTCTCTTCTTTTTACTACCCTTCCTCTGTGGTTAACCATGTTCTCTTTTTTCCTGTTTTTCTTTTTTTTTTTTCCTAGTGGCAATCTCCCATTAAGAAGATCCCTGGGGGTCCACTCTCATACCTCTTGTGCTAAACCCTACCACTTTCTGAAGGAGCTAATCCTATCTCAGTGCAATGTATATATTGTTCTAGGGCTTATTACATTCTTCTTTGAGTTTTAGTTGTATTCCACCCCCACCCCCACCCCCCGATAAAGCAAGGTAATTTACTGAAGCAGAAGTGATACTAAATGACTGTTACAGTTACTGCCGTAACTAACTGAATAAATAAAAAGAGAAAAGGAAACACCAAAGAAATACAATCAAAAATTTTTGTAACATGTATAATATTGGTCATCTTGTATTTATAAGCACCAAAATCTATTTTAAAAGAGAGTGTGTGCACATGGCGTGTGCATGCATGTGTGTGTGTCTGTATGAGACCCTCATTGTGTGTGTCTGTCTGTGTAAGACCATCATCTAGGCCAGAGTTGAGATGTCAGTGTGGACAGCTGTACTTTTCTCTCTCATTCACAGTAACTAAAGTGTGTTTGTTGTATTTTAAAGAAAATTTCTGTTGGAATCCCCCCTCTGAGTACATGGTAGCTAAAGTGACCTGTGTCATTTTTATTGATATGTGTCTACTATTTTAATGGAAGCCTAGTTAAAGATTAACTAGCTAATCTTTATGATGATAGAATTTATTTGCTTTGAATTTTCATAAGATTTATTGCGGGGCTTCCTATTGCTCTCCTACAAGAGATTTGGATGGTCCTTTCACCCACCCTCTCTCTCCTGTTCTCAGTTTTTTGCTTATTAAAAGAATATTTAATGGCTGTAATTCTACCACATACCCTGAACATGGCCCTGAGACTGTAAAATTCAATCTACCCAGGAAGAAAGTATGTAAACGTAAGCTGTAGCTGCCATAGCTATGTTGAAGAAGCATGGATGTGGTTTACAGGTGATAAAAAGCATAATCCATGAAAGAGGTATTGTTTCAGATGATTCTTGACAAAAACTTGCCTTTAAAATGATGGAAAGAAATTCCAGATAGAAAAATCGGAACAGCAAAATTTTAGGATAGTGACAAAAAGTCACATTCCAGAAAGCACAAGTAGTTTGGGGTAGCTGGAATGTAGGCTATAAGGACATTAGCATATTGGAAATTAAGTTGGAGAAATGGGCAGAGGTTCAGTTAATGTCATGTTAAATAATTTAGGCTTTATCCTGTAGACAGAAAGACACTAAAGACATTTTTCAACAAAATGGTATGTAAGTAGCTTTGTGTTTGAGAAAGAACATCCTTGCAGTAATATAGAGGTTACTTCCTATGTGTGCTACCTTGTTCATTTATATTTAAAAATTCTGAAAGAATGAGACCTCCTGTTTCAGTTTCTTTCTTCCCAAGGAACTCAGTGTAGTCCTCAGCAAATAATAGGAACTTACGCATCTTTATTGAAAAGAAGTGAATATTATTGGAGCATGTTTCTTTAAGTAGAACATAAGCTTTGGCACAACACAAACCTAAGTTAACAGCCTAATTCTACTTCTTACTAGTTGTGTATCATTATTGAGCCTCAGTTTCTTCATCTGTCAGAATGGGAATGAAAATATCAAGTACAAATATTACTGAGAAATTTGCTTGGTGCATAGACATTCCTCAGTCAGATTTTGTGTTTATACCTTGGTATATACAACGACTGTCGTGTATTCTTAAATTATTCCTCTCCCAGCGTGTATCTTCAAAACAAACTGAATGAAATGATGTTAGATTAGATCGCCATAAAAACAAAACAGCCAACTACTACTGAAAAGAATTTATTTTAAACTTTATTAGTACAATATGTCAGCTACAGAAAAGAAAGAGAAGATTTTAGTGAAACCACTTTAAATTCTAAACAACACATATCAAAAGTTTAGAGCAAGAATCAAAGCCTAGCTACACATTGGGTCTTAAGCACATTCTAACTGACCCTGAACAAAAATCCAAATTCTATTCTGCACAGATGGCAGAAAGCAATATTCCTGTGCTGCCAAAAATATGTGTGGGCTGAGAGAAGCACTAGATGACTTATTAAAATTGTTCTTGGACTTCCCTGGTGGCGCAGTGGTTGAGAGTCCGCCTGCCAATGCAGGGGACACGGGTTTGTGCCCCGGTCCGGGAAGATCCCACGTGCCACGGAGCAGCTGGGCCCGTGAGCCATGGCCGCTGACCCTGCGCGTCCAGAGCCTGTGCTCTGCAACGGGAGAGGCCACAACAGTGAGAGGCCCGCGTACCGCAAAAAAAAAAAAAAAAAAAAAAAAAATTGTTCTTTTAGCATCACCTTTGATGAGGGCTTCAAGACATTTCAAACTAAATGAAAAACTCAATGACCTATAGAATGCAAAATGAATATAGGATGCTGTTGCTTTGACGGGATGTATTCCCAATGTGGAATAAGATTTCAAATTGGAGTACTATGTAGAGACAAAAACACCAACTGAAACTGCTAACAAAGTTTATAATCTGAGCTGGGGAGATAAAAGGGTGGAAAGTCTTCCAAATAGTTGCATTTAGCATTGGGTGCAGCCCAGTTTTCATTCCAAGTTCTTCCTTGGGAATGTACAGTTACTCCTGGGGAAGTCTCCATCAAAATTTTCTCAACACACATTTAGCTCTGGCTAAATCCAGATTTACTGCCCTCTGGGACCTAGTTCCTCTGGTTTGCCAATCCAAGTGATGCTTTTTCAACCCTTGTATTGGCTGAATTATTTTAAAAGTTTTAAATGATAGTTTGAAGTTCCTTTTTTTTTTTTTTTTTTAAATTAGCTCACTGTGCCTGTGGACCAGATGGCAGTGAATGCTGCTGCTGTTAATTTAAATAAATAAAAATAAGAGGTCAGGCAGATTTTCAAATGTTCTGTGTGAAGCAAAGAACAACATGCATCCCCCAACTTCTTTTCTTTCTTGTCTTTTTCTTTAAAATGTTCAACTTCAATGGAAAATTCAATCAGCATATCTCTGATTCCTTTATACTTAACACATCAGAATGTTTTTTAAATGCTAGTTGATATCAAAGATACATTATGAAGATTTGTGTAGGTAGTTTCCAGCCTTTGGTTTTAGAAAGAGAAAAGTTGCATTTATGTTAAATGAATCTAAAAAGGTGGATTTTGGTGCTACGCTTGAACTCCACAAATGATAACTCCACAAATGATAACCTCCAATCTCAAGAAAATATATTTCTCCATAGACATTGTTATAATATGCAGTTTTATGAGGCATAATATCCTCATGCACACTCTCCTTTGTCATAAAAGTAAAAGGGTAACAAGTGGGTGTTTGAAAAGGGTAAAATTATTGAAACAGTAGAAATGACTCTGGGCATAAAAATAATTGTTGAAAAAATAAGTGTTTAACTTGGATGGTTTTAGCATTTGTGGCAATTAATGCTTATGTATATCCATGAATTAAGAATCTATACACATTAAGGATTGGGATGGACAGGAACAGATAGAGACCAGAAAGTTTTGTTTGAAATGCCATTATTAAGGTCAGTTAATCTCCCTGTAACAGTAATATATGTTTAGGTATGCCCAAGTAACAAAGAACCCCTCAAATTTCAGTTATTAGCTTTAGTTGTGGGGATTAAAATAAGGGTCCTATTCATTGTGGCAATTCAGGGATCCAGGCTGAAAGAATTTTATCTAAGTGTACTTCTACATTAACCACAGCGGTACAAAGGCAATCTGATGAATTGTGGCCTCCCTCTTTAAATTTTCATCCAGGAGTGACATATCACTTCATCTCTCATTTCTTAGAAAAAAACACAAGTCACATTCCCACACCCAATTTCAAAGAGAATAGGAAAATTCAATCCAACATTTGCCTAGACTGCTAAGAGCCTGAAGTATTTGGTCAATTCCACTTAGGTCTACTGCTCTAACCAAAGAAGCCAGGAATGCAAGACCCAGAGAGTGTGTCACCAACGTTCTTAGAAGCCACCTCAAATCAAAATTTAGGAAGCTATTTCACATCAAAAAGAACAGGGTTGAAGCCATTAAAGTGAGAGTAAAATATGAAACAGTTGAAACAAAATGGAAGGAGATTGGTGAATTTTGGTGACTGTCTTACATAGAGAGGGATCTTCTTTAACTCTAAAATAGTCCTAACTCATTGTATTAAGATTAGTTTGTGTATCTTAAAAGTACAAGGTCAAAGCTGGTAACAAATCTGAGAGACTGTGAATCACCAACAAACTCTTCTCTCTTAGTATTTGATAGTTGTATTTGTGCCATTCAATGGATTGAATTTAATTCACTATATGACTGTGCTTTAACAACTTTAAAAACAACAACAAAACCTTTTCCTTTCTAACCTATATGGTGTGCAGTTGCTAAAACTTGACTACAGAGATGATAAAGTCAAGTCTTTTTCTCCTTGGATTGAGGTATTCCCATAAGAACCTTTGTTTTCCAGATGTATTTTCCCATTTTGAAGATTCTTCTATATCTAAAACCTTCATTCTTCTTTTGGCACATTTGAAGCCCATTTGTGCTCTTCAGTAAGCCACAGTGGAAAGATTCTAGGGTTCAGGGTCAAACAACAGGAATTTGAGTGCCAACTATGCAGTTTTAACTATGAGTCACCCTAGCATTGCCTTAGTTTTATCATCTGCACAATGAGGATAATGTTACTTATTTTGCATTGTTTTATAAACATAAAATACTATTTTAAAAAACATGGCTTAAAATTCAAAAGGTAATAGACATGGATTAAATATTTATTTCCTGGACAAACTTTAATGGCAGTATTATTTTAAGGGAGGCTGTATACCATAGTATTTAAAAGTAGAAATAAACTACCTTTGTTTAAAATTTGTATGGAAAAACAAAAGACCCTGAATAGCCAAGACAATCTTGAGACAGAAGAACAGAGCTGGAGGAATAACAGTCCCTGGCTTCAGACTATACTATAAAGCTACAGTAATCAAAACAGTTTGGTACCGGCACAAAAACAGACACATAATTCAGTGGAACAGAATAGAGAGCCCAGAAATATACCCACACACTTATGGTCAATTAATCTATGGACAGATGAGGGAAGAATATACAATAGAGAAAAGACAGTCTCTTCAATACATGATGCTGGGAAAACGGGATGGCTACATGTAAAAGACTGAAATTAGAACATCCTCTAACACCATATACAAAAATAAACTCAAAATAGATTTAAGATAAAGTAAAGATATAAATGTAAGACCAGATACCATAAAAATCCTAGAGGAAAACAGGTGGAACACTCTTTGACATATTGACGTTGCTAAATCATAGCAGTATTTTTTTGGATCCATTTCCTAAAACAAAGGAAATAAAAGCAAAAATAAACAAATGGGACCTAATTAAACGTAAAAACTTTTGCACAGCAAAGGAAACCATTGACAAAATGAAAAGAAAACCTACTAAATTGGAGAAAATATTTGCAAATGATATGACTGATCAGGGGTTAATATCCAACATATATAAACAGATCACACAACTCAAAATCAAAAAACAACAAACAACCCAATTAAAAAATGGCAGAACTGAATAGACATTTTTCCAAAAAGGAAATGCAGATGGCTAACAGGCATATGAAGAGATGTTCAACATCATCAGGGAAATGCAAATCAGAACCACAATGAGATATCACCTCACACCTGTCATGATGGCTAGCATCAAAAAGAACACAAATAACAAATGTTGGCGAGAAGGTGGAGAAAAGGGAATCCTCATACACTGTTGATTAGACTGTAAACTGGTGCAGCCACTGTTAAAAACAGTATGGAGGGTTCTCAAAGAACTAAAAATAGAACTCTTTGATATATATATATATGAAAAAAACAGCAATTCCACTCCTTGGTATATATCTGAAAAAAACAAGAACACTAATTTGAAAAGTTCCATGCACCCTGATGTTCATAGCAACATTATTTACAATTCCCAAGATATGGAAGCAACTGAAGTGTCCATCAACAGATGAATAGATAAAGAAGATGTGATTGAGATACATACATATATATATATATATATATATATATATATCTCACAATGGAATACCACTCAACTTAAAAAAGATAGAAATTTTGCCATTAGCACCACATGAATGGACTTGCAGGGCATTATGCTAAGTGAAACAAGTCAGAGAAAGACAAATACTGTATGATATCACTGATATGTGGAATCTTAATAAAATACAACAAACTAGTGAATATAACAGAACAAGGAAACTCACCAATACAGAGAACAAAGTAGTGGTTACCAGTGGGGAGAGGGAAGAGTGAGGGGCAATATGGGGTAGGGTAGAAAGATATAAACTATTAGGTATATAATAAGCTACAGGGATATACTGCACAACACAGGGAATATAGAAAATATTGTATAATATCTATAAATGGAGTATAACCTTTAAAAATTGTGACTCACTATATTGTACACATGTAACATATAATATTGTATATCAACTTGTATATTTAAATTAAAAAATTAAAATAAAAACCAAACCTACATCAACCACTGTGTAACCTTTGGCAAGTCATCTTTGAGATGACTTGAGATACATCTTTCCCATCAGTTAAATTGGAATGATGATAAGAATGCCAACTTTATGGTATTGATGTAAAATTAAAGGCAGTAATCTCCCCAAAATTAGCTTTATGCCTGGCAGACAGTGAGTACTCAAAACACGTTAGGTATTATTACGGAGTTCAACATGTGAAAATGCTTTGTAAGCTATCATATGATGCAAATGTTAGTTAGAACATCATTATTCTTATTAGTGTCATATTTCATTTTCTTGAAAGGAATCATAATAACACTATCATGCTCCATAGATTACTGATAGTTACTCAAATTAATGTGCCCCAATGATAATAACTTTGTCATTGATATACTAACTGTTAGAGAAGGAAATAAACTGTCAGTGGTTTTCAGTGTATTTTTGGAAATGGAAATATTTTTGCTTTTCCCCAAATGAACCAAATAGAAAATCTTAAAAAAAAAATTAAATCTGAAATTGTATGTGGTGGGTTGGTTTTGGAATAATGCCTTAGTCCTTTCTGTTTTGAACAGTTTATTATTTATACTCTATATCATATTCTTTATTCTTACCTTTGTTTTCCTGAATCACTTATATGCTGATTAATATAAACCATGTTTTAACTCAAATGAGTTAATAGAGCTGAGAAATTATACAATATAACTATTTTAATATCAAATTAAAGGCTAACCTTAAAACAGAAATCTTGAAGACATACAGAGCCTGTTCTGTTTCTCTATCTCTTGGTCTGCCTGTTTCTCTCAGTCACTTCCTTACTCACAAATATAGACACATATGCTTTCCCTTTTCACAAAAAAAGCTGGTCCTATCAGCAATAATATTAAAAAAGCTTGAACATTCCATACATTTTATCAAATATGAATAATCTATTATGTTTGAAGAAGTCACATTTTAATTTTAGATAATTCATACCGATTAAATACACAGCACTTCAGACTGAAAACCAGGGGTAGGCTTGCAGATAAGGATTCTAGCCTGGAAAATCTTACAGTTCGGTAGGAAAGATAGGCAAGAATACAACTAAGTTTAAAAGAAGCCAGTGCAGTACGCATTCCAAATGGGGTTTGAAGCAAATTGCCATGTGTTCAGGGTAGGAAGAGTGATTAATTCAGGATGGAGGCATCAGGAAAGGTTCACAAATGCATTCCATCATCATTTGTGTGGTGTGGGTCGGGGAGCGCAGGATCATTTTAGGTTCTTTATTTTTGACTTCCAACCAGGCTCTAATGAATTTCCAAGGGACTCTCCCCTTGGATCAGCTCTTCCCTCCAAAGAACAACGTCCATCCCCACCTCCCAACCTTTTGATCGTTCATGCATTGATCTCTGAGAAAGCTTTTGTCAAATGATGAGTAATTACTCATTTCCCTACATTTCCTGGGTACTGGGTATTTCAAGTGACATTTTCTGTACATCAGGGATTTAAATCAAGACACAAACCATATTTTTGAAAAGTGGCTATCTTTTGTTTCTTTGTTTTACATTCAAACCATTTCTCTGGGCAGTATTTGTTCCATTGTTTCATTAATGTGTGGACAAAAGTTTTAATGATCTAATCAAATCAATGTGTCATTTATCAGAAAGAAGGAAAATGTGTGTGTGTGTGTGTGTGTGTGTTTAAGCACAATGTTTTGTACTATCAGGTTTGTAGGGGAGGTAGATATGCAAACAATGAAATAACCTACAGCAAAGCAAAATATGAATTGAGCTCAGATAAAAAAGGGACAGTCTTCAACTATTTGGGGTGAGATATTTTCTTCTCTCTCCTGCCCCATCCTACCCCAGACATGGAGAACACTTTAAACCTATAGAGTTTGTAAACAAGCAATGTTCATTCAAAGCCTATTGTTTAAATAAAAGTTGTCATGTCTGCTCTTATATTTTGCAACTGCTAGGAAGGTATTTGAATTCAGTTAGTCTTCAGAGAATCTAAATTTACATTGTTATAGTTGTAAATATACCAGAGTCCATTGGATGGTATATTTCCCTTTACTCTTCCTAGTCAGCTGCCCCTTCATACGTCTTCTTCCTCTGGACACCCAGAAATGCCTAGGTTCCTTTTCTTCCTCCTCCTCTGGATTTCCTCCCTTTCTCCCTTTAGGGCCTAGCTTTATTGTCCTACTTTGTACATGAGCTAGTAAGTTCCATTTCATGCCACTGCTACTTTGGTTGGAGATAGTGGAGCCTTCACCATGGAGTCTCTAAGACACTCTACTTCACTCCATACACAGCATAAGTTCAACCAATTATTGTGCTTAGATGTTATCTTCCCAACCAAGAGTGAAAATGGAGGGATTCCAAGGGCTGGAGACAGAGAACTTCTATCTATCCTACCAGATTTGCATACATTCTACAAGATATTGGAGATCCATGAAAATTATGTTTTCAGGAATTGTAATACCATGAGAAAAAGCTTATATTATAATATTAAATTTAAATAGCAGGACACAAAAATTGTGTACAAAGTAGAACACAAGAATTATAGAAACATTGGTCAAAGACAAAATAAGAAAGAAAAGAAATGAAAAAAAAGGACAGGTAAAATACAAGATGCTATTAGTATTTGTTTGGTACTATTGCACTATGGTAAAAACTATGGGTGCCTTTTTTTCTGCCTTTTTTTTCTTTCTGTATCTCTCTCTCTCTCTCTGATATTCATTAATCACAATACCTATATAAGTAATAGCATTATTGAAGAAACACAATCTGTTAACAATATACATTCTTCATTTTATAAGCAAATGCATACATTAATTAATGGTGTATTAAGAATACATAACTCTTTCTGGTTTCATTAGATTGACATGTGATAACACTATTTGTTTAAAATGTTTCTTAGTTTTTTTAACACATGTGAAACATACACACACTAGAGCTTCCTTCTAAGTGATAATTACAGAAGAAAGTCAACTTGCATTGTATGAATTGTATAAAAATAGATTGCTGAGAAGGTTAAAACATTAACCAGGTATTATCAATACAGTGCTGATTAATTATTTCTACTTTGGGGAGTAAAATCACTATGTCAACCTGTAAAGGAAGGAGAATAACGATTTGAGGAGTGATTTAAAACATGACTCATGTAGTAGAAGGCAAGAATTCCTTCTGTTTTTTTTCTTAAATTCATCTCCCTCCAGTGCCACAATACTTCTGACTAGAAAGGCTTAAAAATCTTCTTTTTAAAGGTAAGAAGGGGAGAAAAATCCTTCTACAGAATTGTACTTTCCAAGTTTTCATTTGCGCGATGCTTTCCTTCCCCTTGATATTATGTGTTGAGAACAACTGAATTATGACCTTGACTTCCAGTCAGATCCTGTTGAGTCACAGAAGATAAATTGATGAGCAGTGCTAAAGTTAAGGCTCATAATTCAGTTGTCCAAAGTACATCCCACAAAAGCAGTTTGTATGAGCAATAAAAAATGGGGGAAAACTGCTAGGAATGGTCCCTTTTCCATTTTGTTTTGGTTCTTGGAGAGAGTTTTGCCCAATAAATGTGTTTTGCATTCTTCAAATTTAATGCCTTTTGAGCCAAATCTAGAAAATGACTGGGTTTCCAAATTTGATGTTTATTATCTATAGAAAAATTCAGGTTTCTTAAAAAAAGTAAAGGATGCTTTCATGCAGTAACACAGCAATATCAGGCCCAGAATTTGTGCAGGGAATTCTGACTTCTCCCCTGTATATGTCATTCACCCATAAAATCTTAAATTTATGCAACTCCATGCATTGAATATATTTTATATGCAGGATTAAATGATATGTTTAATGTGTGTTTTATTGGCTAATCTATAAACTTCAACATCTTTAGTGTTCACTTTTGTGTCTCATGTTAAGCAGAGGGCCTAGCACATAGTCTAAGCACATAATCAATATCCAGTAATTTGAGTATTAACTACAATACTCCATAAGTATTATTTATAGAGTTTCTACTATGTATCGGGCACTGTGATTGTCATATAGGAACAACAACAGCAGCAAAAACAAACAATTAGCTTTTATTGAATTGTTAATATGTGCTGAGAATTATGTCAGGTACTTCATACTCGTTTAATTTCCAAAATAAGTTTAAAAGATCGGGGTCATCACTTTTTATATTTTACAGATAAAGATGTTGAGGGTAAGGCAGGTTAAATAATTTTCCTAAATTGCAGAGCTAAAAGGCAGAATTAGAATCTTACACAACACTGACTTTGCATGCATCACCTTATTCAGTCATTACAATAAGTACACAGGTAGATATTATTACACACTTATTTCTCAGATGATAAAACTGAAACTAACAGAATCTAAGGAAAATGCTTTTTTTTTTTTAAATAGAAGAGATGAAGAAAAAAATTGAACCCAGTTCTGAATGCCTTTAAGGTTAATGCTCTTCCCCTGAGAAGCAGGTTCTTTGGTGGTTTTAAGTGGATTTTAGAGATTGAACCCTCACTCAAGAAGCTAAGGACTGTGAAGAGGTTAAGAGATATACAGAAATGACACAAAGCAGGAAGTGACAAATGCTATGAAAGAAATGTGGACAGATAACAACATCTTATGGGAGTTTTAAGAAAGGAGGCAGAATCATGAAGAGCTTCACAAAAGAAGTAGCATTCAAATTTTCCTTGAAGCACAGGTGGATCTAGGCATAAAAGGATATAAATGCAATAAGCCATGGATCCAAAACATTGGGTTGGAGCATATGCTTTGTAAAGGAGAGAGAAGATAGGTACACTATATAGTGCTAAGGATTTCAGTACTACAATCCCTCAGAAAGTTTTTTTTTTAAAGAGACTGTTCATACAGATCGTAATATATGATGTACAACAAATCAACTTTCTTCAAGTCCTTTCTGTACGTAATTTTTAAAAGATGAAACAAACTGACATTAATTGAACAGCTACTCTGTGGAGGGTCCTGTAATAGGAATAGGGGTGAGGGGAGAGGGGGAGGTCCACCAAAAACGCTGGCAGAGTGGCTAACCTAGAGGGGACTAATGAGACTGTAATCAGTTGGAGAGCGAACCTTCAGCCAGAACAAAATAAAAAGCTAAGCGGCCCATACAAAAATTGAATTTACAACTGGCCTCATTTAGTGCCCTGTTCTAGCTAATTGGGCCGTATGTTAACACACTGGGCATGCAGCAATGTTGGAAGATAAATGAAAAAGCGCTCCTCTTCCAACTCCACTATCATGGATGTATGGAGTACCAGATGGTGGCACGTTATAAATGGAATGAGTCATTCTGGAGGCACATCTGAAGTACCAATAAATATGGGGTTCACATAAACAGAGGTTTATCTACAAGCACCTTCTCTAAACAGAGGTGGAGAAAAGAGTCAACAGTGATTTTGGACAGAGCACTGGACTGAGAATCTGGAGACTGAAGGTTTAATACTGCTGACCACATTTGAACCTACTCCTCCCTGTCTTTGGAGTTCACTTCCCCCAGAATTTTGTAAGCCTGACTCCTTCTCAGATTTTATTTATCATCTCGGTTATCTGTCCTCAGACAGCTTTCCCTGACTAAAAGCCTTAAAGTAAATCTTCCTTCATATTCTCGACCTCACCACTGTATTGATTTCCTCCAAATATGTGAAATTTTTAATTTACTTGTTCATTATGTTCCACCTACACTAGAATCTAAGCTCCATGAGGGCAGGGATTTTTTTTCCTGTCTTGTTTATCAGTATATCCCCAATGTCTAAAATAATACCTGGTTCATGTTAAATGCTCAATAAATATTTCTGAGTAATGAAATTGTGGCTTTGCCCTATACCATCTGACTTAAGACAAAACATTTGGTCTGATACAGTGCTGTCATTATTATTAGTGAGTATAAAAAATAGCAACGCTGTATGCTGTTATAAAGATCAAAACTGTCAAATCATGTGAAGGCCCTTCAAAATTTGTATGGGATAATAGAACATGAGTTTGCCATTTTCAGTAAAAGAGAACAGTCATGGAAGGATAAAGCTTAACGGCCAAAAGGAGATACCAAGTGTCTTTTTGAATAAGGTGGTAGGAGATGGTGTGTCCTTATCCAATTCTGTTTTCTATGCTGTTTCAATTTCTGTCATTTGTGAGGTCCCTCGTAACTCCAGAACATGATGAATTACTGATGATACAGCAGATTTTTTTTTCTTAACACCTTTATTAGAGTATAATTGCTTTACAATGGTGTGTCAGTTTCTGCTCTATAACAAAGTGAATCAGTTATACATATACATATGTCCCCATATCTCTTCCCTCTTGCATCTCCACTCCTCCCACCCTCCCTATCACACCCCTCTAGGTGGTCACAAAGCACCAAGCTGATCTCCCTGTGCTCTGTGGCTGCTTCCCACTAGTTATCTATTTTACATTTGGTAGTGTATATATGTCCATGCCACTCCCTCATTTTGTCCCAGCTTACCCTTTCCCCTCCCCTTATCCTCAAGTCCATTCTCTAGTAGGTCTGCATCTTTATTCCCATCTTGCCCCTAGGTTATTCTGACCATTTTCTTTTTTTTAGATTCCATATATATATGTTAGCATATGGTATTTGTTTTTCTCTTTCTGACTTACTTCACTCTGTATGACAGTCTCTAGGTCCATCCACCTCACTACAAATAACTCAGTTTTGTTCCTTTTTATGGCTGAGTAATATTCCATTGTATATATGTGCCACATCTTCTTTATCCATTCATCTGTTAATGGACACTTAGGTTGCTTCCATGCCCTGGCTATTGTAAATAGAGCTGCAGTGAACATTTTGGTACATGACTCTTTGTGAATTATGGTTTTCTCAGGGTATATGCCCAGTAGTGGGATTGCTGGGTCGTATGGTAGTTCTATTTTTGGTTTTTTAAGGAGCCTCCGTACTGTTCTCCTTAGTGGCTGTATCAATTTACATTCTCACCAACAGTGCAAGAGGTTTCCCTTTTCTCCACACCCTCTCCAGCATTTATTGTTTGTAGATTTTTAGATGATGGCCGTTCTGACTGGTGTGAGATGATCTTTCATTGTAGTTTTGATTTGCATTTCTCTAATGATTAATGATGTTGAGCATTCTTTCATGTGTTTGTTGGCAGTTGGTATATCTTCTTTGGAGAAATGTCTATTTAGGTCTTCTGCCCATTTTTGGATTGGGTTGTTTGTTTTTATTGAGCTGCATGAGCTGCTTGTAAATTTTGGAGATTAATCATTTCAGTTGCTTCATTTGCAAATATTTTCTCCCATTCTGAGGGTTGTCTTTTGGTCTTGTTTATGGTTTCTTTTGCTGTGCAAAAGCTTTAAAGTTTCATTAGGTCCCATTTGTTTATTTGTGTTTTTATTTCCATTTCTTTAGGAGGTGGGTCAAAAAAGATCTTACTGTGATTTATGTCACAGAGTGTTCTGCCTATGTTTTCCTCTAAGAGTTTGATAGTTTCTGGCCTTACATTTAGGTCTTTAATCCATTTTGAGCTTATTTTTGTGTATGGTGTTAGGGAGTGATCTAATCTCATACTTTTACATGTACCTGTCCAGTTTTCCCAGCACCACTTATTGAAGAGGCTGTCCTTTCTCCACTGTACATTCCTGCCTCCTTTATCAAAGATAAGGTGACCAAATGTGTGTGGGTTTATCTCTGGGCTTTCTATCCTGTTCCATTGATCTATATTTCTGTTTTGGTGCCAGTACCATACTGTCTTGATTACTGTAGCTTTGTAATATAGACTGAAGTCAGGGAGCCTGATTCCTCTAGCTCCGTTTTCTTTCTCAACATTGCTTTTGCTATTCGGGGTCTTTTGTATTTCCATACAAATTGTGAAATTTTTTGTTCTAGTTCTGTGAAAAATGCCAGTGGTAGTTTGATAGGGATTGCATTGAATCTGTAGATTGCTTTGGGTAGTAGAGTCATTTTCACAATGTTGATTCTTCCAATCCAAGAACATGGTATACCTCTCCATCTATTTGTATCATCTTTAATTTCTTTCATCAGTGTCTTAAAATTTTCTGCATGCTGGTCTTTTGTCTCCTTAGGTAGGTTTATTCCTAGATATTTTATTCTTTTTGTTGCAGTGGTAAATGGGAGTGTTTCCTTAATTTCACTATCACATTTTTCATCATTAGTGTATAGGAATGCCAGAGATTTCTGTGCATCAGTTTTGTATCCTGGTACTTTACCAAATTCATTGATTAGCTCTAGTAGTTTTCTGGTAGCATCTTTAGGATTCTCTATGTATAGTATCATGTCATCTGTAAACGGTGACAGCTTTACTTCTTCTTTTCCAATTTGGATTCCTTTTATTTATTTTTCTTCTCTGATTGCTGTGGCTAAAAATTCCAAAACCATGTTGAATAATAGTGCTGAGAGTGGGCAACCTTGTCTTGTTCCTGATCTTAGTGGTAATGGTTTCAGTTTTTCACCACTGAGGACGATGTTGGCTGTGGGTTTCTCATCTATGGCCTTTATTATGTTGAGGAAAGTTCCCGTATGCCTACTTTCTGGAGGGTTTTTATCATAAATGGGTGTTGAATTTTGTCAAAAGTGGCAGAGGCCAGCGGGATGTTGCACCAGCCCGAGGCCTGCTGTGCGTTCTCCCTGGGAAGTTGTCCCTGGATCACGGGACCCAGGCAGTGGCTGTGGCTGCACAGGCTCCTGGGAGGGGCGGTATGGAGAGCAATATGTGCTTGCACATAGGCTTCTTGGTGGTGGCAGCAGCAGCCTTAGCATCTCATGCCCGTCTCTGGGATCTGCGCTGATAGCCGAGGCTCGCACCCATCTCTGGAGCTCCTTTAAGCTGCGCTCTTATTCCCCTGTCCTCGTGCACCAGGAAACAAAGAGGGAAGAAAAAGTCTCTTGTCTCTTCAGCAGCTCCAGACGTTTTCCCGGACTCCCTCCCGGCTAGCCGTGGTGCACTAACCCCCTACAGGCAGTGTTCACGCCGCCAACCCCAGTCCTCTCCCTGCGCTCCCACCGAAGCCCGAGCCTCAGCTCCCAGTCCTGCCCACCCCGGCGGGTGAGCAGAGAAACCTCTCAGGCTGGTGAGTGCTGGTTGGCAGCAATCCTCTGTGCGGGAATCTCTCTGCTTTGCCCTCTGCACCCCTGTTGCTGCGCTCTCCTCTGTGACTCTGAAGCTTCCCCCCGACCCACCCCCCGTTTCCACCAGTGAAGGGGCTTCCCAGTGTGTGGAAAGTTTTCATCCTTCAGAACTCCCTCTAAGAGGTGCAGGTCCTGTCCCTATTCTTTTGTCTCTGTTTTTTCTTTTGCCCTACCCATGTAGTTGGGGATTATCTTGCATTTTGGGAAGTCTGAGGTCTTGTACCAGCGTTGAGTAGGTGTTCTGTAGGAGTTGTTCCACATGTAGATGTATTTCTGATGTATTTGTGGGGAGGAAGGTGATCTCAGCATCTTACTCTTCCGCCATCTTGAAGCTCCTCCCGATACAGCAGATTTTAACAACCATTTATGGCTGTGTTTAACAGATTGACATTTCCCTATTTCCCATTTCTCAGGTCATATTTAAGATGCCAACACAGAAAATATGTGTGTGTGTGCGCCTTTATACTCATTTTCCTACTCATTGAGAACTGCCACAGTAGTCAATATTAAAAAATAAAGTGGCAAAAACTTACTGTACGGCCAGCACAGGGCCAAGCCTTATGTTTGACAGAATGAATTTGCCATTCCAGGGGCATACAACCTAGATAAGAATGTAAGTTAACTGTTTGAAAAAACAGTGCATATTGCCCTCCTACAGTAGCTTTATTCTGAAATAATAAAGATTAAATTGTCTAGCATAGAAAAGGAAGGAAATAGCATATAAGCAAAAAAGTTCTTATATTATCTTGTATATAGTTTGCTTGATAATAAGACTAGGAAGACAGAGGCCAAAACTAGGGAGCAGGGAATTATCTCAGGCAAAATAACAAGGAAATTGGACAGAGGTTGCCTTTCTAAATAACATATAAGAGACACCAAATTCCAAGCATGGAAAATATGAGGAACATCATTTATAGGAAAGGCGGTGGTGTAAAATTCCAGGAACAAATGGAGGAAAGAAGTAAACTATCATTGTTTGAGCACATATGCTCGGCAAAAAAGAATTTTATGTTATATTTTGTTTATCTTCTGGAAACCTTGCACTGGAGGTATCATTTGTAGTGGTTTACAGAAGAGCAAACTGTGGCTTACATAGTTTCACTGGTTTGTCCAAAGCCACACTATTACTATGTTAAACAGCCACTTTTGAATCTTAGGGGATATAGGGAGTTTAGAATACTTGTGTAAAAACAGGGTTTACTTACGTTCATATAACTTTTGTAGACTTATAGCCCAGCATCTTTGTGTAAATGCTTGCCTGTCTAAAACTGCCCCAAACTGAGTCTGATGTCTGAAATTTTTATGGTACTGCAGTAAATTTGAAGAGTCAACTTCGAAAGGAGATTGCAAAACCTTTACTATGACTAGCCCATATGGTAGCTTGTTTCACAGGAAAAGCTCAAGAAAAACACATTGAAAATCCTACTTTATGCAGTGAGTTTCCCAGAGATAAAGTGCTGTAGTTGTGGTGTAAATTTCTTTCTATTTATCTGGGTCTGTATCTTAAAAATCTAATTTGAAAGAAAAGTTTGTGATTAGGCACATTTATTTGGCTCTTTTAATAATAGCAGTTTAACTTTGAAAATTTTATAGAATTGATAATAATAATGATAAAAAAAATTAGGTAAAATGACAAACCAGGGTAAAAAATAAGATTGTAAGATTTTTTGTATTTTTATGCCTTACAAGTAATAATGTTTTTGTTTTATAGACTCTCATGCAGCATTGTTTGTTGGTGTTTATTTAATAAATATATACATATTCCGCATGTAGCAGAACTTGTGCTAGATGGCAA
Source organism: Leucopleurus acutus (assembly GCF_964270905.1). Lineage (NCBI taxonomy): Eukaryota > Metazoa > Chordata > Mammalia > Artiodactyla > Delphinidae > Leucopleurus > Leucopleurus acutus. Next base: position 22,074,580 of record NC_139162.1, read on the forward strand.
GGATTTAAAGACGCATATGGAAGTCTCTGTCCTTATGGAGCTCATAGTCCAGTGAATAAGACAGAAATAAATAATAATTTCAATTTAGTATATTAAAAACCGCAGTGATTTTGGACGAAGGCTGACCACCTTTGACTGATGGCTTCAAAGAAAACATACTATGAAATGTTTTCCCTTGGTTGAAGAAAACAAAGAGGTCCCCTTGCCAAAGCAAGGTGGGGTAGACCACTCATGAAAAGAGAGCAGTTCTGTGTGGTTGAAGCTTTTACCCATCTGCCTTGGAGTAAAGAAACCAGATTGAGAAGTAGTTCAGCTACCAATACTGAAGGGCCACAGATGCCATGCCACTGAATTTGAACCATTGTCTCATCTGTAATTGGAGCTCACAGTCACTTCCTTTTAGAATTAGCCTGGATAATCTAAAGCCCTGTCACGGATCCAGGGAAAACAAGCAGAAGCAAATGTAATACAGGATTGAATATTTCAGTCAGGAGAAAATAACATGACAGCGTTAAGCAGTGTGTGGTTGAACAGAAAGCATTAGCAATGATTATATATCAGTCTGAATCTTAGGCTTATAAGACAGCAGGTGCAGATAAATCTGATTTTTATCGCCTATGACATTTTCAAACAATGAAGTATGACTTTTTGAAATTTTTAACATCTTTCAGTACTTGCAGTCATGGTGTCAATGGTTTATAGGAAGCTTTTGCATGCCAATGCTCTAGACTTCAGGGAGTCACTCACTGTCTACAGTCTCGAAAAAAACCTTAGGGTTCTAGGGTTTTTGCCTCGATGACTGTATATATAAATTTCCATTAATTGTGCCCAAAATGAGACAGATAAACAGGCAGGCATAAACAACCCTCCATTTCTTCTTTCTTTTTGCTATTCTCCCTTCATTCTTCTTTCCCTCCTTTCTTTCCTTCCTTCAATAAACATTTTTTGAGAACCTACCCAGTGACTAACATGGCTGTCATGAGTGACTAAAACACAGTCTCTGTTCTCAGTGAAGTTACACCCTGGGGAAGGTGTGATGGAGTACAAGACCTAGATAATAAATATACAATTAATCAAATGATGATAAATAAGTAGGATGCACTGAAAAGATCTATGTTATGGCCGTTTCCAAATACAGTGACCAACCTGTTCTGGTTTGCCCCAGACTCTCCTACTTTTAGGGACTGAAATTCACATGTCCCAGCAGTGCCCCCAGTCCCAGATAAACTGAGTCAATTGATCACTACAAGTTCCATGAGCACATTGCCTTGTGAATGTTGAGCATCACCTGTGAATAAAGAGGGAGACTTTAAAAGGATATTTTCAGTTTAAGCCTTAACTGTATTTACTCAGGATACAGTTCTGTCTAAGCAACCAGTAGGGAGGGTTTGTCAGGTGTTTTTTCTTTTTTTATGCGAGCTACCAAAAAGTCTCCTGGGAAATAACTTTTCCAGAGGTCAAAAATAATTTAGTCACAACATTACGTTCATGGATAGCAGGGCAGTTATAGATGTAAGAGACGAGAGTGTCTGCTAAGACTGATCTGTAGTCTTATCTCTGTACATCTCAGAAGGAACATCTTCATGACTCCTTAGGGAAGCATAGGTGAGATCAGCTCTGGAGACAGAAGTATTTGGTAAAGTGGTGGAGAGGAGAGGTGAGGTAAATTTAAGGTATCTAGAGTAATGGAACAAAGGGTCAGGAAAAAATGAATAAATCTTGTTATAATATTTACTGCTATGCTGATATATACAAGAATACATTGATTAGAATAATGTAGTCAGTAATTGTTCAGAATTTACTTATCCAGCAATTTTAATGACCAATAAACAAAATGATTTACTTACTCATTTTTTAAAAAACAGCATTAAAAGAGTTAATTTAGGATACAGAGGTAAAGGATACCTAAATGTGTTAAGAATTTACTAAATGCTGGGTCTTACGCCAGATAATTTGCATAACTTATCTTCTAAATCCTCAACAGATTCAATAAAAAAATATATTGTTTTCCCCATTTCACAGATCAGGAGACTGAGTGTTAAGAACATGGGTTGACTTGGCCAAAGATCACACAATTAGTGAATGCCTCTACAGAATTTCAGTAGAAAAAATGGAATAACAATGATGCTATGAAAATTGTGCTAGTGGGTATGAACCAAATACTCTGAAAACACTGGAAAAAGGGTGGTTAATTTTGCATGCAGTCCTCCAGAAAGGCTTCATAATACATCTTCAGAATCCATGTTGGGGAATGCTGCCTTCAGGCACCACTTTATTATAGCTGAGGGTAATCACTGATGAAAATAATAATGATCCTGAGTCAACAAAAATTGATAAGCACTTTTTTATTAGTGTAAAAGCTTTAGGATAATTTTATGTAAAAATTTAATGAGAAACCTAACAAGTTTTAAGCTCATCATGGGCACTAGAGATGCATATCAGTTTGAAAGCTTTCCTTTAACCTGCTGAATTTTTCAGTTTTCAAGGGCAAGCAACCAAAAAAGGAATAAAGGAGAAATCAAAAGGGATAAAGCACTACTTATATTCAACGATCCTTAGGAAAGTCACCATCTGATTGGTGAAAGGAGATCTGGGGTTTTATTCTGACTTTTTCACCAACTAACTTTGGTCTTTAGGCTATTCCTTTAGCCATGTGGATTTCAGGATACATATATTAATACCTGTTCTCACTTCATAATTCAGTATTTCTTTTTAAGACCAAATGAGAAAACATATATGTTTGAAAATTAAAGATTACAGCAGATGACAAATAGTTCATGTTACTTAAATAATAAAATACTAATATCTAATAAAATAAAATATATAATTAATGGTTTAATTTTTATATTTTATAACTCCATTAGAATTCAATAAAATATCATAATTTATTATAATTTAATATTGTTACTGCTTTTTCTCTACTATTAGAAACTGAGATGATCCATGGTCTGCCTGCCTGGAATTAAAATTTAAAACAAACAAATAAACAAACAAAAACTAGACACTGTTGAACCCCTAAAATATTTCTACTAATTATATATAGTAATTATAACTTAAGTGTATATAAATTATGTATGTATAAAGCACATTCCATATGCCAGACACAGGGCTTTGTTCTTTCCAAAACTTATCTCTCCTGATTTTGCATTAGCAATATGACAGATTTAGTATTGGTTCCATTTTATACAAGTAGAAACTAAGACTCAGAGACATACCTGAGATTATATTACATATATAGGCATCCCTCAGAGACATTGTGAGTTTGGTTCCAGAACACTGCAACAAAGCAAATATTGCAATAAAGCGAGTCACAATTTTTTTGGTTTCCCAGTGCATATAAAAGTTGTTTATACTGTACTGTACTGTAGTTCATTAAGTGTACAAGAGCATTATGTATAAAAAATGTACATACCTTAATTAAAAAATACTTTATTACTAAAAATGCTAACCATCATCAGAACCTTCTATGCTCTGTGATCTAAGATCTATGATCTTTGCATACTAACGAAGATTATTGATCAAATGTCACTATAACAAATATAATAATAATGAAAAAAATTGAAATATTGCGAGAATTACCAAAATGTGACACAGAGACCCGAAGTGAGCAAATGCTGTTGGAAAAATGGTGCCAATAGACTTGCTCCATGCAGGGTTGTCATAAACCTTCAATTTGTAAAAAAAAATGCAATATCTGTGAAGCAAAATAAAGGAAAGCACAATAAAACGAAGTATGCCTGTATTGAATGGAGCTGAGGTTAAAGTAAGTACATCAGAGGTCCCGTAACACCACTTTTCCATCACACAAAAATACCTGCCCAGTTTATTGCTCAGAGCAGGAGTAAGAAGTGAATGAGGAAACATGGGCTACATATTCTTTAGTCTCTAAAGCAGTGCTCTCTACCTTAAATGCCTGCTATGTTAAGTCCTGTGTAGATCAGGCTAGTTTATAAGGCTATAGGGAGAAGACCGTGAGGCTCCTCAGAGAGCCTGCTGCTGTCCCCAGGCTTACTTAGTCTTTTTTATGTCTTTGGTGTGTTTTGGTATGATTCATTATCATCTTCATCTGACACACATGTATGTTCAGTCTGGAGCTGGAATGGGCCAGGACTTCCTGGTTGCTTTTGTGACTTTTGCTTAGAAGTAGTGTAATCTGGACTGTCTTGCATCTGTATTTCCAACTTGATTGAAATATTTTGTACCCAGGAATTTGATTTTACATTTCTTTGCCCCACCCCCTAATACCTAAAATAGTTCTATGTAAAACTAGACTATAAATGTCTGTTGGTTGTTTTTGTAACTGCAATGCTAAAAATTAAGGGTAAAAGGGGAAAAAAAGAAAACCTTTTGAATTCTCTCCCCTTGAAAATGCTCTTGCCTCAAGGATGATCTGAGGAATCAAGAAGCTACCACATGCCCACTGTCACCCCGAATGGAAGTCAAATCTTCAAAGCCTACCCAGTATTTAAACCCTGGCAGAAATAGTAAACCAATTTTCTTTGGAAGCAGGATTGTGCATGTTTATTTTGTGATTTAATAAAAAGCTGACATAGTGGTCATTAGCTTCCCAGAGTGGGCTCCGTTTAATATGCAAAACACACAGAAATTAACATAGTAATTATGTTAGAACTAACAGGATACAAACATTTTAAATGGATTTAACACATTAAATAATTTCATGTCTTATGTGGCCCTGGTGTCTTTCACAGATGGTCACAACATTTCCTAATTTGTTCTACAGGTAGTGTAAATTAATGTGATTTTCTTTGACTCATTCTTTTTTAATGTGGCCAAATAGCTTTATTTTTACTTAAAATCATAGCTACTCTGCTTAATGTGTTTTTGGTTCCTTTAGCAAAGAAGATCTATGTTTTTTTTTTTTCGAACTGGTGGCTTTCTTTGCATCCAAATTTGGATGTTGGGGAAGAAGAAAGGAAGTTAGTAAAAATATGTCCATTTGGTATGTCAGATAGCACAAATGTTAATTTCACTAATACTACTCAACTAGAAATCATTTATTCCTTTGAATAGCAATCATTTTTAAGACACAAACTATTCACAATGTACCCTACTAACTGCTGACAGTAAAGGATGAATAGTATGTATAATGTCTTCAATCTTTAAAGTCTATAGGGATTGCTAAATAAAACTTAAAAAATGAATATTTTTTTCATCTTCTTAATATTCCAGCAAAGTAATATAAACAATATTCTGTAGGAGTTCAAGGAAATAAACTATCGTTACTACCAGTTAAATAGTAATAGACTTTAATAAAAGGAATAATTGCTTCTTGGAAAATGCCTGATTCTAGATCTAGGAAGGCAATATAAAGGACGATACAAGAGCATCTCTTTATACAAAAAATCAAGGACATAGTCAAAGTCTACCACAGTCATATCAAAACTAAAGGATTTAGGAGTCCGACTGAAGAGGTCTCATTAGTCAAAGATAAGATATTCTAACCATTGATGGGAATAATAACTGCAGTGGATTAAAATTCATAAGGTATGATTTAATCAGAGTCATTATTATGAAAACAAAACAAAACAAAAATTGTCAGTTCTGATCACCTTTGGAGAATGCTAGAACTTACTCTTTCATAAACTGGTAACAGGAAAAAAATTAAGCATTATCCTGACCTTATTATGCACCCCGTATCTCAGACTAACCAAAGAATCAATGAGGGAAGCTTCCCCTTAATGGAAATATTCCAGCTTAAAAAAAGAGACAAAAAACAAAACCAGAAGGATTAATAGAACTAGAAAGTCACCATTTTGCAACCCTTAACGATTTTGTGCACATGGAAAGTGTTCATGGATGGCTGCCATCGTCACTAAAAGAGGGAAATGACAAAAGAACACACCATCTTCTATGAATTTGTTTTTAAAAATAAAAAGGATAAATAAAATAAGAACAGCAAAAGAACAACAAAAACCTTGATACAAATTCATGGTTCTCAACCAGGTGTAATTCTGTCCTTAGCTAACTTTTGGCAAAACAACAACAAAAACCTTGATACAAATTCATGATTCTCAAGCAGGTGTAATTCTGTCCTTAGGTGACATTTGGCAAAATCTGGAGGCATTTTTTTTTAATTGTTACAGTTGGGGAAGTGCTAAGTGGCGTCTGGAGGACAGAGTCCAGGAATGCTGCTAAACGTCATACAATGCAGAGGAAGTCTCCTGCAACAAAGAATTATCCAAATGACTTAATAAAAAATGTCAACAGTGCTGAGGTTGAAAAACCCTGATATAAACATATGTTTACAGAAAATACAAAATACAGAGTATTGTGTTAAATAGTACAATATGCATGCACTCAGTAAAATCTGAACTGAGGAAAAACTCTGCAGGAATAAAGACATGTCTCTTCAAAAAATAAATTGCAACGAGATAAAGCAAAGAGAAGAAAAGAAAGAGATGTGCATATAGACAGAGAGAAAGACAGAGAACAGAGGTATCTATAGATTAATAAGATTTGAGACTTATCACCCAATCCTAATATATAGCCATAAAACCATACTTAAGAGAATACAATATTAATGGGGTACATTGGGATTTTTGTAACATGACTAGAAATTTGAATTGCTAACAAATTATTATTTAATGTATGATAATGATATTGTGAATGTTTAAAATATTTGTCCTTATATTGTAGAGATGATGCAGAAATTTTTAAAGATAAAATATATCTGGAAATTTCCTCAAAATAATCCAGAAATGGGAGAAACATATTGAGTGGAAACATACATGAAACAAAATGATCTCTGAGTTCATAACTGTTGATGCTGGATGATGGTTACCTAGGGGATCTTTAAACTATGTAGTGTTTGAAATTCCTCTAAGGATATTTTTTAAGAGTTATCAAAATAAAGAGTTTATATCCCACCATTTCTAAAGTAGTACAAGTCTCAAAAAGAATTCATCTATTAATTTGTTAACTTATTTATTCATAGATTATCTTGATCTGGTTTACTAGATGAAAATACTGACTTTTGAGTCAAACACCCTTGGATTTTAATTCCAGTTCTGCCAATTAATAACTGTATGACATTGGTGTGCAGTTATCTCATTCCTGTCATCATCATTTTACTCATTTCCAAAATGTAGGATCACAATATCTAATATTAATTACTGTTATATTAGAGATTATAAGTGAAAAGTGCCTAGCACTATGCTTGGTATAGAATAGTTATGAAATGAATAGTTGCTGTTATCACTACAAACTTCAAGAAGGAAAACAGTCAATGTACTACCTTTAAAGAAACGTTTTGTTAAAATGGTTTATCTTCAGAGTATCCTTCACTAAGGAAGTAGATTTTGGATTGGTAAAATTGCCCTGTGAATGAACAATAAAAATTAGAAATATATTTTAGTTTCATGCAGCTATACTTCCTAAGCCTGAATTTCCTTTGTAGTTTTCAGTGATCTGGTTTAACTTGGTTAAGCTGACTGTTTACGACTTATGCTGACCTTAAAATCCCTCAACTGTCTTCAGAGTGACTAATTATTGATTTTGTGTAAGGACTATTTAATTAAATAGATACCAGGAAGAGATAGCATTTCTGTATAGAGAGAAATGGCTGAAGGTGATTATTAAATGTTTTCCTTGTGGAATCTTGATAAAGTCGTTGTTAATTTATATTTTCTTCTTTAGGACATGCTCCTAAAGGCTCCTCATTCGCCTCCTTTTCTGACATTGTCACACCATTGGGATGGTGCCTGTTTATTTGAGATGTCTGACATTTCTCAAAAATTTGGCTTGACACGTGTACTAATAAATCTCAATTATTGAAAGATTAATAGTGCATTGGGAAAGGTCATGTATGAGAGAATGATGTATGTTTTGATATTTGAAACTTATTTAGGTGGTTAAAATAAATTAACCTGACCATTATCTGCTGGTATATACTACCATGGTCAACTCAGACAGTAATCAACAGTGCAAATACTGTAATACATATATGCTTCGATTACGAGCATTAAGTGTTTTTATTTCATTGGCAAATTTTTATTGAATGTTTACTAAGTTCCAAGCACAGTGCTAGGGTCTAGGGACGTTCTGGTCAATAAAATATGGTGAGTGGCTTCTCTTAGATTGCACAGCCAAGTGGAAAGTTTGATAAGCATACACTTGGAGAGCAGAATGTGTAAATAGTAGGAAGGAAGCAATCTTAGGCAGAGTACTGACCCAGAGGAAGAACATACCATGGTACTGATGCTGTAAGTATAGCATAAGAATTATACCAGAATTAACCCCTAGGCTGGTATCTAAGAATTGACATTTACTAGCCTGGTTAAGAGAAATGAATAGGGGTAGGGATGGGAAGGATGACTCCAGGCATTAGGATTCATGTGTTGAAAGGGAGAGAGTCAAGAGGGAAAATTACACACTATTACTGATGTACTATTTTTGCCCCTCCAATTCATTGCTTGATGAGGCTAAGTGGATTTGTGTTTTTCATGGTCACACCTTATAATGTAAATTAAAAAGAAAATTCAAGTGCTTCCAGATTGTTCAAATTGTCTTCTCTCAACTCATGGATGTAATAGTTCATTCTGGAGGTATGTGATGGCCTTAAAATTAGAAGATGGGAGTTCAAAACATGACTTTACACTCATGACTTTGTAAAAATCTTATCACTAGGAGTTCTAGAACAGTGAACATATTAAATTATCTCCTACTTCATAAGATCTTAATTAAAAATTCATTGGGTCAAATGTGATATTGACTAGCACATTTTAAGAGGTAGACTAAGTATTTTGGGTATTTTTGTGGCAGCTTTAATGAGATATAATTCATGTACCATGAAATTCACTCAATAAAAGTATACAATTAGTGTGTTTACAAAGCTGTACAATCACGACCACTGTCTGATTCCAGAATATTTCATCACCCCAAAATTAACCCCACGCATGCCCATTAGCAGTCACTCCTTATACCCCCTTCGTCTTTCCCCTAGCAATCACTTATATATTTTCTGTCTATATGGATTTGCATATTCTGGATATTTTATAAAAATGAAATCATAAAATGTGTGGTCTGTTACATCTGGCTTCCTTTACTTAGCATAATGTTTTTAAGCTTCATCCATGTTGTACAATAAGTCAGTACTTTATTCCTTTGTATGGCTGAATAATATTATCTTGTATGGATATACCATATTTTGTTTATCTGTTTGTCAATTTATGGACATTTGGATTGTTTTTCTTTTTGGCTGTTGTAAATAATGCTGCCATGAATATTCATGCACAAGTTTTTTGTGTGAACATTTGCATTAGATTTTCATAAGTATATAACTAGAAGTGGAATTGCTAGGTACATACAGTAACTCTCTCTTTAACTATTTGAGGACCTGCCAGACTGTTTTGCAGAGTGTCTGAACTATTTTACAATTCTACCATCAAGGATGTTCCAGTTTTTCCACATCCTTGCAACACTTGCGATTGTCTTTTCATTTTAGCCATCTTGTCAGTGTGTGCTAGCACCTCATTTTGGTCTTGATATACATTTCCCTAATGACTAATGCTATTGAGCAACTTTTTATGTACTTATTAGCCAATTGTATACCCTCTTTGAGAACTTAGGTTTTAAAGGCAATTTTGAATTTAAGTACTTATTGGTTAAATTACATCTTCACATATTGAATTAGATTGCCATGATAATATTTTTATAAAAATATAACTTATTAATGAATATTCTTCATCATCTGCCCTATGTTTGTTGTGACCTGACATTTATATAAGAACAATAACATTAGTAATAATGTTAAGATAATGAAGAGTAAGAACAAAAACATTACTCAACCAAAATAACAACAGTAAGACATCCTGCTTGTTAAGCACCTACTGTGTGTCAGGCATTCTCTGTATCATATTCTGCACATCTTCTGGTCTTCTGGAACCATGTGTTTTAACATTTCACAACTTTTACATGTTATGGGCAATGTTTCAGATACGGTATAAGGAGAAATTATTACTTGAAGATAGTGAGGAAATCATATTTGCATATAATACAGAATCCAGTGGAATTTATAAATGGAGTTTTCCTTCTTTAACAGTAATGAGAATGTTCATGCTTTAATTATGCTTTATTAAGTTTGGCTGGGATGGCAGTACTGTGTAGTATTGGGAAGGAAAAAAAAAGTTCTTGGCCCTTAAAATTTTTTCCCTTTAATCAAAGTATAGCACATATGCCCTTAGAGATGTAGGAATTTTAGAAAATAATCAGATAAATATAGGTTCACATTCATCCGCTGCTATTGTGCTTAAAATATGTATTTTATTAAACAAACTGTGGCAAATTATAACAATGAAATAACAAAGAATATTAATTTTTATTCACAAAAACTATTATTATGTATTCAGTATGTGCCAAGGATCTGTACTGAGCGGTTGGGATATATCAGTTAAAAATTAAAATAATAATATAGATATGTACATATTTACATGGTAAAATGCATAAAATATCTAGTGAATGAAAGAATATATTGTAATATATCATATGTGTATTATTTTTGATACATAGTTAGATATGAAGCTTATATTGAATGCACCAGGATATAAATAACAGTGACCCATAATCACTGTTATGATTAACAGTGTTATGGTTTAACAGTGATTATGGATCACTCTTATGATCCATTATGGCTGAATTTTATTTTTCTCATCTATATTTTCCATTTTTTTAATTATTGAAAATAGATTGTATAAAATATAAGTATAAAAATAGGTTTAAATTTAGATAGATTTAAATATGAGGATATTAAATGCTTCCTCATCTAACAAAAATAAAGACCATATTATTTGGATGACAGTGATAATGTAAACATTAAATGGCATGTAAATTAAGTAAAATTTATCTAATACACTTTGTGATGGGTAAAGTATTTAAGTTCGTGCTCACATATAATTATTACTATAATTCTGTAAGAAGAGATTATTGTTCCAAATATACAAAAACATATTTTAAAGAGTTCTTAGCCAAAGTTCCCATGTTAGGTCTTTATGCAAACCCTAGCTTTTCTTCTTCAAAGTCTTTTATTAAACTCTCTTTAGAGCACATCAGAAATAAACTCTGGGGTCTAATAATTCTTAGAGCACAAACTGTGAAGCACATATATTGTTGGTTGACCTATAGTTTTATAACTTGTGTTTTCCATAATTTAGTAACACATATTGTTACAAGGTAGGTAGAGCATCTCAGTAATCAAAACCAGAGGCTTTTCACCTGAGTCCTTTCATGCCCTTACCTGGTTCTTCCAAGAATAAAGGCTGTCAACTACCTGAGCTCGGATGGGTATTTTGCCATTTCAAGCAACTGACATATTTTAGACATTATTTCTCTGAAACCTACGATAAGGCTTGAAAGGAGACTCTCCCTCTGCTCTCTTTTAAATAGAAGGTAAAAGCAAGAGAGGATTTTACTCTCCACAAACAGTGATACAAACTTAGGGAGACAATCATGTCTCAAGTCCCCACTCCCGTTTTTCATTTGTTTTATTTTGTTTTTGTTGTCACAAAGCAAAGTGAGGCATTTCTTTACCGAGGTCTTCAATTGCCATCTTCTGTTAAATTTCTATTGCCTTCCTTATCCTTCTATTTCTGCACTCAGTTTAGAAATAAAGTGTCCTCAGTTTGATTTTTCAACCCATTGAAATGGTTGGAAATTGAAGAGTGTTATACTTTTATCTTCTATCATTCACATGTTTAAAGCCCCACCAGTACTCTGATGTAATTTGTTCCATATGGATATTTCATCATATGATGTACATAATCTGTTTTCACAACTAATTTTTTCCTTTAATAGATTCAGTATTTTCTCCCTGTGTGTGAACGATAAAAGTATTTACTTTGATCACATTGCTACAGTTGGAAGAGCTTCCATAAGGAACCTCTCCAGGAAGCTCATTATTAATAACTTATGAATGTTTCAGCCTGACTCTCAGACTCTCCAATTCCAATGTCTGCTTTTTCACTGATACAATGGTGAAAGCCAATTATTCCTTACTCTAGATCATTTTTACTTCTTGATGGGAACTACCTACTTCAATCAAAACATAATCATACTTTTACATAAGACTCATTCATTCCCATATCCATAACTGCTCAAAATTTCTTTCCTATCGTAGAGTCTTCCCCCAGTCCTCTTGGACCCATTCATCCCCTATACAATTTTCAAAGTTTCTTTTAATTCTTTCTCTGCCAAGTTACTTTTGATCATTGAGATACTGTCCTTCCTGTGATTTATTAGTTTCATGGTTTCTTATATCTGTAATCAGACATAATATTTTCACTATATAGTAACCAGAGTGATCTTTTAAAACTGTAAATCAGATCAGGTAACATTCTTACTTATATCCTTCAATGGCTGCCCACTGCATTGAGGAAAAAAGCTAAGCTTCTCATCACAGCCTAAAGGAGACTTTCAAATCTGCTCATACTGAGGTCTCCATCTTTACCTCATTTCATCTCTGCAACTCTCAGTACATTCCAGCCACAATTACTCTATCAATTATCTCTTCCTGCATAAAATCAATAGCTTAAAATAACAGACATTTATTATTTCAAAGCTTCTGAGGGTCAGGACTCAAGGCAAAGCTTAGCTGAGTGCTCTGCTTTGGGATCCCTCATGAGCCTGCAATCAAGGTTAGCTAAAGCTGGGATCTCATCTGAAAGCTCAACTAAGGAGGGATCTGCTTCAAAGATTACATGGCTATTGGCAGGGTTCAGTTCCTTGCAGCCTGTTGGATTAAAGGGTTTATTCCCTTGCTGGCTGTTGGCCAGTGACCATCCTCAGTTCCTGTCTGACTGTTTATTGCCGTCTGTTGATTGCCATGTGGGCCTCCCCAATATGACCTCTTGCTTTATCAAAGTCAGCAAGGGTGAGAATCAATAATAAGAATCTGCCAGCAAGACAGATGTTACAATTTTATAGAATATAATCACTAAAAATATTTACATCCCATTATATTTTCTGTTTTCTGTTCATTAGAAGCAAACCATAGCTCCCACCAACACTCCAAAAGAAAGGCTTACACAAGGGCATAAATACCACACAGTGACATCTTTGGGGGCTCTTTGTCCACCACACTTATCTTCAGTCTCATCCTTGAATAGTGCAAATTCAGTTGACTTCAGACTGTTTGCAGGAGTTCTTCCCTCTGTTTCAAATGTCCTTTTACTGGCTCTCTGGATAAGTGGCTCCGTTTTACTTCTCATTTCAAATGCCATCTCTTTCGCTAGGTCTTGGCTTACCATCCTTAGGCATTATTACCGGTGCTTAATACATCGTCTGAATGAATACATGAAAGGCTGCCTCCACTCGGTGTAGCCCTGCATTCAGTAGGAAATGGGCTTTGGATATCCATTTCTGAGTAGCCCTACACAATTTTATTTTCCAACACATTTTATATCTGTTCTCAGATGATAGTGAAAAGTCCCAAGCAGGCAGCAACAATTGCCTTAATTTGTATTTAGAAAAGGAAGTCAGGTTGACTCTAACAAGATCTAATGGATAGTGCAGGTCATTTGAATTCCTGCAAGTTGGAGTGTTTGAAATCCAGATTCCTCCATTACTAGATTAACATTTGTCTCCAGGGCTTAATAATGGCATGTGAACATTGTTCAAGAAATATACATTGTATACAAAGAAAGAAAGAAGGAAGAAAGAGAAGATGGAAGTACATTTTCTGAGTCCGTTTCCTCATTTACTAAATGGGTTTAGCCACACACTCAGTGTATAGAAATATCGAGCATAGTAGAATGAGAAATAATAATTATTGTATTATACCAGTTTATAAAAGACAGAGGTAATGTCAATCCTTAGGCAGTAATAGTCCAATATCCTATACTCATAGTCAGAGTGTATCATATTTGGGGAACCCAGTGTTAAACAAATTTGAACTGTTTTCCTTACTGGGGAAAATCTTTGATATGCGCATGATTGATTTCCCAGTGAGGTAGGAGTGCCGCTGGGAATTGAAACTGCATTTTACAAGCATCTTTTATCATAACGCTCCTCCATTGAGAATCTCACAGGACATTGAAATATCCCCATTAAGGCACAATAATTGATCTCTATTATAGTAACACTGACCATTAACACACAATTTAGTATTTTCTATGCTTATCATGTTAGTAAGTTTCTGGCCATTTAAAAGCTAAGTATTTTTTATTAGAACTAAACATCAGACTCTGTATTCTGCCCACTGTTACATCAACAGCAACAATGAGTCCCTTTTATAATGCTGGTGTCAGATAAGAAGACCCTCCATTTAGGCCAACATATCTTTCAACAAATGGGATTATATTTCAAGTTGTATGATTTAGCTTTTGATATATTGGAAACTCTAAGATAAAAACTGTGTCATAATGGGATTCTTTTGTATTAGAGTATTTGTTTTTTGTTTAAAATACCATAAATCATTCTCTATCCCTCAGCCCCACTTTTTTCATTTCATTGTGTTTCATGTATTAATGTTTTGCTTATTTGCTACTTCAAGCTCACTTCTTCAATTGTTCTGGTCAAATAACTCACTCCCTTTCACATTCCTCTAGGGTTTCTTACACCTCTCACAATGCCACTCCATCACACATACCCTCAAGTAAGTACTTATCTTCGAACAATATATAGCTTCTAATACATGTGGGGTGGGGGAGGATTTCACTCACTTTTAACATAGAGGAGTACATTCTTTATTTTTATTTCTCTATTATACATTCATATAAATATCTAGGACTAGGACTAGTCTAGATAGATTGGCTAGTTGAATCATTTTCGTGTTGATTTCAGCCACCAATGGCTAGTTGAATCATTTTCACATTGATTTCAGCCACCAATGGCTAGTTGAATCATTTTCACGTTTCATCTATCTGACTTTTTTCTCCCTCTTCTTCCACTTTTAAGGGTTCATGCAGTCAGATTGGGACAACCTGCCAAATTCAAGATACTCTCCCTATTTTAAGGTCAGCTGCTTGGTAACCTTAATTGCACGTGCAACCTTAATCCCGTTTTGCCATGTAACATAACATATTCACAGGTTCTGAGAATTGGAATTATGTGCATTATTGGGAGGCCTTTATTCTGCCTATTATTCTGTCCCTACAGTGAGTTCCCATTTCAATTTATATGCAGTGCCATGACAGGATTTAATCACATTCTAATTGTCCGCTTCCTTGTCTATACTCCACACTCTACATATCCAGTCTTTGCCTACTCTAGACTGCAAGCTTTTAATAGAATAGATATTAGGTCTTCTGTTTCCCCAGAGAATAGCATAATCCCAGGGGATAGCTGTCCTGAAATATAGTTGCCTTTTAATAAATATTGGTTGCACTTTGACTAATGTGTTTATGTGTGTGTTCGTGTGTGCATGCATGTGCATGTATTTGAATTTATCCTGAAAGTAATTAAGTTTTGGGTAACTGGAAATTAACCAGTAGAATACTACTGATTTTACAGGAGGTGACAATGACTTCCAAACATATATCTTCTCTGAATTACTGATCATGCATCCATCTTCTTTGTATCTCTATTTGGATCTCAAAATTAGCATGTTAGAAAAAGAACCACCAATTCCTTTCACTCTATAATGTGATCTTTTTCCATCTGTCTCTGAATCAGGCAGTAGTACTACCGTATACCTATAGATCTGTTATAGCCGTTTCTCTTTTCCTTAACGCTATGCTTAATTCATTAGAGGTAGAAAGCTGTGCCTTTAAAATAGCTCTTAAATCTGTCTACTTTTCTCCTTTTCTAATTTAATCAACACAAACTACCTTTATCACTTACCAGGGTTACTAGTAAACTTTGCATTAATCTGCTCAGGCTGCGATAACAGAATACCACAGACTGGGTGACTTAAACAACATAAATTAATTTTCTTTCAACTCTGGAGCATGAAAATCCAACATCAATAGGCCGGCAGGGTTAGTTTCTGATGAGGCCTCTCTTCCTGGCTTGCAGATGGTTGCCTTCTCACTATGTCCTCACATGACCTTTCCTCTGTGTGTGCATGTTCCGGGTATCTCTTCCTCTTCTTATAAGGCCACCAGTCCTATTGAAATAGGGCCCTGCGCTGGTGATCCCATTTAACCTTAATTACCTTCTTAAAGACTCTATCTCGAAATATAGACACACTGGGGGCTATGGCTTCAACATATGGATTTGGGGAGTACAACCCAATCCATAACAACCTTACACCCCTACAACCCATTTTGCACTTAGTAGAATAGGTGATTTTTTTAAGACTTAATTTGCATGATAGCATTTCTCTGATTAAACCCTCTAGGCTTTTCACTAACAATTTAAATAAATTTCCAATATCTCGTCCTGGTCTGAAAAGTCCCTTTCATCTGACTCCTCTCTAACTCTCTAAACTTAACTTGTACTACTTTGTCCTTTATTTATAGCCCTAGCTCATCCTTGCGTCAGTGCTTTTGCATTCACTGTTCCCCTTCTCAGAGAGCTCTTTACCTAGACCTTTTGGTTTTTGTCTTAGCTCAGATAATACTGCTGCAGCCTTTTTCACCACTTTCCATAAAGTAGGTACCCTGCAACTAAGTGGAAGCCACTGGAGCTATGTTTCAGGTGGTGCATAATCAAATTTGTCTACAAGCTGAAGACTGGGATCATATGACCCAGAGAGGCACTTTCCAACTTTAGAATCAAATGTTTTCATATTGCCACCAAGAAAACAACTATTTATAAATAGTTGTTTCTATTCTGCTGAAATACATTCAATCTAAGTAACAGAAGGTAATTAGCAAAGAATCTAATCAGCAGCATTCTTTAGTGCCCATCATTAAAAAGCTTAACTGTTGCACCATTTTTCTTTTCTGCTTTATGAAGAACTCATTTATGTACCATTTCAATGCTATTGTAATTGTGAGTGAGTTTTATGGGGGGATTAAATTACTGGCCTCAATTTTACAACACAAACATTACCTGCAGTCTTCTATAACCCAGCCACGGGAGAAAACAGGGAAAAAAGGGGAAAAAATGGCATAAAAATACTGATGCTGGAACTGAACTTTGATGCTCATTGGTTTGATTGATCTGAGATACCGCATTAAGATTTCAAGCCATATGTTATAAAATTTCCTTTTTATTTCATGACTTTTTTTTCTTGCAACTGATTCTTAATAGCTATACACTAGGGAGGACGAATGCACCTAGAAAGACTGAATGTTTAAAAGACACAAAATGTCAATTCGTAAATATTTGAGCATTTGGTTGACATCTCATCTCAAGAATAGAGTTGCCAAAACTGCTCTCACTAATAAAAAATTAAAAAACAAAACAAAACCCTGAAATGATTCATGTAGTTGGAGTCAATTGCAGTTATCTTTGTAGAGAAAGGTCAGTGTCATAAGATGAATAAAATTCATACAATAAATTATTTATTAGCCATTTTTTCTTGTAACTATATTAAATACGTGTGCAAATCATGTATTTTAGGAGTTGTTCTAGAATGAGAAGGTACACTTTTCTTTCAAATACTGCTGATTTAAATCTACCAAAAAAAAAAGTCTTGCCCTTTTATCCATCAAGTAATATTTAATTTACAAGTTTAACAATTGTGTGTTGTTCTCTTTCTATACAAATAGAATTTTGGTTCTTTGAATTTTTTTCTTTTCCATCTTCTTCTGTCTCTCTCGCTCTCTTAGATTAGATTAAAAAGTAAATGTTGAAGGTAAGATACCTCATTAAATGTAGGATATTGTTTATTCATTTATAATCCACACTCTATTTTAGATTTTATTCTCAATACAGTCCTCATATTAACCCCTTTGATTAGGAATCACTGTTCCTATCTCTTAGTTGAGGAGGTTAATGCTCAAGAGGTTAAGTGACTCATGCAAGACACACAACTATTAAGTTGTGAAACCAGTATAGAAAAGCCTACCATAGGAACATCCCCAAACAACTTGGGGTGAACATAAAATTCTCAGCTGGGATACAGAGCCACAAAAAACAATCTGCCAATGACTACAGCCCACATGGAATAAAATAGCTGCATGATAATTGCACACATGGAAAGAGAGTAGAGAGAGGACAGCTGAGCCAGAGAGGTGGTCTTGAAGGTGAGAAAAGGCAAGAGTGTGGGTGGTACTTCTTATTGATCAGGAATTTTTAAATATTTATATACAATTTTGAACTTAATTATTTCACTTATTTGTTCACATAAATACAGATTGTTAGTGCCACTTACAGTAGCTGGAGAGGACAGAAATGATTTCTGCCTTGTAAACTTTCCATCTCAATGAATGAAACATAAACTGGTTAAATAATTAACTTCTTCATGAACAGAAATCTGTAGTAAACTTTATGTAAGGGTATGACATCTAGGTACCAGAATAAAAGTGTCTGCTTGCCCTGGTGAACCACTACAGACAGTGAGATCCTAGAAATGGTGTCTGGGGACTGATTGGAAAGCCATGCTTAAGAGTTCTGTAAATTCTGCCTCCCAGAGATGCTGTTTTAATAGGTCACAGAGATCCAAAATTGTGCACAGTACTTCAAAAGTTTTACGACAGGGTGAGGCATTTCTCATTACTGAGGAGAGAAAGATTAAAGCAATTTCATAGCACAGAGTGTTACATTACTGAAATGCTAATGAACTTAGGCAGTAAGTAATTTAGTATATAGTCTGAAACATAAGATGGCAAATGTTTTGTCCCTCTTAAAAAGATATAGCTTCTTTTGTCTGTGTGTGCATCCACATCCACACACATGCACATACACACAAATACACAAAAATGCATTCAGTCTTCTATAATCCAGCCACGGGAGAAAATAGTAAAAAAAGGAAAAAATTATCATAAAAGTACTGATGCTGGAACTGAACTTTGATGCTCATTGGTTTGATTGATCTGAGGTACTGCATTAAGATTTCAAGCCATGTGTTATAAAATTTCCTTTTTATTTCACGACTCTTTATTTTTCTTGCAACCAATTCTTACTGGCACACCTGCCTATTAAAAATTATTTTGTAATTGCATATAAAAATCAATAAATGTGTAAAATAAGTAGATAGAAATTAAATACTGTATTAAAGGGCATGAGTAAATTGTAAGCATATTCTGAAGTTAATATTAAATATGAAAATCAGAAGAAAAACAAATGGAGATTTACCTTGTCAATCTGCAAGTAACTACATGTTTAATTATTTATTTATTTTTTATTTTTATTTTTTTTGCGGTACGCGGGCCTCTCACTGTTGTGGTTTCTCCCGTTGCGGAGCACAGGCTCCGGACGCGCAGGCTCAGCGGCTATGGCTCACGGGCCCAGCCGCTCCGCGGCATGTGGGATCCTCCCGGACCGGGGCACAAACCCGTGTCCCCTACATCGGCAGGCAGACTGTCAGCCACTGCGCCACCAGGGAAGCCCCTACATGTTTAATTTTTAACATGAGAAAAATATGTTCTCACGTAATTTTCATAATGTGAAAGAAAAATGAAAGTCTAATTTATGAGGCTGAGATGTCATTCCAAACCCAACTGTTGCCTTCCTTCTGCTTCCCATTCACAAACCTGTCAAGTACTGAACGGAAGAGGAGATGAAGAAAGAATCTTAAACACAAAGGTGGCACGCATTGGAACCAATACGTGCTGATTGCACTGATAATTTCCTTCTTTGCCAATGTGCATGCAACTGGCTGGGAGTGAGCGAGGGAGCTGGGGTTGATGAGGTAGAATGAGACTGTCATTTAAACTGTGTATTCGAGGCTTGTATAAAATTCTGATAACGGGCTTCCCTGGTGGCGCAGTGGTTGAGAGTCCGCCTGCCGATTCAGGGGACACGGGTTCGTGCCCTGGTCCGGGAGGATCCCACATGCCGCGGAGCGGCTAGGCCCATGAGCCATGGCAGCTGAGCCTGCGCGTCCGGAGCCTGTGCTCCGCAACGGGAGAGGCCACAACAGTGAGAGGCCCGCGTACCGCAAAAAAAAAAAAAAAAAAAAAAAAAAAAAAAAAAATTCTGATAACTTTGGGATTAGACCAGAGGTTAAAGTCAATAATAACTTCCTCATCTTCCAAAAAAATATGGCTAAGGTTGACCTGTGACTGTATCCTCATACATCTGAACATCTACTTCTTGTTTGAGTTGTCTGAATTCATCCATCCATCCATCCATTCATTCCATAATAATCTATTTTGTACTTATTGTATTTTGAAAAACCTGCCAGATACTTTCCTTTAAACATGGCAGTGATTCAGGAAAACAGATGATCTTCATCTTGATGATGAAGAAACTGAAGTTCAAGGAACTCAATCCTTAAATGTATAGCTGATAACTGCCAGACCCCAAATTTAGTCCCACTCATGTTTGTTAATTTCTTTGTTCATTTGTTCATCATACACACTTGTGAGAACAATCAGCTAGATGTCTGGAGTCAGTGGAGGTTGGGGAAGTTGTAATTCCTAATCTCCTGGAGTTTGTAATCTACTGAGATTATCTGGTGTCAAAATCGGTTGCTCTTCTCTATTACATGTTTTCAGTAGAGAAAAAAATGCACATACTGAGCACCCACCCTGTGTTTGGCACTAACCATATTTCACTTCATGTAACAACCACAATATTCCCTTCAGTACATCTTTATAATATGCCCTGTTTTATGAATAAGAAAGCAAAGACTTGTTTGCAAACAATACTGTCATAAGCACTACAGCAAGTATGTGTAGGGCCAGAGTATCTCAAGACTTAGAGCTTACATAAAGGTCATAGAGAAATCTATGCTCCTTTGACTTTTTTTAATGCTGGCTGGAAGTGAGGGTGGTGGTGAGAACTTTACTTCCTTGAGAAATTTCTGCCACGTAAAGCATAAAGCTCCAGGATTTCCTCTTGGTATTAAATTTAGTTGGGTTAGGCTTAGAAAAGAATAAAGAGAAAAGGCACGTACTGAAGAAGCCAGAAAAGACAAACGTTCTTAAACCTATATTGACATTTTTCTTGTTCAAAGAGTTAAGCTATGTACCACATATGTCTAGAGAGTTCCTAAAGGAACCACAGCAGCCTCAGGACTCAGAATAACTTGCAGTTAATTATTATGAAAATAATAATTTCAAATGAATAGTAATAATGATGATAATATGTCATGGTTAAGCCTAAAACGTAAATAAAATGCTTATATATTTTATATTCTGGGACGTTTTGGAGTGTTTTTTTTCACTTTTTAAAACAATGTATAAAACTGTACAAAACGTACTAAGTGTACAAATGTACAAAAATAAGGAATATTAAAAGAAAATAGCAAAAGAAAGAAAGAAAAGAAGATGAGAAGGAGAACAAAAGTAGGTATGAAAATGAAAAATATGGGGGTGATTTCCTCTAAGCTGTCTTTCCTTGATTAATCTTGTGACTATGATATACCAATCTTACCCCTAAAGTCAACCAACTAGTCATCTTAATAAGCTGGGAAGAGAAGATTTAAAATAATCAAAGGACTCTTATTTAGGACTTGTTTAATCTAATAATTCCCCGGAAGATATCTAAGAACAAGGCTCAGCAAACACTGGACCTGTTACAATAAGCAAGGCAATGTGTCCATGTGATTTGGGAGAAGGTGAGAGAAATGAGCTTCTTTGCCAGGAACTCATAATCCAGTAAGATGAATCGAGATATGAGTCATGTTGTTCTAAGTGTATCAGTGAAGACACACAAGTTACAACTTTTAATGATAGATCAGGAAGGAAGCAGGAAATTTTACTTTGAACTAGATAGATCTGAGAATCCTGGTAGAATTGGTAGGGATCGTTTTGAAAGATGGAGATGCAGGGGGAAAGAATTCTGGTTGGAAAAAAAAAAAAAAAACACTTCATGAACAATGTTAAATTATTGAAGAAAATGCATGGGAACCACAGAACTTGTGGGTTGTCCAATAATACAGGAAAAAATGGCATTAGTTTGGGAAAATATATCTTGGGATGATAACTGGCTTTAAGAGCTAAGAAAACCACTGAAGAATGATAAAACTTTCTATCTTAAATCTCATGAAGATTGGCTTGACAGAAGTAGACAGAATGTTTTGAAACAAGAGTGTAGAAGCCAAAGAATCAATTTGAGAAACTACAGAAATACTTAGGTAGGACATAGCAATGATATTTTCTAAAGAGCCAATGAACTAACTTTCTTTTAAATATAAGAAAACTTACAGCGTGTGTGCTCAGTCATTAGGATGCCATGATGGAAACCCCTAATGCCCTGATTACAATCCACATACTTTGGGATCTGTAGTGTGTAAGTGTGAAGGAATATAGTACATACATCACTTGGAAAGTAGCTAGCAGAAACAAAAGAAAATGCAGCATCAAACATAGAGTTCAAACTTGCCCATTTTTCTTGCCCTCTGCTTTCTGTCTCTAAAAGAAATAGATGTTATGTTAAGCATACATTTATTTTTTTCTGTATAATTGAAGGAAATGCCTTTCATTTCCCATAGTTTGGTATGGTCCATACTTATTCATTAATATGACAACAGATGGGAAACAAAAACACTCATTGAGAGAACTATTCATTCTAGCTTGAAAACACCTAAGCATAATTATTTGGCAATTCAGGAGATTTTGTAGAAGGGATTTAAAGCAGTGTTACTCAACTGTGGCTACTTCAGAAACACCTGAGAAGTGTGTTTTTTAACAGAAGTGTGTGTTTTACTTCAGAAAAACCTGAGATTTTTTTTTTTTTAAATCCAAATGTCAACGCTATATTCCAGTCTCTACTGGTAGGACCCAGGTATTAATATTTACTGAACTCCTCAGGTGATTCTAAAGTGCAGACGAGGTTAAGAACAACTGCTTCAGAAATACACAGGCAATAATTACAATACCAGCTATTAACACAACCTTCTTGGTCATGGGGAATTTACTAACTTATATGAGCCCTAGTTCTCTCATATATAAATGAGAATAAAATAACCACTTTTCGGAATCATAGAGATAATTAAATATCATAATATGTGTGAAAGACTTTAGCTCACACATAATAGATACAGATCCAGTTAGTAAATATCCATGTCCATTCCTTTATTATTCTTTAGGGATTGGGGTAACATCCACTGAAAAAGCCCAGGGATAAAAAGATATGTGAGTTTCATTGCCTGAATATAGTCTTGTTTTTATTCTCTGACTGCCTTTTTTTTGAGAAAACATATTTAGGGGTGAGGATAACAAAGGATGGTAAACCCAGCATCACAGAGGGCAAGAACATTTCAGAAGCCTTATCATAGCAAGGACTGAGCTTTAACTACTTGGTAATTCTACTGGAAAAATGACAATTATGTGTCAAGTAGCATTAATGTTATTGAATTCTCTCCAGATTATTGGATAATTAAGTTGTCAGTATTTAGTCCACAGTGAAAATCACTTGTATTGAAGACTTTTACTATGAAAAGAATCCCAACTGGAGTTCTAATTGGTCCTCCATAGGAATTTCAGATTTGTCATGGTTGGACTTTCATTTCTTTAGCATTCAGACTTACGTCCAGCAAGAAGCAAGGAACCCTTTAAACTGGCCACAGGCATGTTCCCTTTTCAATAGAGTCCCCTAGAAGGCACTGTCAGTCTCTGACAGGTAGCATTTTGGATTGATCTTCTTCCTCCATAACTGGCTTAGTTCCTTGAAAGAGGACATGGAGGTGAGCAAGGAACCTCCTGAGGAATGAGTCAGTGACCATGAGAGTATTTAATTCGAGGAGAAAGCAGGAGCAGATGGTACACATTGTGTGACCTCAAATGGGCTGTGTGAAAACTAATACCAAGGCAGCCAAAGATAAAACCTTTGCAGAACTATTTTTATAACTGCTTAGGGGATTTAATCTCAATAACCAATCTATGTCTTTATCGTCTTGGGATTTCATAAAAACTGATAGATTTTATTGTATACATGGACAGAGAAGGAAATGCATACATAAATTATTCTTTAGGATAGAAATAAATGGTATTGAAAAGAAAAGGTATGTGTGTAGAGATTTATACTTAAATACATCTAGAAATTCTGTGTTAAATAAAATTAACATTTTTTTTCCTAAAGAAGGTTTTAGGACTTTTTAGAAACGTTGATCTCTTAAAGCTGATTGTGACTCTCCAAAGGTGGGCTAAAGATAAGTAACATCACTGAAATATATTTGATTAGGGTATCGTTTTGTCATAGATTATGTTGTGTGACCACTATTCCACAGAAATCACTTTGACAAATGCAGGTATAAGACATTCTTACTGAACAATCTTACCAATTTTTTTTAATTAAAAAAAAAGGTAACTGGAAGGCAGGAGGCAGTTAGAGATGATAGATAGATAGATAGAAAGATAGGCAAATGTACAAAGTCAGAAAGAAACAGAACCAGCATCAGCAGAGTAGGTCTGAGACAGAGAAATGAATAAAAAGATGCATTAGCAGGTGAAAAATTTAGAGACTTAGATCATCCATGCTGAGATTTTAAGCCCCTTCTTTTATGCTTCTGAATTTGAAGGTAAGGCTCGGGTTTTGGGATATGAATGACCTTAAAGGAGACCCGCTAAGACAGACATCTTCTAAGTCATTAAGCAGAAAATAACTCACCATTGCTCTCTAGTTATGAGGGTAAGTCTTCCTTCCTTGAGTGTGTTTTTGTTACCTTTTCTGTGAATTGGAAAGATAGAGTCCCCTTTCTTACAGGGCAGTTGTGACAAAGATGTGATGTTTAACACTACAATCCCTGGACACAATAAGGACTTAATTTATGTCAGTTGTAATTATAGTAACAGCCTGTTAAAACTGTCAGTTCCTCAACCAATCTCCTGGCATAAAACCCGTGAGCAAGTCCTGGCCCTGAAGACATGATATTTGATACAAAGAGCTTTGGATTTGGACTTTGAACCTCTAATCAGAGATTCTGTTTCTGGCTCACCAAAGCAAAATGTCTTTGAGCAGAGCACTTATTTCTAATCATCAATGACAAGAATTCTGATTTCCAGTTCCATGTGTGTGGGGTGGGGAGGGGGTGTCCCCAGCAAGTAACCAATTCTCTGGCACCAACTGGGTGTCCTATAATTCAGTTTAGTTCCAACACTATCTACCTCACCAACAAGGTGTCCTATAATTCAGTTCATTTCTGACACTATTCATCCACCTGGAGATAGCACAGATCCCACAGATTAAGGGCTCATCCCTGCAACACTAACCAACCACACACACTCACTTCAGATGCCAAACTCAGGTGAGTTATCACATGTGCTTCTGACCAACTGGCTATAGATCAGACATTCCAATACCCAGTTGAATTAATTTGCTAGAGCTGCTCACAGAACTCAGAGAAGCATTCTAATTACTAGATTCCAGTTTATTATAAAAAAAATATGACTCAGGAACATAGAGATGGGAGAATACATAGGACAAGGTATGGGGCAAGGGCCTGGAGCTTCCGTGCTCTCTGAGCACACCACTCTCCTCAACCTGTTCACCAACCTTAAAGCTCTCTGAACCCCATCCTTTTGGATTTTTATGGAGGCTCCATTACACAGGTATAATTGATTAAATCAGTAACAATTGGTGATTGAACTCAACCTCCAGCCCCTCTCTTCTGAAAGGTGGGGAATAGGAGTTGGGGGGATGGAACTGAAAGTTCCAGCCCTCTAATCACAGGTTTGGTTCTCCTGGCTACCAGCTTCTATCTTTAGGTGTGTCCCTGATTCACCTCATTAACCTAACAAAAGACACCTTTATCACTTTCATTCACTTAGGAAATTACAAGGATTTAGGAGCTGTGAGTCAGGAACTATGGAAGAGGACCAGATATATATTTCTTAGAAATCACAATATCACAGTGCCTTCATGCAGCATGGTTTTTAACTCTTTTTCTGAAAATTCCCAAGGTTGCTACCTTGGTGTAAGGGGTTGGAATCATCCATGATAAAATAGAGTCATGTTCCCAGTGACTGAGACACATGTGATCAATCACATGCCATAATCCATGTGAAAATGCTTTGATATATGCCAAGCACCAAGTGAAAATAGGGCTTATTGTCAAAAGATACAACTTGATAAGGGAAAATTAAGCTGTAATTTTACCCATTATGCATAAGACCACAACAATTCATTAAGAAATCTGTATGTAGGAAATAAATAACATTTAAGTCATGTTTATGTGTGGATTTAACTTTAGGCTGAGATAAACCCATCAACAAATCCCTTCAAGCAGTGCTATTTAGAAACTGGAAGAAATTTATAGAAAGTGTAGAAATATGAACATTTCTCACTCTCTGGGAATACTAGCACACTATGGGATGTGTGAGGTTCCCTTCCTTTCTATGCTTGACTCAGAAATACAGTCTTGGCCCAATAGTCTGTAAAATTTTCTCTTTATTTAGTTACTTGGTTCAGTGGCACAGTGTCATTAAATTGCACTTGCTTGCATCCGTCAGTGCATGGGGAACAATACTTGCTCAAGAATCCCAAACTGTCTCTAGAAATAAAGGACACCTCCCTATTCCTCCTTCTCTTTTCTTCCCTTGTTTCAGGCACTCGGGACATATCATGCTTGCCTCCTTGCTCCTCTCAGAAGCTGCCACCACCTACTCTCTCCAGTGGGTGTCTTCCCCCAAAGCCAAGCAATCCTTTATCTACTGCCTCTGGAGACAAGCATAGGAGTTCTTTCCATCTAAATTGCTGTTTTGTTGATCACTATGGGGAGGCGATCAGGGAGTTACTAACCAAGAAAAACCCTAAGAAACAAACAAAAATCCAACCCCAAAAACAAACAAACAAAAAAGAAAACAAAAACCCAGCAACATAGGGAAGGTACAAACGAAAGTTTTTTGCAGTCTTGTTCCATGGTGTCTAGTCCCATACTGCTTACTGATAGAATAAACAAAATAAAAAACAGACTAAGGCTTTTATCCATAACCAAAGTGCGTTCTCTCTCTCTCTCTCTCTCTCTCTCTCTCTCTCTCTCTCTCTCTCTCTCTCTCTCTCTCTCTCTCTCTCTCTCTCGCTCTCTCTCTCGCTCTCCTGTCGCTTATCAGTGTAGGATTTTCTGTATTGGTCCCCTCAGTCACTGTGAATCATAATTGCAGGGGGAGTTTGTTAAGATGTACAGTTTGGTGCTATTAAAGGGGTAAGCATTTCTCTGTTTTTCCTTCACTGTTCCATGAAAAAAGTTTATTAGCATTAAGTAATGGCCCCATCCCTTCAAAAAGTGTATTTGTATTAGCCCCCCACTGATATCATCAACTGGGTTCTTAAAATTCTGAGAGATTCAAAGAATGTGAAAATGCTCAGCTAATTTGGTAATTTGCAAAGGACATTTAGAGAATGCATATCTCTTCAGAATGTGTATTTTAAATAAGAGAGAAGACTTTTTTCCCACCTTCTATCACTTTAATCTTATTCCCAGCTGACCCTATCTGAGAAAAGAAAAACATGTTTAATAAGATGATAAAAATAGAATAAGCATAAATGAAGATTTTGCTTTGTTTCTAGGAGCTGAGAGGGATGGTAGAAAGCAAAATCAGATAAGTAAAAAGAGCCTCAACAAAAAGGGAGATGATTCCTATAGTTCCACCCAAGATATACTCCATAGTACTGTTAGGTAACTAGATAGAAACATTAAATATTTTATACCATTTCCTGCATCTGAGCTTTTCTGGTACTGGACTCTGTCTGTATGATGTCCCAATTATTGTGGACCTAAGGATTTACTGACAATAATTTTTCTTTTACAAAACAAGTAAAATTCTGGGGGACAAATTCAAAATAGAAAAGTGCCCTTTCGTAATTGAGTGGTAAAGAGGGAAAATAAAGGAGGAAAATTTAGGGCCCTGGAAAACAAAGTAAAGCCATAAAATTGGAGGACCTACTCACTACTCATTACCCTAAAACAAACCAATCCACTAAGGTAGCTGGACTTTCCAATACAGACAGAAGAGGGTGATATTTAACAAGGAATTTTGTAAAATGCAAAACTGCCACATATATGAACAAGAAGATTGATAAATTCATACATAATTTATTTTACAAACTCAGAAAAAAAGTCCAGAACCTATATCAAATAAGGAAAATTCTCTTAGGGGGAAAAATTCAAAAATCAAAACAAAAAACTCTGAAACCTAAATAACTGTCAGAGAACACTCCAAACGAAATTATGTCATCAAGCAAACATTTGAAAATTGAAACAAAAAACCCTTGAGATTAAAGTATTAAGAACATTAATATTTTTTAAAGCAGAGGAAAA
Organism: Leucopleurus acutus; assembly: GCF_964270905.1. Taxonomy (NCBI): domain Eukaryota; kingdom Metazoa; phylum Chordata; class Mammalia; order Artiodactyla; family Delphinidae; genus Leucopleurus; species Leucopleurus acutus. The sequence continues at coordinate 22,102,787 of NC_139162.1, forward strand.
TAAAGATAGTTGATTGAACTCAAACACAAATGGAAGAAAAAGACAAAATTATCTTGGAATGAAGAGTAAATTACAAAGTGCCTAAGGTTGAATAGTCTCAAATAAACATTTAATAAGGAGAATGGGAAGAAAGTCCGATAAACAACTAAGTGAATAAAAATAAGTAAAGTCGTAAAAAGGTTCACAGAGAAGATATTGGAATGAAAGAGATACATAGTTAGGACAGCATTTCCGTTGTTAGTCCCTGAAAAAGAAAAGAAAAATAATCTAAATAGCATTAATATTTAAAACTATAATCTAAGAAAATAGTATAAAAATAGAAAAACATGAATCTACAAATGGAAAGTATTCATAGTATACATTGGAAGAATGGTTTGAAGAATAATACAGGCATACCTTGAAAGTCTAAATCCTTGATCAGTGGGCTGCAGAATAGATGTTGTGATAACAGACATGAAAACAACATTAATCTTGAAATTAATTAATTAATCTTGAAAAACTCCATCAGAGCTCTTGGGTGGCCAGGTGCATTGTCAATGAGTGGTAATATTTGAAAGGAAACTTATTTTCCTGAGCAGTGGGTCTCAGTAGTACGCTTAAAATATTCAGTAAACCATATTGTGAACAGATGTGCTGTCATCCAGGCTTTGTTGTTCTATTTATAGAGCACAGGCAGAGTAGATTTAGCATAATTATTAAGGGCCCTAGGATTTTTGGAATAGTAAGTGGGCACTGGCTTCAACTCAAAGTAACCAGCTGCATTAGCCCCTAACAAGAGAGTCAGCCTGTCCTTTGAAGCCTTGAAGCCAGGCATTGACTTCTCCTCTCTAGCTATGAAGGTCCTAGATGCAGTCACCTTCCAAAATAAGGCTTTTTCTTCTACACTGAAAATCTGTTGCCTAGTGTAGCCACCTTCATTAATTATCTTAGCTAGATCTTCTGGATAACTTGCAGCTTCTACATCAGCACTTGCTGCTTCACCTCACACCTTTATGTTACAGAGATGGCTTCTTTCCTTAACCCTCATGAACCAACCTCTGCTAGCTTCAAACTTTTCTTCTCTAGCATCCTCATCTCTCTCATCCTTCATAGAATTGAAGAGAGTTAGGGCCTTGCTCTGGATTAGGCTTTGGCTTAAGGGAATGTTGTGGTTGGTATGATCTATGCAGACCACTAAAACTTTGTCCATATCAACAATAAGGCTGTTGCACCCCCCCTTACCATTTGTGTGTTTGCTAGAGTAGCACTTTTAATTTTCCTCAGTAACTTTTTCTTGTATTCACAGTTTGACTAACTTTTTTAATAGGAAGCCTAGCTTGCGACCTGTTTCAGCTTTTGACATGCCTTCCTCACTAACCTTAATCAATTTTAGCTTTTGATTTCAAGTGAGAGACGGGTGACTCTTCCTTTCACTTGAAAACTTAGAGGCCCTTGTAATGGTATTGATTGGCCTAATTTCAATAGTGGTGTGTCTCAGGGTATAAGGAGGTCTTAGGAGAGGGAGAAAGACAGGAAAAGACCAGTTGGCGGAATAGGCACAGACACAACATTTATCATTTAAGTTTGCAGTCTTACATGGATGCAGTACATGGTACACCAAAACAATTACAAGAGCAACATCAAAGATCACGGATCACATAGCACTATGACAAATATAATAGTAAGGGAATAGTTTGAAATATTGTGAGAATTACCAAAATGTGACGTGTAGACACAGAATGAGCAAATGCTGTTGGAAAAATGGTACCGATAGACTTGCTTGATTCAGGATTGCCACAAACCTTCAATTGGTAAAAAACACAGTATCTACAGAGTACAATAAAGTGAAGTGCACTAAAACAAGATATACTTGTATTAGGAAGGGAGGTAGCCAATTCCTCAGTAACAGGTTACTCTTAATCCCATGTCCTTAGAAGCTTTCTTGCCAACCATATTTTACTTGACAATTTAATTGCTAAATAGAAATTCATTTTAATTTTCTTTATCTATTAAATGACAATCAGAGAGATACCTCCTTTTTCTTTTTTTTAAACTTTTATTGGACTATAGTTGATTTACAGTGTTGTGTTAGTTTCAGGTATACAGCAAAGTGCACAGTTATATATATATAACTGATTATATATATATCCATTGTATATATGCATTGTATATATATTGTATATATATATATATATTCTTTTTCAGATTCTTTTCCCATATAGGTTATTACAGAATATTGAGTAGAGTTCCCTGTGCTATACAGTAGGTCCTTGTTAGTTATCTATTTTATATATAGTAGTGTGTGTATGTTAATCCCAGTCTCCTAATTTATCACTTCCCCCCATGTTTCCCCTTTGGTAACCATAAGTTTGATTTCGCTATCTGTGAGTCTGATTCTGTCTTGTAGATAAGTTCATTTGTATCATTTTTATTATATTCCACATGTAAGTGATATAATACGATATTTGCCTTTCTCTGTCTGACTTACTTCACTTAGTATGATAATCTCTAGGTTCATCTGCAAATGGCATTATTTTGTTCTTTTTTATGGCTGAGTAATATTCCATTGTATATATGTACCACATCTTCTTTATCCATTCCTCTGTATATTGACATTTAGGTTGCTTCCATGTCTTGGCTATTGTAAATAGTGCTGCAGTGAACATTGGGGTGCACAGAGTTACTTCCTCTTCTCATTCGCTTAGGTCTCATCAATTTATTGGTGATAATTATCTGGAGTTATGACAGTTAAAGAATTAACTCGAAAACATGAGGAAAAGGTATGAATAAATTTAACCAAAGATGTATAAGACCTCTACATGAAAAATAGAAAACATGGCTAAGAGAAATTAAGAATATTTAGTAAGTGAAGACATATGCCATGTTAATGGATGGGAGTTTTAATATTTTTAAAATGATAATTCTTCACAAAATGATGTATAGATTCTAAACAATTTCTATCAGAATTTTGTGTATTTTGTGGAAATTACCAAGCTGATTCTAAAATTTATATGAAAATTTAAAAAAACCTAGAACAGCCAATATATTCTTGAAAAGGAAGGAACAATTTAGATGGTTTATACTAAGTTGTAAGACTTAGTATAAGGATTCAGAATATGAAATGATGAATTATGAGTATAAAAATAGGCATATATAGAGAGTCCAAAATAGACTGACACATATATATAGTCGATTGATTTTTGACAAAAGAGCTAATATCATTCAATGTGGAAAGGGTGGTCATTTCAATAAATGGTGCCAAAAAAAGTGAATACCCTATAGAACACAAAATTAACCTCTACCCCTACTTCACACCGGTGCAGTGAAGGGTTAACTCAGCAGATTTAGGATGTTCAAACACTCAGTATTCCAAAGAAAGGACTGGTCCTTAATCAGCTTCTAGGAGATAACCTCTAAGCCTTTGGACTATCCTGACTCCGAAGAGTGTCTTTTGTATACCTGAGGCCTTGGGCCATGCAGATAGTTTATGCTAACCATGTGATTTATAGGGGGTACCTTAGGCTGTGGCGTATCAGTTTGACCTCTGGAAGGGCTAGAGACTGAGCAACTAAGGTCAGCCATACAGATGCACCATACTCATAGGGCTGACCCCCAATAAACTCCCTATACATTAAGGCTTAGATGAGCTTCCCTGGTTGGAAATACTTCCTGCATGTTAAAACACATCCTTGCTCGGAGAATTAAATGCCCTTCCTGTGATTCCAGTGGGTGAGGACAACTGGAAGCTCCTGCCTGGTCTCTCACCAACTCTGCACTATATAATTTTTCCTTCCCTTACTTTAATCTGAATCCTGTAATTATAGTTAAAACTGTGAGTATAACAGCTTTTCTGAGTTTTGTGAATCCTTCAATCAAATCACTGGATATGTAGGTAGACATGGGACTCCTACATAACACCATACACAATTAATTTAAATGGACAATGACCTAAACATAAAAATAAAAACATTAAACTTACAGAGAAAACATGAAAAATCTTTATAACCTTATAATAGGCAAACGTAACATAGATAGGACACCTAACCATTAAAGGAGAACAAAATCAGAAAATTGAACTTCATCAAAATTAGAACCTTCTGCTCTTCAAAAATACCCATTAAGAAATGAAAAAAAAAAAATTGGTAGACAACTGTCATGTACATCTGACAAAGGAATTGTATTTAGAATGTATAAAGAGCTCTTAGAACTCAATAATAACAAGACAATTCAATTTTTTAAAAGGGAAAATATTGAACCAAATCTTTATAAAAACATATAAATGAAGAAAAGTGAAAATATATTTATAGGTGAGTTTTAATATAATTTTAAAATAGCCAAAAAATAAGGGAAAATGTCTATCAACAAGTGATTTTATAAAAAAAAAATGATGGTACATTTGTACAATGGAACACTACTAATTAGTAGTAAAAGAGTAATCTATTGAGATTTTATTAGGGATTCTTTTAAGAAATAAATAACTCAAATGATCTGCTTATAACCCTTTGTTTGTAAAACCCTTCAATGGACTTCCATTGTACTTAGAATAAAACCTAACATCTTAACAATGAACTGCAAGCCCCTGAGTGTTTAGCTCCTGACTTCCTCTCTATCCTCTTCCTAAAGTCAATCTATTCTTGCTCACCAAGCTCTAGCCCACTGATATTTTTATTAGGTCCAGTTGCCACCTCTCTCTTTTTTACACAGGATCCTCATTATTCCTTTATAATTCTTAATAAGATTTAATTGATTATGATACATGTAATGAGAATGGCCATATATAGCACAGGGACTGGACCATATTAGATTATTAGAAACTCTCTTTAGAAATAGAGATTGAGATTTTTGTTTGCTCATCCTCGTTCTTCTCCACCCAGCTCTGTACCCCAGAAAGCAGACCCTCACAAGAAGGCATCAAGAGTCTTTCTTGCATTCTGGTTTCAGCTTGCATGGGGAGAAGAAAGTGGGTGGCAGGAAATTGAGTCAGTGGGGTTTATTCCACTGACTCCCTGTATGCAGTGTCACTGTTAGTTGGCTACACCTTTCTGAGTCACCTTTCTTGCCAAGCAGTCTTCTCCTTGTAGCTACCTTCTTTCCTTTCCTCTTGCCCATGCAAGCCTACGAATAGTTTTGCTATTTTACCTACTATTACTAGTCTCAGGATACTATACTACTTCTGGTTGGTTTCCTTACCACAATTTATTTCCTGACCACAAATTGTAAATAGTCTGTTTATTAATCTCCCCCCAACTATCCAATCTGAGCCCTTAGCTGACTTATAAAATGAGCAAATGAAATACAGATGGTGAATTAAATGGTAATTTAATACTAGAACACAAATTGTTACAATTCATCAAAAGAATGGGTCAATGAATCATATGAATAGATATCAAAGATGTTTTTAAAGTTCAAAATTTATACCTACTAGAAACTGTTAACAGAGTAAAAATTATAGAATTTTTCCTTGATATAATAAAAATAAATATTAGAAAAAATGTAAAAAATTAGCATTATTAACATTAGATTGGAAATATTCTCATTAATTTTAAGAATAAGTTTGAGGGCTTCCCTGGTTGTGCAGTGGTTAAGAGTCCGCCTGCCAATGCAAGGGACACGGGTTCCAGCTCTGGTCCGGGAAGATCCCATACGCCATGGAGCAACTAGGCCCACGCGCCACAACTGCTGAGCCTGCACTCTGGAGCCCGCGAGCCACAACTGCTGAACCTGCGTGCCACAGCTTCTGAAGCCCATGTGCCTAGAGCCCATGCTCTGCAACAAGAGAAGCCACCTCAGTGAGAATCCTGCACACCACAACGAAGAGTAGCCCCCACTCGCCGCAACTAGAGAAGAGCCCGCGCACAGCAACGAGGACCTAATGCGGCCAAAACTATATTAATTAATTAATTTATTTAAAAAAGAATAAGTTTGAGAATGGATAATAACCATCATTACTTTTTACTGCATTCTAGAAATGATCTTCGATAACATAATAAAACATAACAAAATAATAGGTATTTTTGAGTACAGTTTTTACCATTTGCCAGTTATATGATATTTCACCTGGGAAACCCAACAAAAGCAGCTGCAAAACAAAAACAGGGAAATATAATCAGTAAATTCAATAACAGAGTTGGTAACAAAATTAGCATAAAACTAACACTGTTCTCATATACTCGCAAATAGCTGGTTAAGAAATATAAGGTAATTCCATTTAAAATAGCAATTACTAAAACCAATACCATACAGTTCCTGGTATAGAACCTTACGTTTTTTCCAATAAATACTTGAAAAAAATATTTGAGAATGTTTAAGATTATAGATTGAAGAGGGATGAAGAAGTCCCTAAGATTAGGATATAAAAATAAAAGGTGGAGATGGGATGATTTTGTAAACAATAAAGCACTAGATTTGATCCACAGAATTTTCTCCACCAAAGTCTTAGAAATTAGAGGCTACTTCACATCGTGCATTTCAGAATGTAACATCTAATTTAATTTATGATAGGAGTTAAACTTATGTTTGTTGAATGTATGATACATATGAATTAGTAATTGAGTGAATGAATGCATGCATGCACAATGAAAGAGTGACTGATGCATCAAATGTTCAATTTCCAGTTTAGACTGCCTTTCCCTGAAAATGGAAATTTCATGTAAAATCATTTATTACATGCACACTTGAGATTGTACAGCTCTACCAAAAATAGAGAGTACCTACAATGGTTGTTTTACTACCTCTAAATGTCAATCCTTATCACTAGATTTAAATCAGGAAGTTCCCCAAAATGTAATGTACAAGTTGCATATATAGTAAGACTTTGAAAAAAAAATTGTTCAAACCCTGTACTCATTCCCAGTTTCCCCTCAGGATTCCTTTGGGAGACCAGAGGCAGCTGGAAGCCACTGTAGATGTCAGAGTGAGACGGTCAGTTTGAATTGAATGATGCTAAAAATAAAGTGGTACCACGTGAAAGATTAGCCATAAAGGACTCAGGCTTTCCTCAGAATTACAGTTATCTCTGAAAAGCTGTTTGAACTGATACTATAAGTGGGAAGAAATTCTGACAACACATCATAAGGGATTTTCATAGAGAGATTAACTATATTGGTTCATGAAACTCAGAGATGTCCAGTGAGTATAGAAAAGGTTAGAGATTTTAAGTTTTATTGAAAATAAAACTTTTTAAAATATCGGACCCAAGTTTGGTGAGAAGTAAGACTTTTAAGAATCAATATTTAATTATTTATTATTTAGTCACAGGATAGTATGGTATTTAACATACAGGCTAGTAAGGATGGTACATTTCAGAACCAGAAGACCAGGTACAAAGTCCTGGCAGCAACACTAAGCTATGTGGCCTCTGATATTCATTTAACTCTCCCAAGCCTTGCTTTTTTTTAATCTAAATGAAGAGAGTAACAATGACACATCAGTTATCTTAGAGCAGATCATTTGGACAAGTGTAAAAGACTAAAGAGATTGTAAATGTTCTCTTTAGGGAAGAATATCTCCACGTGGATTTTTGCATTCCATTATATCTAGCATATCGGTATTGAAAAGAACTCTAGATATCAGCTCTTGCCTACCAAGATCTTACCTTTAGTGTGGAAAGACATAGTCGTTTTCCGTACACCTGCCCCTTCCTTCCTCCATCTTTCATTTGCTCTCTATCTCCCTTTTTTCTTTCCCTACTCCCACGTACACAATGATTCAGCACCTGCTATGTACTAGATCCTGAGCAAGATGAACAAGGTACCCCTGCACCAACTTCCAAAGGCTCTCATTCACTCTCAAAAAATAGCTTGGAAACTTAATTCATCACAGTGCAATTCTAGCACGTTCTTAAGAAAGTGATTGAATTCTTGCATTTCCTCTACCACTCTCATAGACTTCTAGCTTAAATTCTAAGTCCTTATAACGTGTGTATATATCTCTTGCTTATTTCTGAATATAGTTGTATGTGTGTGTTAAAAGAAAATGAATAGGGCAATTGTCTAATAATCTAATAACAAGGGTAATATTGTGTCTTCATATGCAAACATCTTATTTGTGCTTCAGTGGTTGGAGAAATGGCCAACTTGATTGAATGCTTTACAGACTAGACTTGTATAAAATTATCCCTCTCTGAATCCCAGTGCTCTCATTACCAGCTGTATGGCCTTGCCTATTTACTTAGCCCCTCTGTCTCAGGTCTTTTAAAGGAAAATATGAGCATAGTAAAGGTACCTAAACCTAGAAGCTGTTCTTATAATTATGAATTAATACAGGTAAAGAGCAAGAAATAGTGTTTGACACATAATAAGAATAGTGATTATTACATATATTATTTTTGTATATATATATGCCGTTACATAATTTTTATATATTCTAAAGTATGTGTGTATATGAGAGAGAGAGATAAGGTTAACATACTGCTATATACATATTTAGTGCTGAACACTTACTTTTCATTTAAATGAGGCTTCACTCATTTATTTCAGAAGGATTTCTTGACTGTCTACTAGGTCCAGGCTGTGTATCCAGTGCTAGTGATGTGGTTATAAACAAACAAACAAAAAAAGTGATAAGCATGGAACTGTTGCAATGCAAGATTAAATTCTGGGAAGCAAACAAGAAAATCAGGCATGCGTAAATAAGGCTCTTAATTCCTAAATTTTATTTGCACTTTGTATTTGTACAATGAAAAAGGACAGAGATTCAGTAGAATGATCTACTATGAACCAACCAAATGCAGAGAGTACCATTATATAAGGAAATATCTTCAGCTGTCTTTTTCGTTTTCCAGAATATATTATTTTGCTGTACTGACTAGTTTTAAAGAATAAGTGAGATTATATACTAATGTTTTTAGCTCCCTAAAAAAGATCATTATCAATGTTAAATCCATGTAAAGCACTTAGAAGAAATAGAATAGAGATGGTAGTTGCCAGAATTAATCTGAGTATAGAATTTGGCACATATAAAAAGGCATAATGACACCTAAAACCGTACCCTTCTCCCCAAATTGCCATGACATGCATAAGATTTTTCAGTAAAGTCCATTAACCAGGTCTATAAAACACTCTTAGGAGAAATACTGATTTTCAGTACATTTCTCAAATTGGGTAATTTGAGGGGTAATTCAAGAGTTTTGAAATCATTAAGACTTAGTCCAATTATATAGAGTCTGCATCACAATTACTACCTTGAATTTTCTTTTGTCTAACTTAAAATTAATTTTTAGCTGTATTACTTATAAGTGTAAGTAAAAACAAAGTATTATTTTTCTTCTTTGGGGGCCTCTCTTTACAGAAGAAGTAAAAAGCATAGTTATTTTTAGCCACTTCATTTTCAATTTGTAGGGAATAAAAAAGGAATATTTACTGTGACATGAATATTCATAAAACATATCTGGTACTACAACTTGACTAAATTTTTAAATATATTCTCTGTCTTCTAAGTCTCTCTATAGAAAATCAAGTATTGTTTTCTTTTTAAGGTTATTTTCTTTGATCACAGTCCTATATTTTATTCTTTGATCAAGTTTTTTTTTTTTTTTTCTGTCTGCTTTCATTTATCTAACACCCTGCTGTTTTCTTCACTCTCATTAAATGTTGCTGGTTTCTAGAGTAAAATGAGTTTTATTCACTTTGATTTATCATGATCTCAAACTTGTTTTTCTTCTTTTCTTGCTTTATTTTTCCTTTTGCTCTTTGTATATACAGAAATTCTATTTTTTGAATAGCAAAATGAAATGAAAGAGAATTTTCAAAGAGTCTCCATGCTCCTAAATGAGACATCTAAGTTAATGGTCATTCAATTTAATGTAAAGAAAAAATAGTCTATGTACTAATTTTTCAAATGGAATATGTGTGGCAAGATCCACTCCATCACCTTTTGGGTTTTTGGTGGTGCGAATTTAGGAGATGAGGAGAGCAGTTCAGGATACTACAAAGAGAAAATTTTAGAAACATATAAGGAGATTAAAATTTTTGCACTGCATTAGTAGTTCTAATTAAGATAAAAATATCATAAGAGCACAATTGTGTCCACCATAATCACGGGGCAAGTCTGATAAGCAAGCTGCAAAATCTTATTTTAAAAAAGACTCAGAGAGCTGAGCATCTAAACATAAAATGATGACTTCCTAGGAAAAAGAGATCTGTAGCTGTTTTCACCTCTAGTTGAGTGTTGGAAGGAAGAAGACTGCCATAGAGAATGGTTAGGAGAAAAAAGCCAAACTCTTTTCAAACTTTTACTGGCTATATTTGTTCTGGCATGACAGATCAGAATCCTTCAGAAATCCAGCTGAGGAGCAAGCCTGCAAAGAGCCACCAGTTCTTTCTCATGTTCTTTCATCGAATGCACTAGGGTAGCAAACAAAGTCTGAGGGAGAAAAAGAGAACTGATAGAGACTTTGTCTAAGGCATGAGAAGTCTTCATTAAGAGGGAAGGTACCAACCACCTGTGTGTTAGGGAAACAGTGGGAGAGCTCAAGGAAATCCTTCGGAGAAACACCAGCTTTTTCCTAAGGATACTGCAAGATCCCTTCAGAGTCTGGGCAATATGTAAGAAAGAGATCACCAGCTACAGAAAAAGAGTGTCAGGATGAAAAAATACAGAATTCTCCAGCATTCCAAAAAGATAACATATGGGCTGTAAAACAAAAAGAGATTTCCTGTTTCAAAAACCTGTTAGCTGTGAAGTAGAGCATAAAGAGATGTACAATCGTCCCAGAGTAAATCCCATGCTGTGCTAAAGGAAAAGTACTGATCCTACCTTCAAAATATTTGAAGCTAGTGGCAAAGTTAATCTAATTAAAACCACCACAAACTCTACATGCATCGCAAATGCATATCAAATTGAATTAGCTTTCACAATAGCAGCCTGAAAGGAAAAAGGGTTATAATGGGTCATGCACCTTCCTGGGGTTAAATTCTAAATGTTTCAGTGTCTATTTTTTTTTAACACACAGTATGATCTGTAATTAAAAAGTACGATAGATAAATAAAACAAGGAATTGTGACTCAAATCAAGAGAATATATAGTCAATGCAAACATAGAGATAGCCAGATATCAGAATTATCACTGAAATTTCAAAATAACAATGGCAAATAAATTAAATGATCCAATAGAGATGATGAACCACATGCATGAACAGATGGGAAAATTGAAGATGGGGACACAAAGGAGAATGCTGTAAATAAAAATAAGATACTAGAAATGAAAAACTCATTTGAGGGATTTAGCATCATATTAGTCCCAGTGGAGGAAGGGAACAGTGTATTATTGTTTTCTATTGCAGTGTAAGACTTATCACAAAGTTAGATGCCTAAAACAACACACATTTATTATCTCCCAGTTTCTGTGAGTCAGAAATCTGAGCATAGTTTAGATGAGTGCTCTTCTTAGGGTCTCACAAGGCTGCAATAAATATGTCAGAGCTTTCTGAGGAAAAGATCTGCTTTCATGCTTCGTTGGGTTGTTGGCATGATTCATTTCTTGGCAGCTGTATGATTCATGGCAGCTTGTTTCTTCAAAACCGTCAATCAGAAGTGAGGAAGTGGAGGAGAGAAAGGGAGAGACAGACTCCAGCACAGTGGATATTAATGTCTTAAGTAATCACAGAAAATTGGTGCCACCCATACTCAAGGGAAGGGATTACACAAAGGTATGAATATCAAGAGGAAGGGGTCATGGGGCCACCTTAAAGTCTGTTGCACAATAGTCAACTTCAAGAGGAGGTGATAGAAAATATCCAAATCAAACATAAATAGAAAAAAACTTTGAAGATTTGTAGAACAATATTAAACTGTCCAACAAATGTGAAAAGTAAAGCTCCCGAAATAGAGGAGAGAGAACGAAAACTGAGCAAACACCATACAGGATCAGCACAAAGGTAAGTCCAGTCACATCATTAATAAGTTGCTGAAAACCAAAGTTAAAGAGAAAATCTTAAAATCAGCCACAGGGTGGAAAATGACACATTTCAATCTGGGAAAAAATGGTAAGACTGGCAGTTAACTTCTCATTGGAGGGGAAAAATATAGGCCAGAAGACAATGGAAAAGCATCTTTAAAATGCTGAAAGTAAATAAAAATAACCTCATGACCTAGAATCCTGTAGAAAATGAAAATATACTTTACAACTGAAAGTGAAATAAAGACATTTTCAGAATCACAAAAGCTGAGAGAATTTGTCTTACATTTCAAGAAATGATTAAAGAGCTTCTTTATTCTTAAGGGGTATGATATTAGACACAAGCCCCGGTCTGCAAGAAGAAATGAAGAACATTCAAAAAAGAGAAATATGTAGTTAAAGACAGAGGACATATTTTTGTATATGTTTAAACTTCTCGGGACTTCCATGGTGTCACAGTGGTTAAGAATCTGCCTGCCAATTTAGGGGACACAGATTCAATTCCTGATCCAGGAGAATCCTACATGCCGCAGAGCAACTAAGCCCGTGAGCCACAACTACTGAGCACATGTGCCACAACTACTGAAGCACACGTGCCTAGAGCCTGTGCTCCACAACAAGAGAAGCCACCGCAATGAGAAGGCCACACACCACAACGAAGAGTAGCCCCCACTCGCCAGAACTAGAGAAAGCCCATGTGCAGCAATGAAGACCCAACACAACCAAAAATAAATAAATAAATACATAAATTTAAAAACTAAACTTCTTTAAATGAGTGCTAACTGTTTAAAGAAAAAGTGATACCAATATCTTATAAAGCTTTATAACATAAGTAGAAATAAAATATGGCAAAATGTATAAAATGGCAAAAGAGAGAAATAAAATTATAATTTGTAAAGTCTTAACATTGTTCATAAAGTAGTGAAATATTATCTGAAAGTAGAGTGTGATATGACAAGGTGAATACTGCGATCTCTAGTACAACCACTAAAGCATATCAAAGTTTTAGCCAAAATGCTGTTAGTGGAGATGAAATATAAAGGAAGTATAGGTATATATTTAACTTGATTCACCCAAATGAAGGAAAGAGGGACAGAGAAGCAAAGGAAAAATAGGGCAAATAAAAACAAATGATAAGATAGAAGTCATAAGTACAAACATATCAGTAATTACACTAAAAGTAAATGGACTCAACACAAAAATAAGAAGGCAGAAATTTCAGTCAATATAAAAAGTAAAGCCTTACTATATGCTGTGTTCAAGAAATACAATTTAAAAATAAAAACAGAGAAAGTGAAAGTTAAAGAGTAGAAAATAACAGGACATTCAAGTAACTAATCAAAAGCAACCTGGAGTGGCTACATTAGTGCCAGGCAAAGTAGGCTTCAATACAAAGATTATTACAGAAGATAACAAAGAGAATTTTATAATGATAAAGGGGTGAACTCATAAAAGGATATAACAATCCTAATTATGAAAACATATAATACCATTGCTTCAAAATAAAAAATTGATAGATAAAAGGCAGAAATACCCAAATCGATCTTGAGAGTTGGAGATTTTCATAATTTTCTGTCTTTCAGTAATTGGTAAGAAAGGTAAGGAAAATATTAGTAAAGAATAGGAGATAGGAGCAGCACTATTTTCAACCTATCCTTATTACTGTTAATAAAAACACTCTCAACAGCTGCTCAATACTCTTTTTTTTTTAAAGAAGGCATTTTAAAAAACAAAATAGGCTGATTCTTAAAACAAGTGTTAACAATTTCAAAAAATTGAAGGAAAAAAATACATTCTCAGACCACCACGGTATTGAAGATAAAAAATAAATAAGATATCTAGAAACTCCCCACATAGTTGAACATTAAGCAACACACTCAAATAATTCATGTTTTAATGAAGGAATAATAAGACAAATTTGAAACTATTTCAACTTGAATGTAATGAAAAGTTACCATGTCAAAATTCTGGAAAAAGAAGTAAATGCAGTGTTTGAGGTAATTTTTTTTAAGATATAAATAATTATAGTAGAAAAGATGGGTCTAAAATCAATAATTTAAGCTTTCATTTTTTGAAGCTACAATATAAATGGCCAATTACAATCAAAGGATGTAGAAAAATAATAAAAATAAGAATGGAAATCAATGAGTGAAAAATTCATTTTCGAGAGACTAACATATTTATTCCCTAACAAAACCATACAAGAAAAATAAACAAATTACCAAAATAAGGAATGAAAAAAAAGGGGGGGACATATGTCATAGAACTTTCAAAGATACTAAGGAGATAATATGGACAAATTTTATGCCAATAAATTCATTTTAAAAAAAGGTAATTGACAATTTTTTGGAAGATAAATTGCCAGAACTGATATAATATGTGATTTTTCTACTCAATAAAAGAAAATCCATATCAAAAAATCTTCCCAAATAAAAAATTCAAAGTGAACTCTATCAAATAAGAGAAAACTTTCATTTTTACACAAATTCAGGGATTGAGGGGAAATACTCTTCAACTGAAGTCATGAGGGCAACATAACTCAGATTTTTAAATTTGAGAAAATACTACACAAAAAAATAAAACTACAGGCCAATATCTGTCATGAACATATATCCTAGTAATTTTTTAAAATAAATGCAAGTTTTGCCCCCCAAATATATTAAAAGGAGTGTATCAAGACAAAGTGAATTATGGTGGGAATGCAATCTTGGTTTAATATTCAAATTTCAATCAATATAATTTATTACATTAACAGAACAAAGAAATTTTATACCATCATCTCAATGGAAGGAAAAAAGAGAAGCACATGACAAAATTCAATACTCTTCATGATTAAAAAAAAGAAGAAAGAGAGAAAGAAAAAGAAAGCCAAAGAAACAAGCAACAACAACAAAAAATTTCCTATCAAAACTAAGAATAGAATTTTCTTTTTAATCTGATAAGGACATGTATAAAAATCTTACAGACTACATTATATAAAATGGTAAAACTTTGAATGTCTTCCCAGGAACAAAGAAAGGATATCCACTCTCACCAATTCTAGATGTCTGGCTAAAGGTTTATTAATTTTGTTTATCTTCTCAAAGAACCAGCTTTTAGTTTCATTGATCTTTGCTATTGTTTTCTTTGTCTCTATTTCATTTATTTCTGCTCTGATCTTTATAATTTCTTTCCTTCTACTAACATTTTTGTTCTTCTTTCTCTAGTTGCTTTAGGTGTAAGGTTAGGTTTTTTATTTGAGATTTTCTTGTTTCCTGAGGGAAGATTGTATTGCTATAAACTTCCCTCTTAGAACTGCTTTTGCTGTATCCCATAGGTTTTGGTTCATCGTGTTTTCATTATCATTTGTTTCTAGGTATTTTTGTATTTCCTCTTTGATTTCTTCAGTGATCCATCGATTATCTAGTAGCATATTGTTTAACCTCCATGTGTTTGTGTTTTTTTACAGTTTTTTTCCTATAATTCATTTCTAATCTCATAGCACTGTGGTCTGAAAAGACGCTTAATATGATTTCAGTTTTCTTAAATTAACCGAGGATTGGTTTTTGACCCAAGATGTGATCTATCCAGGAGAATGTTCTGTGTGCAGTTGAGAAGAAAGTGTATTCTGCTGCTTTCAGATGGAATGTCTTATAAATATCAATTAAGTCTATTTGGTCTGATGTGTCATTTAAGGCTTGTGTTTCCTTATTAATTTTCTGTTTGGATGAACTACCTACTGGTGTAAGTGGGGTGTTAAAGTCCTCCACTATTATTGTGTTACTGTCAATTTCCCATTTTACGGCTGTTAACATTTACCTTGTGTATTGAGGTGCTCCTATGTTAGGTGCATAAATATTTACAATTGCTATATCTTCTTCTTGGATTGATCCCTTGATCATTATGTAGTGTCCTTCTTTTTCTCTTGTAACAGTCTTTATTTTAAAGACTCTTTTTGTCTGATATGAGTATTGCTACTCCAGCTTTCTTTAGATTTCCATTTGCATGGAATATCTTTTTCCATCCCCTCACTTTCAGTCTGTATGTGTCCCTAGGTCTGAAGTTGGTCTCTTGTAGACAGCATATATACAGGTCTTGTTTTTGTATCCATTCAGGCAGTCTGTATCTTTTGGTTGGAGCATTTAATCCATTTACAGTTAAAGTAATTTTCAATATGCATGTTCCTATTGCCATTTTCTTAATTGTTTTGGTTTTGTTTTTGTAGGTCTTTTTTCTTCCCTTCCTCTTTTGTTCTCTTCTCCTGTGTCTCACCAATTCTATTCTACATTTTAGTAAAAACCCAGCCCAAGCACTAAAGAACAAAAAGAGATGAAAGGCATACAGATTGGAACAGGGAAAGTAAAGCTTTCAACATTCACAGGTGGCATGATTTTTTTTTTTTTTTTTTTTTTTTTTGCGGTACACGGGCCTCTCACTGTTGTGGCCTCTCCCGTTCTGGAGCATAGGCTCCGGACGCACAGGCTCAGCGGCCATGGCTCACGGGCCCAGCTGCTCCGTGGCATGTGGGATCCTCCCAGACCAGGGCACGAACCCGTGTCCCTGCATCAGCAGGCGGACTCTCAACCACTGCGCCACCAGGGAAGCCCAGTGGCATGATTTTGTATGGTGAAAATCCTATATTATGTACATAAAATTTGTAGAACTAATATATAGATTTATCAAGGTCCTAGAATACAAAGTCAATATACAAAATAATTTTATTATATACACTAATGATAAAAACATTTTAAAATGAAATTTAAAATACTGTTTATAATAAGTGCTAAACCTATCAAATTTCAAGGGACAAATCTGATGGAAGATGTGTAATATATATATATCTGCATAGATAATGACAAAGCCTTTAATAAAGAAATTAAATAATATATAAATAAATTGAAAAATCTACATATCCATAGATGGGAAATCTCAGTATTAGATGATATTTTCCCCTAAAACTCATCTATAGGTTCAACACAATTCCAATCAAATTCCCAGCAGCCTTTTTTTTTTAATTGGCAAACTGATTCTAAACATATTTGGAAATGCAAAAGGACCTAGAATAGCCAAAACAATATTGAAAAAAGAAAAGTAATATGAAATTTCCATTACTAGGTTTGAAGAAGACTTGCCATAAAGCTGCAATAATCAAACAGTGTAGCATAATGTTACACAAATAGATCAATAAATCTGTATAGAGTGCCAAAATAGAACACATAAGTATAGTCAATTGATTTTCACACATTTCCAAATTAATTAAATTTGGAAAAGAAACATATTTTTAACATATAGTGAAAAAATAGGATTATCTATAAAGAAAAAATGCATTCCATGTAAAAACGTATTAATTTGAGATGGACCCTGGGTCTAAATTTTAAGACTAGAATAATAAACTTTTAGGAAAAAAAAAAAAAACTAAGACAATATATTGGTGAGTTTGGGGAGGCCAATATTATTTAATCAGAATACAAAATACACTAACCATAAAGATGTCTGCTGAACAAAAACACTATTGAGAAAATGAATAGGTAGGTCATAGGAGAAAACAATCATTGCAATGCATATATCTGAAAAAAAAGTTTTGTATCTGAAACATACAAAGAACGCATGTAAAATAACAACTAAAATACAAACTTCCCAATAAACATGGTCAAAAGAATTGGCAAGAAACTTCAGAAAATTATGCATATTAATAGTCAAAAAGAACATGAAAAGGTGGTTGTCATCATTATCCATCAGTAAATTACAAATTGAAAAATTCACACCCACTAGAATGGGCAATATAGAATTTTTAAAAATAATTAAATAGAAAGAGAGAGACAAATACCGTATGCTAACACATATATATGGAATTTAAAAAAAAAATGTTATGAAAAACCTAGGGGTGAAACAGGAATTAAGGCACAGACTTACTAGAGAATGGACTTGAGGCTATGGGGAGGGGGAAGGGTAAACGGTGACAAAGCGATAAAGAGGCATGGACATATATACACTACCAAACGTAAGGTAGATAGCTAGTGGGAAGCAGCCGCATAGCACAGGGAGATCAGCTCGGTGCTTTGTGAGCGCCTGGAGGGGTGGGATAGGGAGGGTGGGAGGGAGGGAGACACAAGCGGGAAGAGATATGGGAATATATGTATATATATAACTGATTCATTTTGTTGTGAAGCTGAAACTAACATACCATTGTAAAGCAATTATACTCCAATAAAGATGTTAAAAAAAAATAATTAAATATATATAAATAATACCTGCAAAGACAGGGAGGAATTGGGATCACATGTTGCTGGTGTAATATTAAAGCCAAACAACCATTTTGGAGGGCCCCTTGAAGGATTCTATTACAGTTCAATATACAATTGAAGTTAAATTACTTGTATACAATGTATAATTCTCTGTACCCACAAGGTCACTCCTAAGGATTTACCCAAAAGAATAAAAAACTATGTCAAAAAAGAGGGAAAAAAACCCATGTACATAAATTTTTATAGTAGCCATATCTGTGAGTTAGACTTATCCCATATACTCATCAAGAGGATAATAAATAAACAAACTCTGGCCTATTAATGCAATTGAATGCCACTCATCAAAATAAAAACAAAACAAAAAACACTACTGAAACATACAGCAGAGATGTATCTTAAAACACATATACACACACTACACAGAGTGAAATAAATCAGACATAAATGAGTACATATTCTGTATATCCTGTGAAATCAAAAGACAGGCAAGGCTAATCTTTGGTGTTGGATATCAAAAACTAATCTCATCAGGGCAAGGATGGGGATCAACTGGAAGGAAACTTTCAGGGATGAGGAAAACATTCTGTACCTTGTTTGAGTTGTTTTACATTAGTATCTGCAATTCTCAAAATTTATTAAACTGAATGTTTAAGACCTGTTCATTCTATTGCATGTAAATTATGAAAAATAGATGATAAATATAATAAAATAACAAACACAATAAATGAATAAATAAAACTTCTTAGCACTACCACATATATGGATATTGGATAATTTATTTAATCTCTGTAGACCTCAGTTATCTTCTCCATAAATCAAGGATAATTATATCTGCTTTACAAATTGGAAGCTTCTTTTTCTTATACATAAGCTGTTGTGATACAAAAGAATTTCAAATATCCTGTACTAAATATTCAAAATGTCATTTAATTAGTTAATTAAAGGAGTAAATTATTGAATGTTTAATAAATAAAAATTCAGGAAACATCCTAATGACAATTTTTTAAAGTTTGTGAGTACATTTACAGAAAATTACTATCAACATATAAAATTAAAACTTTTCCAACATATATTTAACATTTCAACTTTCTAAGTAATTATCATTCTTGAAAATCTCACAATAATTTGAGGATGGAGAAAGCAAAATTTCAGTTTCTTTCCAAATTGGGAAATTAATGACTATCAGTCCAACTGGGCTGAATTCTTGACCCCTAGACACAGCTTTGTTACATTTATGAGTCTTTGAAGAATAAACGTACATTTATTGATAAACTTGGGTTTGCTCAGCTTCTCTAGGTTTTTGTGTGCTGATAGATACAGTCTTATTTTGATTTTTCAAGCTGTTAGAGAGCTTCCAAAGACTGTAGATTTATTCAATTAAATAATGATGGGGAAATAACAGCATGTGAAAAGGAAACCACTGATTCATTCTGATGATAAATCTCAAACATCAAAATTAACACATCATGGTAGCTTTTATTCCTTTTTACTTGAAAAATTGTTGCACCAATTAAATGATACAATTAAACAATAATAATACAGAGAAATCACGTACAACCCACAAACCTGAAACAAACTTTTTCTTTTTTCTTGGCCTGTTTCTTTTTTGTTTGTTTTTGTTTTGTTTTGTTTTGTTTGTGGGAGGAACCAT
This sequence comes from Leucopleurus acutus, assembly GCF_964270905.1. Classification (NCBI taxonomy): domain Eukaryota; kingdom Metazoa; phylum Chordata; class Mammalia; order Artiodactyla; family Delphinidae; genus Leucopleurus; species Leucopleurus acutus. The sequence goes on from NC_139162.1 coordinate 22,122,536, forward strand.
TTTTCATTGTAGTAAATCATTAGTTTCAAGAATGAAAGAATTATTAAATTCTAGCTTTATATGTTAGCTATTTGACCTCATGCAAATATCTCAAACTTGAGCCTTAATTTTCTAAAATGAGAATAACATCCATTTTTTGAGATTCTAAAATATATTTTAGCACATTTTTAATTACCAGGAATCAAAATGCATTTTAATAACATTTAACAATTAATTATAGAATTACAAGAAAATTGCAAATATAAGGCAGAGAGTTTCTTTATGCTTCACACCCAATTTCTCAATGTTAACATATTTCATTACTGTGACACATTTGTCAAAATTGAGACCAACATTTGTATGCTATTATTTTCTAAACTCCAGACTTTATTTGTATTTAACTAGTTTTTATACTAATTTTCTTTTTATCTTCCTGAATCCAAAGCAAGATAACACATTGTAATAGTTCATTATGTCTCCTGTAACATTTCTCAGTCTTTCCTTAATTATTATGACCTTAACAGTTTTGAAAATTACATTTTGTCTTCTGTCCCTCAATTTGAGGTTAATTATTATTTTTTCAAGATAGATGGGGGTAATTGGTTTCAGGGAAGAATATCACAGACATGTAATGTTACTCCTCATCATATCATATCATGATATCAAACTAACATCCCTAGTGATTTTAACCTTGATCATTTGGTTAATATAGTATATATTTGATATTTAGGTTATACAAATTTACTAATTTTTGCTAAAGTTTTTCAGCTTTGCCTATTGAGGACTCTTTTGATCTGCTTCTATCTTACTGGCATCTCCATTTTTTTTGTTTTTTAGTGTTTTCTTGCTTTTAGACACTACAAGATATTCCCAGTTAACTGTGTATTTTCTGTGCCTTTTCTCTAAAGAGAGTTTCTTTTATTGGAGAATAGCACTTAGAAACCAAGGGATTAGTTGTACTTGTGGCTTTTGGGGTGTCACTATTTCTAGGCCCTATGGGGACCCTTTTAGTGTACTTTCTCAGAGCTAGAATATATAGGTATGCACCCTAACCCAAGTATATACACATATCTGCTATCTATCTATCTATCTATCCATCCTAAACATGAGCTCATATTTTCTCCAACTTTAATCCAGTAGCATAAGGATTCATTTTAACCTTCTCCCTTGTATATTGATAACTTCTCTCTCCAACAGTGAGAAACTGGGTTCCACCATCCACCATTTATTAACTTGTGTGTTATATCCCAGTGCACATGTAATAGAGCATAGAATTGTGGATCCACACCCCCCATGAAAAACAAATTTGCCAACTAGAGCACCATGTTTATGTACGGTTCCTTTTTCCTTAAGTTGTTGTATGAAAACTTACGTTCACACAAAATCCTGCGTGCTAATTTTTATACCTTTATTCCTAATCCCCTAAATCTGTAAATGACATAAATGTTCTTCAACAGGTAAATGGCAAAACAAACTGCTATATCCCTACAATGGAATAAATACTATTGAACAATAAAATGAGCTGAACTATTGATTTGTACAACTACCTGGGTGAATCTGAAATGCATATTACTAAGGGGAAGAAACCAAACCCAAAGCAGTATGTTGTTATGATTCCACTCACATGCCATTCTAGTAAAGGCAAACAGAAAACAGATTTTTGGTTGCTAGATGTTCAAGCTGGGCTAGAGAGGGTTGTTAATAGGAAGGAAGATGGGCAGGGTACTTTTTAAGATGAGTATACTATTATGTATGACATTGGGGTGGTGAATTGGGGCATTTGATTAAATCCATAGACCATATATCACAAAGAGTGAACTTTAATTTACGCAAATTTAATAAAAAATAATCAACAGGATTTCAGGGGTCCTAAGTTGAATGAAGACATTTTTTAACTTTTTATTTTATATTGGAGTATAGTTGATTAACAATGTTGTGTTAGTTTCAGGTGTACAACAAAGTGATTCTTGGTTATTGATTTTAAATATAGCAGCATGCACATGTTAATCCCAAACTCCCTAACTATTCCTCCCCCCTACCCTTCCCCCTGGTAACCATGTAAAAGATGTTCAACATCGCTAATTATTAGAGAAATGAAAATCAAAACTACAGTGAGATAATACCTCACACCAGTCAGAATGACTATCATCAAAAAATCCACAAACAATAATTGCTGGAGCAGGTGTGGAGAGAAGGGAACCCTCCTACACTGTTGGTGGGAATGTAAATTGGTGCAGCCACTATGGAAACAGTATGGAGGTTCCTTAAGACACTAAAAATAGAGCTACCATATGAACCTGCAATCCCACTCTTGGGTGTGTACCCAGAGAAAAACATGATCCAAAAGGATACATGTACCCCAATGTTCATTGCAGCGCTGTTTACAATAGCCAAGACATGGAAGCAACCTAAATGCCCATTGACAGAAGAACGGATAAAGAAGACATGGTACATATATACAATGGAATATTACTCAGCCATTAAAAAGAATGAAATAATGCCATGTGCAGCAACATGGATGGACCAGAGATTGTCATACTGAGTGAAGTAGGTCACACAGAGAAAGAGAAGTATCATATGATATTGCTTATATACAGAATCTAAAAAAAAAAAAAATGATACAAATGAACTTATTTGTGGAACAGAAACAGCCTAACAAACTTTGAATAAAGACTTTGATGCCCCCCCCACCGCCCCAAACCCCCCCTGGGGGGAAAAAAGGTATTGGAAACTGTAATATTATTCTTCTTGGGCTGCTGTAAACAAAATACCACAGACTATATGATTTAAACAATAGAAATTTATTTCTCATGTTTCTGGACGCTGGGAAGTCAAAGGTCAAGTACCAGCTTATTTGGTTTCTGGTAAAAACTGTCTTTCTAGTTTTCAGAAGACCCTCTTATTGTTTCCTCAAATGACCTTTCCTTGGGAAATGTACATTAAGAGATCTTGCTCTTCCTCTTATAAATCCACTAATCCTATCAGATTAGGACCCCCACCCTTATGATCTCATTTAACCTTAATAACCTCATAAAAGCCTTATTTCCAAATAAGTTCCCCCATTTAAAGTGTGCAATTCAGTGATATTTAATATATTTGCGTATATGTGCAACCATCACCACAGTAAGAGTTCTTTAAATTATATGAATATATTCCCTTATCAGATATATGATTTTGCAAATATTTTCTCCCATTCTGTGAGTTGTCTTTTTGCTTTCTGATGGTGTCCCTTGAATCAGAATAGTTTTTAATTTTAATGAAGTCCATTTATCTAATTTTCCTTTTGTTCCTCATAATTTTGGTGTCATATCTAAGAATCTCCTGACAAATCCAAGGTTAAGATTTTTCCCTATGTTTTCTTCTAAGAGTTTTATAGGCTTATGGGTTTGATAGGTTTATTTGCTACACTTCATTGAGTAAAATATCCTAAAATACTTGTAACTGATGGACTTGGAGAACCAACCATGATCTGGATTAGACCTCAGTGTCCTGAAATTCAGTGCTCTTCAATGAAGTTCGGATTGTGATTCTCAATAATCAAACCAGGCCTAAGAGTCCATTTAAAACTTATTTCTTGGAAATACAGTGGTTAACTATTTAATGCATAGGTATATGACACACTGTCTCTACAATGTACCTGTGTGATGTTTCTTGCCCTATAGATTTTCAAACTTTTAAACATATAATTATATATGATGCATATAGATTCAGAGTATTACTCTTGTTTAATTATATAATTTCTAGACCTTAATGTTTCTTTAAATGTACCATTTTGTGGAAATCATACGAGTTTCCAGCAACAGAATTATTCATCCAGAAGATAAAACAAACTGAATTACGCCTGACTAAAAGGTCCATATGTGTGATACAATGAGAATAATTTATTTGAAAACATTTATGACTTTAAAACAATCTACTATTAAGATTTATCTTCCATTTTCCTATCAAATAATTATTTTACAAATATCTCCTGGAATAAGCCAGAAACTTGGTTAGTGTACAGGAGATTCCTGGTAGTTGTTACTATTACAGTCAATTAATTGACAAGAGTAGGTGATGCTTAATCATAGAAATGGTTCACACAAGTATTATTTCAGTGATGTACTAGCCTTGCATGGGCCAAATATATATTGCTTGAGATTACTTTTTTTTAAAGACAACTGTCAGGAAACAATTTAGAAACCTGTACTATTCACTTTTATTTAAAATAATGTTGCAGGTTATGCTGATTCAATAATGGAAGTACAAACTAAAATTACAATAACATTTACAGAACAACAGTTTATCTTTGTGATATGTTTCACCCATTAAGTAGAATAATGCAGAGTCCAAGAATTAGGCTCAGGCATTGTTATAAACCAACTGGGTTATGTCAGACCAATTGCTAAAATTACCTCTATTTATACCATTGTTTTTTAAATAGGCAGTTTTTTTTTTCCCTTGAGGGAGGGGAGCTTAAGATTGAAGTAATGTCCATTGGATATTAGTATATTATAAATTTTTAAAGCCAGCAACCCATCTAGTTATGTGATCTTCCCACCTTTTCTATTTTCACTCAGTATGTTTCTTACACTTTATGAGTCATTTGAAGCACAACATTACTTTAAGTGGTTGTGTGTCAGCATTAATAAAACTGAGTCTCTAGACCTCAGTTTTGTATTTTATCCTTAAGTCTCTGGTTTGAAACAGAAGGAGAGAGGGAAAAGGAAAGAGGGACGGAGAGACAGAAAGAAAGAGAGAAAAAGAGAGAGAAGGGAATTCTGTAGAGTCAGTAAACCAGAACTGACAATGAGCAAAAGGATAAGAGTAATTATGGCTGTGCAGTGGATTTCACCTCTGGAAGTGGTGAATGCTGTGGTGAAGGAACTGTGTGATATTGGCTAGCAAGAAGTATGTTAGACACAGTTTCTCCTTGGAGACCTCCCTTGGCAGCTCTCCACAACCACTAACCCCCAAAACCTAGGTAACATGCTCCTTCTATTTTTAACTCAATGTTGGCACAATTTTCCCTTTATCTGACTTGAATGTGCAGCAGCCTGTGCACCAGGCTGTGAGTCAGAGGCAGGGTCTCTGTCTTGTTGACAAATATCTTCAGATTTTATCACAGAGACTGGTTAAGACTTAACAAATATGTGCTGAATGATGACTGTTGAGTAAATACTTCACCTGAGATTGGTGCAGAGGACAGGCAGTGCAGTGGACCAGGGAATGTTAACAAGGATGTTTTTTGAATGAAAGATATCCAACAGCAGGAGGTTAATTGTATGTATAAGAAATCATGAAAGCATTCCCATTTGAATCTAATTTTTATGCCTGCAAAGTAGCAAAACAAACAAATGACATTAAAATCAATGAGTATTAAAACATCACCTCCTCAACCCCACCCCTCCCTAGCTTCTTGAAAATTAGTAGCTTGATTCCCCACTTTCAAGTTCCCATCTTTGCCAGGTCCTGATTTTAGACAGAGAGCCCACCATTCAAAGGCACTTACAGTTCAATTGCATAACCTTAGATCTGGTCCCTGAATATTATTCACATGGAATCATATTAATAAATTCATTCTTAAAATACTGTTAATGGGAATAGGGAGGAAAATCACTTTTAATAAAGTAAACATGATTATATAATATGTTACTTTCAAATGATTGTCATTAAATATTAATTGATTATATAAATGAAGGTGTATATACATGCTATACATATATATACAAGATTAATATATACATGTAAAACATTGTTATGAATTTAATTTGAAGAAAACTATCATACACTGTATATCAGATCACTATTATTATTATTTTTTTTTTGCGGTACGCGGGCCTCTCACTGTTGTGGCCTCTCCCGTTGTGGAGCACAGGCTCTGGACGTGCAGGCTCAGCGGCCATGGCTCATGGGCCCAGCCACTCCGCGGCATGTGGCATCTTCCGGGACCGGGGCATGAACCCGTGTCCCCTGCATCGGCAGGCGGACTCTCAACCACTGCGCCACCAGGGAAGCACCCAGATCACTATTATTAAATCATAGATAATCTGTGACAATGATATTATTAAATATGAAGAGATATGTATTTTCAATACTTTGTCAACCCATTTCCCTAAATGCTGTCTGCTAAAGAATGATAGTTTATTTTATTCATCCATCTATACAATATCCCTAATTCTCATCTGTACTAAATTAACTATGAAATAAGATCATCCATTATCACTTGAACTTTTTTTGTTTGTTTTTGTTTTAATAGATCTTTATTGGAGTATAATTACTTCACAATACCGTGTTTCTGTTGCACAACAAAGCGAATCAGCCACATGCATATGTCCACATGCACATGTCCCCATATCCCCTCCCTCTTGAGCCTCCCTCCCATCCTCCCTATCCCACCCCTCTAGGTCATCACAAAGCACTGAGCCAATCTCCCTGTGCTATGCCGCTGCTTCCCGCCAGCAAACTATTTTACATTAGGTAGTGTATGTATGTCGATGCTACTCTCACTTCGCCCCAGCTTCACCCTTCTACCCCATGTCCTCAGGTCCACTTTCCATGTCTATTGCTTTATTCCTGCCCTGCAACTAGGTTCATCAGTACCTTTTTTTTTTTTTTAATTCTGTATATATATGTGTTAGCATATGGTATTTGTTTTTCTCTTTCTGACTCACTTCACTCTGTATTGAACTGGTTTTAAAAATTTGTTCTAGGGAAGTCGTTGTCCCTGGACTGATAGATTTAACTCTCATTCTGTTCATAAATCTTCATTGCTGTAACAGTATCTGATTAAACTAAGCTCTGCCTTGTGTTTTGAAACTTCCAAAGTTCCACTGTGAATGTTCTACGTGACTTAATCTCTCCTCCTAGAAAAAAACCCACTAATTCTATTATATTCCACATTTCAAGTGCAAAACATATTAATTAAATAAAGTTGCCAGTAAAATGTTACAACTTTTAAGATTAACTGATGGATATGCTTGAACATGCTTGAATACGTGCATTGGATGGGTAGACAACAGTGATGGTTTTTAAATAATTTGAGAGAACCATTTCTATTTGCAAACTTCATTTTTGTTGCCTGTTTATACAGAATCATTAGTCACCAATATCTGCTGGAAGAAAACATTCTTCTAGAAGTTACTTCTCAAAATCATTAGATGCATTTTCATGGTTAAAACTGTTTCCTATTTAAATGGTCATCCTCTTAATTAAGAAAAGTTTTTCACATGTAGTGTTTATGTTATAGGCTCCGTGTTAAATCATGCATTGCAAACTATTCTTAGGCAATGCATTGAGCGGCTGCAAATGATTTCCAGAGAACTGGCTAGCATTCTTGCCTGAATACATTCTTGTCTTGCAATGTAAAAATTAGATATAGGGGCTTCCCTGGTGGCGCAGTGGTTAAGAAACCGCCTGCCAACACAGGGGACACGAGTTCGAGCCCTGGTCCCGGAAGATCCCACATTGCCGCAGAGCAACTAAGCCCATGCACCACAACTACTGAAGCCCACACCCCTAGATCCTGTGCTCTGCAACAAAGAGAAACCACCACAATGAGAAGCCCATGCACTGCAACGAAGAGTAGCCACCACTCGCTGCACCTAGAGAAAGCCCACGCGCAGCAACAAAGACCCAATGCAGCCAAAAATAAATAAAATAAAAATAAATTTAAAAAAGAAATTAGATATAAAATACAGATTTTGACACTGTTCATGCTGACAATCATAATTACTATCTAAAAAATCTTGGAACATCGAGAAAGTTTTCTATAAAGACTGAATCATTTTTACAAGTTCACAATCATAAATAAATACACATACACACATATATGTCATACATATATATTCTTACATATTCTATATTCTAAGAATAACAAATATTCTTATAGTCAGATTATTAAGCTTCTACTGTATGCCAAGTAGTAAGTCAGCCAACATTATTTAGTGAAAAGAGCACTGTCAGGAGACAGATGATCTTGGTTTAATTGCCTGTGTTACTGTTCACTAAATTTTAGTTCTTGAAGAAGTTCTTTTAGCTACTGTTTGTACTTCAATTGTCCTCCTATGTGAAATGGGGGGTAATAAGCCCTATCTCAAGGGGTTTTACACAAGGATTAAATGAAATGATATCTGTAAAATACTTGGTAGAGTAAGTGGAACATTATAGGAACTCAACAAATGTAAGCTTACTCCTCTCATGAGTTATGGGGAGATCAATAGAATATATAGGACATGGCTTCTGGCTCAGAGAAATATACTATCTACTGATACAAAAGTCAAGGGAGAATTATAGGAGAAACTGAAAAACTATTCACGGGGGAAAAAGAATCTTATTTGATTGTCAACTGAGTAGTAAATGTTCAAGTTAAAGAGAAGGAGAAACAACTCTAGAATAGTTTGAAGTAGCCCACTGGAGAAGGGGTTTAGTAAGTGGATAAGATTTGGGTAGGTAAAAATAAGTGACAAATGAATTCACTCATAGGTAAATTAGGCCTCCATTTTTTCAATGATCTTTCAATCACTTTTACCTACTGAAAAGTAAAAGCCACAATTATTCTTTGAAATGAATCTGAAGGTGTTTGTTTCTCTTGAATGTTAATATTTGAGAAGTCTTTGCCAAATATTATACTCATGGCCATGTCCATTAAGGAAAAAAGTGACCCAGTAGGAATAGGCCAGTGGATGCTGCATGGTGATAGCCTAACCCTGCTGATAATCTTGGATTAGCCCAGGAATCTGGTCCTCCCTCAGTCACACCTATTTGATGATTTTAGACAAGGACCTCTCCCTCTTTAAGCCTCAGTTTTGTTATCTGTAGAATGAGGAGGTTGCTGTTCAGAATCTCTGAATCCCTTCCAGTTCAGGTACACTTAACAGTGTAAGCCCAACTATTCCACGGACAGAAACTCTTAGGTGTCCAATGAGCTGTGAAAAGGAAACCTATTAGGAACTGGAACATGGGAGAGACTGTGAGATAATTAGATAAACAAGCACAACAGGGAAGAGTTAGTAGGAAACACCATGAGTCAAGAAACTGGAATTTAAAACCATGGAATTTCTTCCAAATAAAGAAAAAACAAATTAAAAAAATATATTTTCAAGAAGGCTTTTAGGACAGTGAGAAACGGTTGGTTGCTCTCTGCTTGGTGGTCAGCACTGAAAAAGAAACCACCAAACAAGATGCATCCATTTCTAAGTTCACCGTTTAAACACAAACTCACTACTTCTTTCCAGGATCCTTTTGTCCCCCTAGGTCACTTTCTCCTTATTCATAGATTAGTTTGGCTAAATTTAATATATTTGGCCTCTGGTGAATGAATTGGAGGTTGCTTTCCCTGTGAAAGGAAAGAGAACTCCCTCACCTCTTTGTTATTTTCCACCCTCCTTGGAGCAGCTTTGAGACTATTCCGAAAACCACTCAAAATACTAATAACATTCTAGAGACGTTTACTCAATAACCACAGGTAATTATCCCCCAGAGAAAAAAGGACTGAAGGTTTATGGGCTATTCAAATGCTGTGTCTTAACTCTCCTCCTTCAGCTATCCTATAAAACTTACAAATTACAGTTGTATTGCCTACACAGTACATACAACTCAGTGTAAAGAAAATGGCAAAATTCACTTAATGATCAATATTCTTGTTAAGGTTTCAGTGGCAGCATGGTGGTTTTGCAGTTGCCATTAGATGAACTTATAGCTTGAGTCATTATGCTTTCTTTTTTATTTCAATATTTATAGATATTGGTGTTTCATATTGAGTGCAAGACTTAACCCCCATATGTGTTTTCTGTCATTATGGAAATAATTTCATTGTCCTTTCATTTTTGTTATAAACCTCTAAACTTTCACGGGGTCATTGGGGAAAAAAAAAATTTCCTTTTCTGATTCCATTAACTGGAGTGTGTCCATTTTATATTCTGTGTTTAAGTTACAGACATTAAAGTTGGAATTCATCATCCTCATCTTCAATCCTATAGCTACTGTAAGGATTCATACTGGATTTGTATTCCACCTGCTTTTTTGAGGGAGTGGGGTTAGGTTTAGACTTATAGCTTAAAGAACAAAGGGATTAATTATGTCTCTCTCAGGTAATTGTCCTTAGTGAAAGAGGCCAGTTCAGTGAGTTAGTTGTACTCCTCACAATCACTTGAGGGCCCAGGTTCCTTTGACTTACTGATAAGCCACACATAGGCCAATAGCATCATTTACATGATTAAAGCTGAATCACCACCATGTTTGTTTTCCAGCTGGTGGTAAATGGAAAGAAGTCATGGAAAAGTTATGTCCATTATTTGATGCACAAGCCTAGACCTGGCACGCTTTACTTCCAACCAAATCCTGTTAGGGAGATTCTTGTGAAAAAACCTGGACTAGACTATTTGATGATGAAATAATGCATGAATAGGGATAACACAGACAACATGACTCTGGCAACTGCAAGTAAGGTCATCTTGGATCACCCAGCCCCTGCTGAATCTCCAGATCATTGCAGCCACATCACTGACCGCAGGTGGTACCATTAGAACCCCTAGCCAGCAGAGGTCTGCGTAAATTTCAGAAAGGATCTTTGGAAATAATGTCCATATGCCTGGCTAAAATTCTTTATCTATGAAAGATGTGCCTTTTTATAGATAATTAGTAGTCTCTACCACATCTTCCATAGCAGAATAAGTTGCTAGTAAGGATAGTTCTGGCAGTAGGCTGAAAGGGAAAAGATGGAGGAATATTTTCTGATTTATCAGACTCATGGGCTCCTTGTTCTGAGTCCTAGTTTCTAGAGAATGTTTTATTTCATTTGATCTACTGGGTCAGGATTTAGCATGGAGTAAAAAAGTTTAGTGAAAGGTTTGACGTAAATTGGCTGATATAAACACAAAGGGAATTTATTTATTATTTTTTAAATAGATCTGCATTGGAGAGTAATTGCTTCACAATACTGTGTTAGTTTCTGTTGTACAACAAAATGAATCATCCATATGCATACATATACCCCCATATCCCCTTCTTCTTGAGCCTCCCTCCTACCCTCCCTATCCCACCTCTCTAGGTGGTCGCAAAGCACCAGGCTGATCTCCCTGTGCTATGCTGCTGCTTCCTACTAGCTACCAATTTTACATTTGGTAGTGTATATATGTCAATGCTACTCTCTTACTTTGTCCCAGCTTACCCTACCCACTCCCTGTGTCCTCAAGTCCATTCTCTATGTCTATGTCTTTATTCTTGCGCTGCCACTAGGTTTATCAGAACCTTTTTTTTTTTTAGATTCCATATATATGTGTTACCATACGGTATTTGTTTTTCTCTTTCTGACTTACTTCACTCTGTATGACAGACTCTAGGTCCGTCCACCTCACTACAAATAACTCAATTTCATTTTGCTTTATGGTTGAGTAATATTCCATTGTATATATGTGCCACATCTTCTTTATCCATTCATCTGTCGATGGACACTTAGGTTTGTTCCATGTCCTGGCTATTGTAAATAGTGCTGCAATGAACATTATGGTACATGTCTCTTTTTGAATTATGGTTTTCTCAGGGTATATGCCCCGTAGTGTAATTGCTATGTCAAATAGTATTTCTATTTTTAGTTTTTTAAGGAAACTCCATACAGTTCTCCATAGTGGCTGTATCAATTTACATTCCCACCAACATTGCAGGAGGGTTCCCTTTTCACCACATCCTTTCCAGCATTTATTGTTTCTAGATTTTTTGATAATGGCCATTCTGACTGGCGTGAGGTGATACCTCATTGTAGTTTTGATTTCTATTTCTTTAATAATTAGTGATGTTGAACATCTTTTCATGTGCCTCTTGGCCATCTGTATGTCTTCTTTGGTGAAATGTCTATTTAGATCTTCTGCCCATTTTTTAATTGGATTGTTTGTTTTTTTGATATTGGGCTTCATGAGCTGTTTGTAAATTTTGGAGATTAATCATTTGTCAGTTGCTTCATTTGCAAATATTTTCTCCCATTCTGAGGGTTGTCTTTTCATCTTGTTTATGGTTTACTTTGCTGTGTAAAAGTTTTTAAGTTTAATTAGGTCCCATTTGTTTGTTTTTGTTTTTATTTTCATTACTCTAGGAGGTGGGTCAAAAAAGATCTTACTGTGGTTTATGTCAAAGAGTGTTTTTCCTATATTTTCCTCTAAGAGTTTTATAGTGTCTGGTCTTACATTTAGGTCTTTAATCCATTTGGAGTTTATTTTTGTGTATGGTGTTAGATAGTGTTCTAATTTCATTCTTTTACATGTAGCTGCCCAGTTTTCCCAGCACCACTCATTGAAGAGACTGTCTTTTCTCCATTGTATGTTCTTGCCTCCTTTGTTGTAAATTAGGTGACCATATGTATATGGGTTTATCTCTGGGCTTTCTATCCTGTTCCGTTGATCTATATTTCTGTTTTTGTGTCAGTACCATACTGTCTTGATTACCATAGCTTTGTAGTATAGTTTGAAGTAAGTTGCGGTGCCTGATTCCTCCAGCTCCATTTTTCTTTCTCAAGATTGCTTTGGCTATTCGGGGTCTTTTGTGTTTCCATACGAACTGTAAAGTTTTTTGTTCTAATTCTGTGAAGAATGCCATTGGTAGTTTCATAGGGATTTCAATGAATCTGTACAAAGGGAATTTAGATACAGAAGAAAAGTGAGATGCACAAAAGAATGTAGTCTTCAGTCTACATTCTGAATGGTCTTGGGTAAAAATTTTTGCCACAGGACTATTTTTTAGGGATGGGAACCATGCTTTGTTTGGGATGATCTGGTAGAGCTAGGAATGGTGCACAGTTAGAAGTGAGTGTGATTTGGTCTTACTCAGGAACTCAGAATATGGATCACTTGTGTGCGGAGTGTGGAGAAGACATATGGAAAGGGAGGTGGGGATTTAGGTCATATTGTGAATGTTGGAATTGTCCCCATGGGAGTGCTGTAGGGTATTACTGATTCATGTTGGTCCAGGGCACATCAGGGAAATTCTCAACTAACTAAAGCGTGTGTGTGTGTGTGTGTGTGTGTGTGTGTGTGTGTGTGTGTGTGTGCGCGCACGCGCGCACAAGCTCACATGCATACTCGTGTTTATTTGTGTGAGTGGCTTATGGATTTCTTAAAGTGCATCCTTTCTCATGGGGATTGAAGGAAAGAAAGGGGCAAATGAAATTTCTAATCTTATATAAATAGGTACTCTGACTTTGGCACCATGCTCAGTTATTTTTATACAAATCTCACTTAATTCCTACAAATAGAAAAATTAGCATACATTTCTTTATTTCTCAGATGAAAAAATTAAAGTATATGGATGTTGAATTACATGCTCCAGGTCATTCAGAAGTCAATAAATAATGGTTTTCTGGTGCCAAACCTGATGCATCTTTAATTCCAGCACATAGTCTTATGCTTTTATTGTTCACTCCTATAGCTGAGCCTGCAAACAGGGACATCTAGGGACACTGATATGTGAATGCTGCAGGCCTCACTGATCGGGCAATAAAACAGAGCACTGAGTACAAAAGCAGAGCAGAGCTTTGCAGGCAGATCTCATTTTATTGAGCTTCACAGATATTACATTTTTGTTTTTACAAATTGAAGGTTTGTGGAAACGCCTTGTTGAGCAAGTATATGGTCGCAATTTTTCTGACAGCATTTGCTCACTCTGTGTCTCTGTCATAATTCTGAAATGATTCTCGTGATATTTCAAACCCTCCACCAGCCAAAAGGTTTTGTGCCTGAAGGCTCAGGTGATAGTTAGCATTTTTTAGCAATGAAGTATTTTTTTTTTTTTTTTACTGTTTTATTCCTACATTTAAAAAAATATTTTTTTTACATCTTTATTGGAGTATAATTGCTTTACAATGTTGTGTTAGTTTCTGCTGTACAACAAAGTGAATCAGCTATATGTATACATATATCCCCATATTCCCTCCCTCTTGAGACTCCCTCCCACCCTCCCTATCCCACCTCTTGAGGTTGTCACAAACCATTGAGCCGACCTCCATGTGCTATGCAGCAGCTTCCCACTAGCTATCTATTTTACATTTGGTAGTGTATATGTCAGTGCTACTCTCTCACTTTGTCCCAGCCTCCCCTTCCCACGCTGTGTCCTCGAGTCTGTTCTCTACATCTGTGTCTTTATTCCTGCCCTTCCACTAGGTTCATCAGTACCATTTTTCTCAATTCCATATATTATGAGTTAGCATATGGTATTTGTTTTTCTCTTTCTGACTTACTTCACTCTGTATGACAGTCTCTAGGTCCATCCACCTTACTACAAATAACTCAGTTTCATTCCTTTTTGTGGGTGAGTAACATTCCATTGTATATATGTGCCACATCTTCTTTATCCATTCATCTATCACGGGACATTTAGGTTAAGCAATGAAGTATTTTTAATTGAGGTATTTGCTTTAGTTTTTTAAGACATAATGCTATTGTGCACATAATAGACTACAACATAGTGCAAATGTAACTTTTGTATGGACTGGAAAACAAGCAAACAAAAATCCTGTGACCCCTTTTATTGCAATATTTGCTTTATTGTGGTCATCTGGAACAAAACTTGAAATATCTCAGAGGTATGCCTGTATTTAAAAACAAAAGCAAACAACAAACCTCTCAATCTCCACCAGAATAATGAATCTTGGTTCTTACTGAATGTACTGTAGCCTAAAATGTATTTTAAAGATGTCAACATCCCAAGATATTCTTAAAATGATACTGTACAAATGACTACTACCATCTATGTGTAATCTTGTTTCTGTCCTCAATACTTCTGCAACATTTGGAATAATGATAAAGTGTGTGGTGGGGGACGGGTGAGAAATAGTGGAATATTCCCCTAATTCTGAGTTCAAATTTCAGGAATATAATACTATTTTCCTTTTAAAGAATTAAGACAGCATCCTAATTATTTGAGGATGGTATTGTGGTATTGTCAAGGATACATTAATAACTGATCTCTTAGAGAATGATCTCTGTATTTGACATTCCAACACCTTTTCCCATGTTCCTAGCCCAGAGTCACACTCGCCTTAGCACAATGGCAAAGATTTTCTGAACAAGCTTACTCAATAACCCCTCATCAATGAGTCATATGATCTAAATCAGATGAAAAAATATATTTTACCTCAAGTACACATAAAGCAAGAGTCTACTGAAAATGTTCATTTGCTATAATGCTTAGGAGGACAGAAAATTGGTAAACAGGACTACTAAGCCAACTCTTAATAGGAGAGACTTGCATGAGGTCAAGTCTGATGTGACTTTGGGGCAAGTTTGATTTATCTGAGCATCTGTCTCCTAATTGGTAAAATACAGACAACACCACTTACATACATTTATCTGAGGGTTGTCAAACAAGCCTATAACATGCCTATGAAAATTGCTGGTATATAAAAGCATTAACTGTATGATACTTCATAATGGTTTTATTAATGTTGCTATTTCAAGAACAAAATTAAATGAATATAATCTTTGCTTAAACATTTGCAATAATAGGGATTAATAGTGGAAAACGTGAACTCTTGGGTCACGTTACCTGACTTCAAACTCTGAACCCTTCTTTTTACTAGCTCATCAGACAAGGCACTCTGTCTTTCTGTACCTCATTTTATCATGCATAAAATGGAGAAAATAATAATATATAGTATGGCTATGCTAAGTTAATAAGGGTAAAGCTCACATGATTGTGCCTGCCACTCAGTAAGATCTATAAAATATTTGTATAATATATGTGTTGTCCTTTTTTTCCTGTGTTAGTTTGTTTAAAGCTTAAGGGTCACAATTCTGGCTTCACATTTAATCACCTGGAATGTTTTCCAAGTTACTGACAACTTGGCTCTATCCCTAGAATACTGCTATCTAATAAAAAGGTTGCAAATAAAATATGTAATTAAAAGTTTCTCATAGCCACCTTGGAAAAGTAAAAAGAAGCAGGTAAAATTAATTTTAAAAAATATTTTATTTGACCCAATATATTTTAAGTAGCATTTCAACATGTAATCCACATAAAATTATTGATATATTTCATATTCTCCTGTATTGCTGAAGACAAATTATTCACCAGACAGTTGTTAAAGATGGCAAGACAGGTGCCATCTTTTTTTTTTATTGGAGAATAGTTGATTTATAATGTTGTGTTATTTTCAGCTGTATAGCAAAGTGAATCAGTTATATGTATACATATATCCATTCTTTTTTATATTGTTTTCCCATATAGGTTATTATAGAATATTGAGTAGAATTCCCTGTGCTATACAGTAGGCCCCTGTTAGTCATCTATATTATATACAGTAGTGTATATATGTTAATCCCTTTATCCTCATTTATCCCTGCCCCCCTTCACCTTTTCTAAGCATAAGTTTGTTTATACATTTGTGACTCTATTTCCGTTTTGTAAATAAGTTCATTTGTAACAATTTTTTAGTTTCCACATATAAGCGATACCATATGACATTTGTCTTTCTCTGTCTGACTTACTTCACTTAGTGTGATAATCTCTAGGTCCAACCATGTTGCTGCAAATGGCATTATTTTGTTCTTTTTTATGGCTGAGTAATATTTCATTGTATATATGTACAACATCTTCTTTATACATTCCTCTGTTGATGGACATTTAGGTTGCTTCCATGTCTTGGCTATTGCAAATAGTGTTGCATTGAACATTGGGGTACATGTATCTTTTCGAATTATGGGTCTCCCCAGATATATGGCCAGGAGTGGGATTCCTGGATCATATGGTAGTTCTATATTTAGCTTTTTGAGGAACCTCCATACTGTTCTCCATAGTGGTTGTACCAATTTACATTCCCACCAACAGTGTAGGATGGTTCCCTTTTCTCCACACACTCTCTAGCATTTATTGTTTGTAGATGTTTTTGATGATGGCCATTCTGACCAGTGTGAGGTGGTACCTCATTGTAGTTTTGGTTTGCATTTCTCTAATAATTAACAATGTTGAGCATCTTTTCATGTGCTTTTTGGCCATCATTATGTCTTCTTTGGAGAAATGTCTATTTAGGTCTTCTGCCCTTTTTTTTTTTTTTTTTTGCGATACACGGGCCTCTCACTGTTGTGGCCTCTCCAGTTGCGGAGCACAGGCTCCGGATGTGCAGCCTCAGCGGCCATGGGTCAGGGGCCCAGCCGCTCCGTGGCATGTGGGATCTTCCCAGACCGCGGCACAAACCAGTGTCCCCTGCATCGGCAGGTGGACTCTCAACCACTGTGCCACCAGGGAAGCCCCTGCCCATTTTTTGATTAGGCTTTTTTATTTTATTTTTTTTATATTGAGCTGCATGAGTTGTTTGTATATTTTGGAAATTAATCCCTTCTTGGCCGCATCACTCATAAATATTTTCTCCCATTCTGTGGGCTGTCTTTTACTTTTGTTTATGGTTTCCTTTGCTGTGCAAAAGCTTTTAAGTTTAATTAGGTCGCATTTGTTTAGTTTTTTTTTTTTTTTTTTCTTTACTGTAAGAGGCAGCTTGGAAAAGATATTGCTGTGATTTACGTCACAGAGTACTTTTGCCTGTTTTTTCCTCTAAGAGTTTTATAGTGTCTGGCCTTACATTTAGGACTTTAATGCATTTTGAGTTTATTTTTGTGTATGGTATTAGGGAGCATTCTAATTTCATTCTTTTACATGTAGCTTTTCATTCTTTATCATGTAGCTGTCCTGTTTTTCCAGCACCAATTATTGAAGAGACTGTCTTTTCTCCATTGTATATTCTTTCCTCCTTTGTCATAGATTAGGTGGCTGTAGGTGCGTGGGTTTATCTCGGGACTTTCTATCCTGTTCCATTGATCTATATTTCTGTTTCTATGCCAGTATCATATGACTGTTTTGATTACTGTAGCTTTGTAGTATAGTCAGAAGTCAGGGAGCCTAATTCCTTGTCTTTTCTTTCTCAAGATTGCTTTGGCTATTTGGGGTCTTCTGTGTTTCCATAAAAATTGTAAAATTTTTTTTGTTCTAATTCTGTGATAAATGCCTTGGTAATTTGTTAGGGATTGCATTGAATATGTAGATTGCTTTGGGTAGTATACTCATTTTGAAAATATTGATTCTTCCAGTCTAACAAAATGGTATATCTCTCCATCTGTTTGTGTCATCTTTGATTACTTCCATCAGCATCTTATAGTTTTCTGAATACAGGTCATTTGCCTCCTTAGGTTGGTTTATTCCTATGTATTTTACTCTTTTTGATGAGATGGTTAATGGGACTGTTTTCTTAAGTTCTCTTCCTGATCTTCTGTTGTTAGCTTATAGGAATGCAAGAGACTTCTGTATATTAATTTTGTTTCCTGCAGCTTTACCAAATTCATTGATGAGCTCTAATAGTTTTCTGGTAGCATCTTTAGGTTTGTCTATGTATAGTATCATGTCATCTGCAAACAGTGACAGTTCTACTTCTTCTTTTCCAATTTTGATTCTTTTATTTCTTTTTCTTCTCTGATTGCCATGGCTAGGACTTCCAAAACTATGTTGAATGACGAGAGTGGGGGCTTCCCTGGTGCCACAGTGGTTAAATCTGCCTGCCAAGGCAGCAGACATGGGTTTGAGCCCTGGTCTGGGAAGATCCCACATGCCGCGGAGCAACTAAGCCTGTGTGGCACAACTACTGAGCCTGCACTCTAGAGTCCACAAGCCACAACTACTGAGCTCACGTGCCACAACTACTGAAGCCCGTGCGCCTAAAGCCTGTGCTCCACAACAACAGAAGCCACCACAATGAGAAGCCTGTGCGCCACAGTGAGGAGTAGCCCCGTATCGCCACAACTAGAGAAACCCCTGGCACAGCAACAAAGACCCAAAGCAGCCAATAAATAAATAAATAAATTCTTTAAAAAACAAAGTGGCGAGAGTGAACATCCTTGTCTTGTTCCTGATCTTAGAGGAAATGCTTTCATGTTTTCACTGTTGAGAATGATGTTAGCTGTGGGTTTGTCATATGTGGCCTTTATTGTGCTGAAGGAAATTCCCTCTATGCCCACTTTCTGGAGAGTTTTTAATCATAAATGGGTGTTAAGTTTTGTCGAAAGCTTTTTCTGCATCAATTGAGATGATCGTATGGTTTTTATTCTTCAGTTTGTTAATGTGGTGTATCACATTGATTTGCATATATTGAAGAATCCCTGCATCCCTGGGATAAATCCCACTTCATCGTGGTGTATGATTCCTTTAATGTATTGTTGGATTCTGTTTGCTAGTATTTTGTTGAGGATTTCTGTGTCTGTGTTCATCAGTGATATTGGCCTGTAATTTGCTTTTTTTTTCCTTTGTCTGGTTTGGTATCAGGGTGATGGTGGCCTCATACAATGAGCTTGGGAGTGTTCTTTTCTCTGTAACTTTTTGGAAGAATTTCAGAAGGATAGGTATTAACTCTTCTCTAAATGTTTGATAGAATTTGCCTGTAAAGCCATCTGGTCCTGGACTTCTGTTTGTTGTAAGTTTTTTCATCACAGTTTCAATTTTTATACAGGTGATTGGTCTGTTTATATTTTCTGTTTCTTCCTGCTTCAGTCTTAGAAGGTTATACCTTTCTAAGAATAGGTCCATTTCTTCTAGGTTGTCTATTTTATTGGTGTATAGTTCATAGTAGTCTCTTATGACCCCTTCTATTTCCGTGGTGTCCATTGTAACTTTTTCTTTTTCATTTCTAATTTTATTGATTTGAGCCCTCTCCTTTTTTCTTGATGAGTCTTGCTAATGGTTTATCAACTTTGTTTATCTTCTCAAAGAACCAGCTTTGAGTTTCATTGATCTTTTCTATTGTTTTCTTCATCTCTTTTTTATTTACTTCTGCTCTGATATTTATGATTTCTTTCCTCCTACTAAGTTTGAGTTTTGTTTGTTCTTCTTTCTGTCTTTGCTTTAGGTGTAAGGTTAGGTTGCTTATTTGAGATTTTTCTTGTTTCCTGAGGTAAGATTGTAAACTTCCTTCTTAGAACTGGTTTTGCTGTGTCCCATAGGTTTTGGATTGTCGTGTATTCTTTGTCATTTGTCTCTAGTATTTTTTGATTTCCTCTTTGTTTTTTTCAGTGATCCATTGGTTGTTTAGTAACATATTGTTTAGCCTCCACGTGTTTGTGTTTTTTACAGTTTTTCCCTGTAATTTATTTCTGATCTCATAGCTTTGTGGTCTGAAAAGATGCTTAATATGATTTCAATTTTCTTAAATTTACCAAGCCTTGACTTGTGACCCAAGCTGTGACCTATCCTGGAGAATGTTCCGTGTGCACTTGAGAAGAAAGTTTATTCTGCTGCTTTTCGGTGGAAATTCTATAAGTATCAATTAAGTGCATCTGGTCTAATATAAGACAGATGTCATTCAAGACTTTTGCAGTAGGAGAGAGAGACTGACTTCAACTCCAAATACAACAAAGACAACTGGGAATTTATAGCCAAAGAGAAGAATGAGGAGGTCATAGATGGAAAATTACTAAGAGGAGATATGAAAGAGGAGGAGGGTTCCTGCTAAACTGGCCTACCAGTATTCTTACTAAAGGCAGGCCAAGAACTTAGACATCAAGGGTGAGAAACTTAATAAGATATCAAGGGTGGGGGATTCTCAATAAACTAACCTAGCAGGATATTTACTAAACTGGATTTGTCAGGGGAAGGATGAGGCCCAAGGATGAGGCCTATTTGAGAAGAAGGCGCAGTAGAGCCTGTCTAAAGTCTGGTCAAGGAGAGAGTCTGTATCAGTATGTTTGTTGATTTCATAGTTAATATTGGAAAATTCAGTGTGTATTTCTCACTCACAACACATCTCCATTCAGATCAGCCATCTTTCAATGTATCTAGGGCAGGTCTCAGGCATCCCTATTTTTTTAAACTCCTGAAACAATACAGTTGTGGAGTCAGTTTTAAGAAGAAGGATGTAAGGGCTAGTTTGTTCTATGATGCATCCTTTATTGTTACTTTTATGAACTTCTGTGTTTTCCTAAGCCCCCAAGTGACTCCAAAGAAAATCTTAGCACATATGTCTTAGCATATCATTGGCTTTCTGTCAGGTTCAAAACCCTCCTGGACTATTCAATGCCATGTATATTATATCAGAAAGATCTATTATGAGTGCAGGACAGAGGTCATTTTAGGAATTCAGCATCCTCTAAACTTTTTAGCTCTTGCATGAATCCTGTTGATATTTAAAACCAGGCATATGTTTCCAGAAAATAAAGTAAAACTGTGGCTTCGAGAAACACAAACAAATAAACACTTAGAATTAACCCAGTGTTGGATGTAAAAGACTAAACTCATAGCTATATTTTAGCTATTTAAAATGCCCTCTGAATAAATCTTCATAGAAATCTGATTCTCAGCCCAAGGCATGTGACGCACAATCCATGAATTGTGGTTTTAATATTATTGCTTTTCAGTCTTTCAAAGCTTCCCCTAATTATTCCAGTGTAAATTTGACTATGTAATGATGACCTATGGAAAGCTGCCTTTTTACCTTTGAGCTGGAGTTGCATTTCCCAATCACCAGCACAAAGGCTCTTTTATACACAGGCTGCTCCTTGACTGTAAAAAAATCACAAGAAAATGTAACTGTATACAATAGCCATTAGTATTCCACAGGGAGGATTTGTGTTTTGTGTTTGAGGCAGTTCACATTAAATTCAAGGTCTTAACACTCCTTTGAGGCCTCTCAGGCCCCCATTGGTACTCTTGAAAAGGCTTTTATTTCTTCAACATATGTAAATTGCAAAAGTGGAATTCAGTGTGATTTAATAACATCTCCTTAAGAGCTCAGAGGAGACAAAGGTTTTAATAAATGAAATAGTAGAGGAAATTGAAGTTCCAGCATTTCAATGTAATGTGATCATGAAGACGGAAAATAATATTTAGTGAAATTAAAAGGTCAGGCTCAGAATGTACATCACTCTTAATCTACATTTGCTCCTTTCATTTAATTCATCTGACATGTTTCTATCCTTTCAAGGGAATTCTCAAGCAAGATCTATTGGATAAAGAATTATTAGTGAAATGGCCTTGGGGGTCAGTTTTTAAAATATGTTAATCAGACTTAGATGGGAGTAAATTTTAAAAGACCACTTAAAGGAAGTTTTATCCACCACACATGCACCTTCACCGAAGCTTTACATTGTCATTTGGCATAATACAATCATTTATAGCGATATACTTCATTTTATTATTTTAAATTTCCTCAAATATTTTTCTTCATAAAGATTTAAGCTGCAAGATTGCTAGATAGATAGATCCCAGCTGTGAGTTACTCTCATTTGACGAAGCCATTGCATTTAACATTCAGTGGAAAAAATGGTTAAGTTAAAATGGATTTTCTTTAGCTTGATGAGTTGCTAGTGTTTATGTATCACCTGTACTTAGCTACTGCTGTCACAAGTCTGCCTTGTCCTGTATCATTAACTAGGAATCTTAAGCTAGCAGTCATGTATTAGAGTTACCATTTTGTATGTTGTTAAAGAGCATTAGAAACCTTTCATTTCCAGAGGAAGCAACAAAGCAAAAATAAAATAAAAATAAAAGGAAGATTTACTTGTGTAGATTTTCTTCTCTGATCAGATGTATTACAAATAAATACAAACACTTTCATAAAATAGGAGGGGAAGTGCAGAATAGAAGCTTCAGTGATGTTTGGGAAACTGTAAAAGTTTAAAAATATATCCTGCTGAATTCAATGCTATGATTTTAAACCCACATTTAATACATGTGCAGATGCTAGCCTGATTCTAGTACTATTGATTTACTCATTCCTTCATTCTTTCAAGAAATATTTCACATATATGTAGGGGTAGAAAATGTTCCTTCGATGATTCTAGGTCCTTTGGCTGGTCTAATAATTAAATTGGCATAATTTAATTATGGAGAAAAGCAAATCTAATTTTTTATGTATGAGAAGCCCCCCAGAATATGAGACCTACAGGCAGTCAGGCAGTTGAGGGGACTATCTGCCATCTTGAGCAGGAATGGGATAGGGACCTGGGGCTTCAAAGAGGAGGCAATTCACAGGATGATAAGAAGAGCAGATGTTTGTCCTGCCATGTAGGTAAGTCTTTCAGATAAAGTTATCTCTAGTAATAGCTCTCTTTCTGGGCCTGGTTCCCTATCTAAATTCTTTTAGGCAGCTAAGGGAGAGGTAAAAGTTTTTCTTATGTCTGCTGAGACTTGATTGCCTCCAGCTCAAAATAATCCACATGTTAAAGTGGCGCATTTGGGGGGGGGCATATTCTGCTCCCCCTTCATATACCTACTATGAGTCAGTGTCAGGGCTGAGTTCAGAGAATTGAAACAAAAGCCCACCAGATAAAGTTCCTATCTCCCTGGAGCTTACAGCCTAGAGGAGAAAAAAGCACGAATAAATATGCAATTACAAAGTGCTAAATAAAAGGAAAGTATCTGGGCCTATAAGTATATATAATAAAAGGGCCTGGCTTACCCTGGGGAAATCAGGGAAGTCTTCCTTGAGATAGTAACATTTAAGATGAGTACCGAAAGTAGAGTAGGAACTTTCAAACATTTTTCAAGGCCCAGAGTTCAAAGCTAAGACCTTAAAATCTACTGGAGGGAGAGACTTTTGTATGAATGATTTTACTGCAATAAAAGGCATGCTATAATTGAGGCCAATATGCAATGGAGAGATGTTCTATTTTATTACAAAAAATTAAAAAAAATAAAAAACAAACAAAAAATCCCTTAGCATTGCTTAAAAGACTGTTGAAAATCCTCCCTAAAAATGTTGCCTTATCTGTGTCCATCTTTTTTTTATATATATATAAATTTATTTATTTTATTTATTTTTATTTTTGGCTGTGTTGGGTCTTCATTGCTGCAAGTGGGCTTTCTCTAGTTGCGGCGAGCGGGAGCTACTCTTCATTGCAGAGCGTGGGCTTCTCATTGCGGTGGCTTTTCTTGTTGCAAAGCATGGACTCTAGGCACACGGGCTTCGGTAGTTGTGGCTCTCAGGCTCAGTAGTTTTGGCTTGCGGTCTCTAGAGCACAGGCTCAGTAGTTGTGGCACACGGGCTTAGTTGCTCCGAGGCATGTGGGATTTTCCCAGACCAGGGCTCGAACCCATGTCCCCTGCATTGGCAGGTGGATTTCTTAACCACTGCACCACCAGGGAAGCCCCTCTGTGTCTGTCTTGAATCTGGTTTACTTTGTGTCCCTTGCTCAGGTCCTCTGTAACTTTATATTATCTAACACTTTCTATATATTCACATAGACGTCTCTTCTTTCTTTTCAAGGTCTTTGATAACTTGACAAACTTAGACAACACCTGAAATCTTGTGAACGAAATTAAATGGTGCATAGAGGCATGCATATTATTATATTTTACTAAAATACACATTAGATTTTCCTAAAACACAAACAAACAAACAACCTTGAGTAAAATGCTACTGCCTATCAGGAAGTTTTCCAAAGGACTGTTTGAAAATATTAAATAAACTGATACACTGAACTTGAAATCCCTGAGCCAAGTTTTCTAAATATTAGGTATTAAAATCCATATGTGAAAGATAGTGCCAAGGGACTCATTTTTTCAGCCTAAATGTGCTGTTCTAATAACACTGTCCACGAGCAGTGTCACTGCTATTGAGAGGGAAGACCCAGGGTTTTGTGAAAACTGAACACATCGTTTATGACATTTTGAAATAACTTTTATTTGAAAAAAATATTGACATTCTAAATGCTTACAAAAATAATCTTATGACTTCTATTTGTGAGTCATTAAACAGATATGGGTACAGAGAGCTGTGTATTTTATTTTTTAAAAAATTCAAAAAAATAGAATTTATTTTTAAGATAACGTATTCATTGATCTAGAATGGACTGTATTTTAGAGATCATCTGTTATATAGTCCAACCTCCTCAGTTTATACACAAGCATGAGAATGCTCCAGATCATTCCATTGTTTAGCAGCAGAATCAGGAAGAGAATCCTGGTCTACTGACTGTCAGTTCGATGCTGTTTCCAACCCACAGCACTGGCTCTTTATTACCTGGTCCATATTCCACGGGAATAACAATTGGTAAGAAAGAAGAAGGATGAATTGCCGAGCTACCCATACATTTTCAACACCGCAAAATCAAGCAGCATTAGTTCTCCCTAAATGGATCACAGAGCATTCAAATTATTAAATAAATAAATAAGAATTTGGTACCTTCTTTAAGAATCTGGTACCTTCTTTAAGAATCTATTAAAACACTCAAAAAGATTGTCTGTATTCTCTCCTCTTTAGTCTGTTGAACTTGACAGGAGACTCAGACAATTTAGGTAAACATCATGGTTCTAGAAGATTGCAAGTCTGTGTTGCAGAGCATTTTCACAGCAGGGTGTTCAGTGATGCTCGGAATTTAACATGTAATTGGATGAATATGTTTAAACTGTCAGCCTATCTTCCTTATCAAAGAAGAAAGGGAAAGAAAAGGAGCTATGCCAAGACTGAGTTCAGGTAAATGATAGATCCAAGAAAAACCTCTGTAGTTGGCCCATGTCTTGTATGACTTTGGGAAATAAGCATTTGCTTTACTCACCGTAGTGCTTTCTCTTTGTCTTTCTGTTTCTCTGTCTCTCCCTCTTTGTCCCTTGTCTCTCTCTCTCTCTCCCTGACTCAGATGTTGCTTATTTTTTATTTCCACTTTAATATTTTATATAAAATCTTCACACACCCACCTCACCCCTCCACCTTCACACATACACATATGTATCTCCAGGAACATATGTAAATTTCTAACTTTGCCTCTTCCATGCAGCCTCTGCCTCTGCCTGCCTCTACAACTACTCCCAGGCATTGACCCATCTCTTTTTTGTTCCGGTTCTCACTCTTATAACTGATCCAGAAGGCAGACTAAACCCATGATGGGAATTCACTGGTGGTCCAGTGGTTAAGACTCAGTGCTTTCACTGCCATGGTCCCAGGTTCAATCCCCGAGGCACAGCAAAAACAAAACGTGATGAAGAGTGTGTGCCCTAGAGTTAGATGATCTTCTGAATGCCAACTGTACCTACAATGGTGTATTCCTGAGGAGGTGGTTTTAGTCATAAAAAGCTAGGTTTACTCACCAGTGAAATGCACATATTAAAGGTATAAGAATCATGTATGTGATAATCACTAATTGAATGGGGTTACAGCAGCATAAAATACGACAGTAAGTATCAGTTCTTTTTAATTATTTTTAATCTTGGTGTAATCCCAGTCATTGCCCAATCATTACCCTTTTCTTGCTCACTGCATATTATAGAACGCAGATCTAGCCAATCTTCACATAAATCTGATTTTTAATCTTGGACTTCATTGTAAAATTCCTTTCCTGAGTAAACATGACCCTCAGTTGAGACCTGAAAATAAACCATGGACTTCATATCGTAGGTTTATGGAAGATCTTTGAATAATGTTGGCTGACTTTAATAATAATGACTTTAATATAGACTTCTTCAGATTGTTGACATTTCTTCAAGTTGCAGTGCCATTAAAGGGGCACTTGGATAGCCATCCTAAGTCAGAAGTGGTGACCCGAGGTGGTCACTTTATATTGAAAGGGAAGGAAGGCATATGCAATTACATCTAAGGAAGTATTTTTTTCTTTTTCCTAGCATTGCAAGGCCCCATACCTCTCTCCACAATTAGTATGAGGGGTCAATAGTTGGAATAAAGCCTCTGGACTCAGATTGGGCTATACGGAATGTGGTATAAAAATTTGAAGTCCAATCATAAGGCTTCTCAACCACACTAGCTGTATATATGAAGCATTTAGTTTTGTTTTTGTGTGTGTGTTTTCTTTTTCTGTTTTTTGTTTGTTCGTTTGCTAGCAATGGACACCATGGCTGATTCAAGAAAAAAGAAAAGGAAAGGAAGGAAAAAGAAGACAAGCATAAAAAGGAAAGGAAAATAAAGGAAATAAATTTAACATCATTTATGGAAAAGGTCAAAAAGTCAAAGCAAAGTTGAAGAATCAGATCTGGGAAAGGACAGGAGTCAGGAGTCAGGACAGCTTGGGGATTTAGGGTGAGAACATCAGAGGTAGTCTTATTTGGATCACCTGGGGTAAAGCAGCTTCAATAGATATGTCGCTTTTTCTGCACAAGATTCACATTTCCAGGAGGAAGAATCAAATTTTCCAGTCATGAGTCATAGGTACAAGTTTAAGCAAGGAAGTTCTAGACATTTTGATCACCTTTCCCACAAAGACGTTAAGCAAATGGGGAAGAGAGGCAATTCTCCAAGGCAGAACAGAGCTGTTGACACTAGAAGATTAATGTATCCTAGGCCAGCCAACTCAACAGATCAGCACAATGGTTTTCACATGGGGATCTGCACATTCTGGGAAGTTTCATCAGTTTCAGTAATTTTACTGGAGTAACCAGTGAAATATGAGGCTGGTAAAGCTACAAAATTATTGTTGAATGTGGGGGCATGTAAGTCAAATCACACTATGACATTGTAGCTAATCTACTCATATCACCACATTATCTTCAAAATTAATATGCAAATTTAGGTTAGAGTATCAATATCCAATAAATAAGAAATATACCCAGAATTTCTTGAATATTTATCATGACGAGTTGCAAGAAATATCACTCCTGGCATGTCACAGCAATTGTTCAGAGGCCTGCACCAGCTCACCTACCCCCATCCTGACCCAGCCATACTCACGCACATCCTCTTTATTTCAGGTTTAGATAATTTTCCTTCTTGGGTGATTTAAACAGTCTACACAAAATGATTCAATCATTGTGCTGACTCAATACTGAGACACTTATAATGTTGGGACTAAAATCACAACATCAGTCTTCAGCTTAACATGCTTAATCATGAGTCATAAAACAACCCCACATTTCATTTTTATATGATTTATCACGTTATATGGAGTGAATTACATGTCATCTTCCTTATGAGTTTCGTTTGAGGATTTTATTTATAGCTCTATTTTCCTTTTCTTCTCTAGAATATAATTAGTAGAGTCCACAATATATACAAAATCAGGGGGAAAACTGTGATATTTAACATTCTCGTATAATGCCATAACACACTGGCTAGACTAGTAGGAGCACACAGATAATTACTTAGGGGCCTAGTCAGAATATGGATAGAATAGTGAATTTCCTTCTACAAACACACGTACACACACACACACACACACACACACAAAGTCAAACAGTCAGTGAAATGGGGCAGATAGAACTCTGCTTATATTTTTAGACACTCGAACAAGTTCTTATATTTTAGTCATGCAAATTTAAACTTTATGACTGAGATGTTATTTTTTTTTCCTGTGTGTAAAGTCAGTATAATTAAAACTTCCCTAACTACATTAAAGTAATAGTTGAGGAGTCAATGATCTCACTCACAGAAAAAGAGACATACACACTGTAAAGTTCTAGACTAGACATTTATTATTAGTTTTAGTACTTATGGGCTTTTGGTATTTTCTAAATAAACTTCTCTAGCTAAAGGGAATAGAATTTTACTTGAAAACATTGTTCAGGTTTCAAACACAAAGGTTTCATATGGGAATGATTTTTCCAAAAGTACACTATATCATTCCTTTCTCCAGTTCAGCTCCAACTCAATCCACAAAGTTCAGCTAAAATCCAGCTCTTTGTCTGAAGTCTTCCCTATCTCCTTCATCTTAAAATGATGATAATTTTATGATAGTGCAGCTAAAGGCTGGAGTAATCTGTGATTTCAACAATTTTCAACATGGAGAAATTCAAGATCAGAAAGGATGGAAATCTGGAAAAATGGCCTTGTTTTAGAGACTAGACTAACTTGTCAGTCAGGGAGGGAGTGCCCAGAATTTAAATCCTGGTGAAATATTGTTCAGGGCAATAAAGGTGCCAAGAATACTCATAGAGCATTTCCTAACAATAGCCAGATTATCTGGATTTGCTAGAACAGTGCTCATAATTCCAAAAGACATGCCTATATGGAAGGGAAGTGGAGTGATTACCAGAAGGATGGATGTTAAATTAAGATACCACCAGACTCAGATCTGTTTACTTTTCTTCTGAAGTTGTGGCTAGCTTAACCACTCTTAGCATTATTAACTTTATTTGTAAAATGGGGATGTTGTCTACCTAATATGAGTTATAATTAAATGAAACAATGCATGAGTGGGTAACACACATGTATAAAAAAAGGTTATAATAATATTGACTCCATCTCTTCTCTGTATGCTACAGAGACAGAATACTGGCTGGCATCAAAGGGTACAGCTCTAGGTATTGAGGGCAAAATGGGAGGCACAAATGAAAAACTAGAGCCCCAGTCTAAGTGACCTGTTACAAGTGTTGCTATTAAATTCTTATTTTATTTATCTTTGCAAATATTTCGGTCTTGTCTACTCATGATTGTAAACTCAGACAACCCTCTTTAAAACCATTTTTCCCAGCTCTCAACCTCCTTTCATTTTTGATTGTTTTTGTTTTTTGAATTGTTGCTAATAGCAAATGTGTCTTTGGCACCTACCTGCAGTTTGGCAAACATTGTGCTGAGTTATTGAAAATTCTAAAGAAGAAATATACTCTGCTCTCAAGCAACTTTTATTCTCACTATAAAGATAAGAACAATGCATATCAACTAACAGAAAAGAATACTAAAACAAATATGAGAAACTTATTCTTTAACCTGAGAGTTAATGAATTTTTAATGAATTTAATGAATTTCTAATAGAAGCTAGGTGGTATCAAAATAAGCAAATATGTATGCTGTAGATGGCATTGTAAATTCATTGAGCCCTTGAAAGAGTGACTGGGGAGAAATGATGCTTAATGATTAATTGTTATTTGAATAAATTAATATATACATAACCCTTTTGGAAAGCATTGTAAAAGTTCATATCATGAAAAGCTCAAACATCATTTATATATTTTGGTCAATGATGAGGGAAAAAAACCTACACACAAACATGCACACACATATATATAAAACATATTCATATTTATCATATAAAAATTATTAAAGTTAAATGCCCATTAATGCTTATATAATATATTCACTGGTCAGATCATTATTAAAATGTTAACATGGGAATTATATGTTTGAAGGAACTGGGAAATACTATATGATAAGACTTGTATCTCTTTATTTTTTCCTTAAACGTGATACCTTATTTCTGCTTTTATTTGAATTTTATTCTGATGTATATTTTTATGTAACAGCCAAAAATTCTTTATGAAATGGGTAGGCATAAATATAGATAAAAAACTAAAATATGGTGTCACTTTCTATAGAAGCTGTTTATATATCTAGCTTTTTGTTTAGTATTTTATTAAATATACGTTCTCTACTTTTGGAGCATATAAATTATAGAT
This sequence comes from Leucopleurus acutus, assembly GCF_964270905.1. NCBI lineage: Eukaryota > Metazoa > Chordata > Mammalia > Artiodactyla > Delphinidae > Leucopleurus > Leucopleurus acutus. The sequence goes on from NC_139162.1 coordinate 22,152,788, forward strand.
ATTTTATATTAATGATTATGTGGATACTATTTTTTATCAGCTTTGTACAAGATGCTAAAGGGGCAAGCTATATCCTACATGTGATATAATTAAAAATCAGAGAGGGGCTTCCCTGGTGGCACAGTGGTTGAGAGTCCACGTGACGATGCAGGGGACATGGGTTCGTGCCCCGGTCCGGGAAGATCCCACATGCCACGGAGCAGCTGGGCCCGTGAGCCATGGCCGCTGAGCCTGCACGTCTGGAGCCTGTGCTCTACAACGGGAGAGGCCACAACAGTGAGAGGCCCGCGTACTGCAAAAAACAAAAAAAAAATCAGAGAGATATTAAGTAACTCTCTCAAGGTCCCCAGCAGAACACAATCTTTTGTCTATAACCAAACTATCTCTTCAAACTGCAGTTTCTGGGGAAAAAAAAACAAAATGCAGACTTTTGTTTGTGGCAGAAAAAGTGGATTTTGTACAAGATAAGCCATTCAAATTCTGAAAGGGAATAATGAATTCATTAATTGATTTTCATTCTAAAGCGTTAGATATTTTCCTCTGAAGATGCCTTACATAATGTTGTGGTGTAGGGAGTTCAGGTGTTTATTAATAATGATGAAATGAATAATCCCTTACATTAGTACAGTGCTTTACAGATTACAAGGCATTCTAACATCTTTGATTTTATTTAATTCTTTGAAACAACTTGTAAAGTAGGCAGGATGGATTTAATTATCCTTATTTTATCTGGAAGCAAATTGAAGTTCAGTGAGGTTAAGCTAATGCTGAAAATTTCACAGAAACTGGAGGGGTTGATACTTAATCCTGGACTCTAAATTCTAGAACAGTAGCTCCCTTTTTTTCCTACAACAGTAATACTTATCAAACTGTGAACCTTTATCAAAGGGAAAAAAAATCACGGTCTATCATTATTTCCATATGATTAAAATATGCACACACATAAACTGGTTATAAATTCCTTAAACTTTTAACTTATATAAAATTATAAAATTATAAAATCAAAAATCACACATAAAATGCTGAAACAATAAAAAAGACCTCCATGTGTCCAATAAGATTATCATTTGCAGGAACTGAATTATTGCTCAGCATGTGAAAATAGCACCAACTGCTAAGAATAAGGTTCTTTGAATTTGCATAGAATATATTACTGTGTGTGCCATGTCAAGACTTAGTGCTTCTTGAAATTTTCTCGTTTGAAATACTGAAGAAACTTCTTTCATTCAGCTCACTGTACTCTGGTCCTGGCTTTACTTGACATAATTGCATCACTTACATATAAAGTTAACTTCTGTTCTTTTTGCATTAACCAAATAGTACTATTGGTATGAATTTGATCATAAATCCAAATGCAAATACAAGCTGAATTCTAGCGACAGCCCTCAGTCACATAGTGTTCATTCACTGCACTCAGGATATGTTTATATAGTTTATCTGATTATAATCAAAGTGAGTAAAATAAATATTAATAAAAACAACTTACAGCAAACCTGTGTACCTTAGAGAACATTTGCAGGCAATTTCAGAGATTAATGAATATATTTAGGAATGTTTTACTCTATATACAGCATTTCCTTAGTGTGGAAAAAGTATTCACTTAGTATTTTCTTCTATCAGGCATCATAATTTGTGCCTAAATTCTCAGAACACCTCAGTGGAGGAGGTATTATTTGAACTTTACTAGTAGATGGAATAAAGCTGGGAGACAATAACATGCTCAAGGTTGCAAGAAAAAAATAAATGCTGGAATCAGAATGTTGACCCAAATCTATTTGTACGCTGATAGAGGATTTCAGAATGAGACTCCCCAAAATGTCACTTTTGCAAGAGGATTATTTGAGGTAAAGGCAGTGGAGAGTCTGCAGGTTCTACTGTTCCTTTCTTAACTACCTAGAAGAATTTAAATAGAGGATTTTTCCCAGATAAGAGTTATTACCAGAGATACATTTCATCTAAGTGGCCTCATCTATTTGGCAGGGCAAACATCTAATTACCAAACATCTGTTCTTCTTATCATCTTTTGAATGACCCTCCTGTTCCTGGCAGCCCTAGGCCCCTGCCCCATTCCTTAGCTCAGAATGGCATATAGACTTCATTTTACCTTTCTGTCTCAGAACTTCACATGTATGTGGTGTCTCTGACCCTTTCATGGGTATAGGGTTACTGTATGTATGAAATTATATTTTCCCCTGTTACTCTGTTTCTTGTCAACTGAATTCTTAGTCTAGTCAGAAGAACCTAGAAGGGTAGAGGGAAGCTTTCTTCTTCCCCAACACTGACTCTACTTTCTTTCACCCACGCTAGTCTAGATCTGAAAATAATCTGTTTCATCAACTAAGAACAATCCTGATTTTAGCCAACGTCCAACAAAACATCCTTATCATACAAGGGGAAAAAACAACAACAACAACAAATATCAATTCCTTGCCAGTGTAGCTCTACCTCGGTAAATTAGAGGGTTATGTAGACCTCCAGGCAACTAGAGTATAAGACACGAGCTTCAAGTAAAGTCAAGATTAGTTATTTATTAATGTGTGGGGACAATGTTTCTTTGAAATGTTTAAATAATATGTCTTGGTTTTGCTTGCTGAAATGTTTGTTTCTATACTGAAGGAGAATGCAGCGTCCAGCAAATGTTGAAAAAGTGTGCCTTTTAGGTTTGCCAGAAATCTATAGTTGTTAACAACATAAAACTTCCAAATTCAGTGTAATAACTATACTAATACATTTACACGCATAGATAGATTGAGAGATCATACACATTTTTTTACCTCTTTTCCAGCAATCAAGTGTCCTAGCCTTATTTATCTTGCTTATGGCTTGTGGATAACTTTTCATAAGCCCGTGCTGTTAGCATTGTTCACACACATCTCAGTCTTCTCCCTCCAGACTGAGACAAGAGGACAATTTGGAGGGTCTTTTTTTCCCCCTCAAACTATATTGCAGATATATTTGCTCTAAGTCTGTTTTCCTGTTTACTTAATTTTCCAGGTCCAACTTTAACTTCTCCTTTGCTAATTATTTCCAAGTAAATGGTGTACCATTTCCTCTTAATGACATCAGAGGTCTTTTCGCATAAATGAAAGTTTGGGGTAAATGTAACTTAAATGTTGGGAAGTGATGATTTTATAGATAGAGGGACATTCAGTTGTTGAGCCACAGATTTGAAATCCCACTAGTAATAATTCATTAATGTATATATTTTTACACTTGATTTTGAAATTAATAAAATCAGGTACTATGCCTGTGGTGTTCAAAGCATGGTTTTGAAACATACTTGAATTCTGTAAATTTTACTTTGATAATAAAAAAATAGCTATTCTTTCTTCATTTGTTCAAGCTATTCATCAAAATGTCATTTCTGTTTTTACAATCTTTCAATTGATAATTCAGTCTGAGCTTTGGTACTTCATTTTGAAATACTGTGGAGAGGCTTCTTCTATTTTTGGGTAACTATGGTAGTAAGAGTCTTGTTTTTTATTAAGCCAAACCTGGCATGTAGCTTATGCTGATTAATAGTATTTCTAACATTGAGTAATATATCCAACATTGTATCAGTTTGGAGCTTTATTCTGTATAATGATCTTAAAAATACCTAAGGTGAGGAAATTTTATTACCTTCCATCTCTTTTCCAGGGTGAAGATTCATGGGTTTCTGATTTCTGCTTCTGCTTCATTTACAATTGTTATCATTTTAGCCTGAATGTGCTTTCACTTAGTTATATTTCTCTTAATAAGTAATTCACAGAAATAGCCCCTGCCTACCAGCTGAAATCTGTTTGGTTGTCATAAAGAAGAATGGAGTCCCATGTCCAGCACTGTGGGAATTATGTTATTTTCATGAATTCAATATTTGCTTGACCTTTTATTCTTTTCTGTAACAACAGTAAGATCTCTCTCTCCAAGAGTTCCACAATAATCTCCCTCAACCAGATGCACCTACCAATTTTTTAATGTATAATTCTTAATATATAATTTTAAATATAATGCAGGAATTAACATTTATCCCATTTGCCCTTCTATTTCATCATCTCCTTTATTATATATTACCCTGGTCATGCAGCAAATGAACAGTGGATATTTATGTCTTTATTTCTTGGTGTATGTAGCTCATCGTCACATATGTGTTCTTGAATTCTTATGTTTGTTTTCATTAGTTAATTTTGTATACTGTCTAAATCTGACTGTGCCTAAAAATGAAAATTATTTCTAAGGGATCAAAATTGTAGTATTATCTTATGTACTTTACTTAAATGGCAGTTTAGTACCTTTAAGTTATGCGTGGATGTCAGATACTTTACATCTACAAGTCTCAGAATGTAAAAGTGGCACCAGGAAATATTATACCATTAGACAGCATCTCAGAATCATATTGAACTCCAAATGGATAATCTTCATATTTAATGTCCAATCATGGGCCTAGAGTAGAATGAGAAGGGATTTAATTTCATTTTTGACTAGTAACACTGAGTTATAAAGAAGAAAAACAGACAATAGAGAAAATTAATGATAAGCCAACATTATATAGACATATTTATGTCTATATTGATATCTATATCTATCAATATCGTTTATAGTCAAAAAGAGTAAGAGTTAGAATAAGGGCTAGGGAGACAGAAAGAGAGAGATTAAAATTTTTGTCTTATTAATTTTTTTTCTCTTACAGTTTAGCCTGATGTAGAGTAGAAACACTATAGCCTTGGAGTTAGAGAAAGCCTTACTTAAATATTTTTTTATGAGATTCTATTTGCCCATAATTAAATTGAAAAAGAGTGCATTGGAGACTAATAATGTCAGGAGCATATATATATATATATATATATATATATATATATATATGTACACACACATGTAATTATATACATAAATATATATATAGTCCTCCATACAGTGTCTAAAACATTGTAGCTGGTGCTACTCTGTCTTTTCCATATCAGACAGTGAGTCTTTTCTCAGTATTCATCTCCTATGTCCTTTCCTGAACCAAACTGCATATAAATGAAGCAAGTGATAAATAAATCATATAATATATTTAGTTTTAAAGTAAGTTAACTTCCAAATCCAAGAATCAGTCATCCCATTATGAATCAGTGGAGATAGTCACACCCATGATCTCAGATGTTTCTTGGATCTCTTGAAATTATCCCTGCTTTCCAGCTGTCCCCTCCTTTCTTCAACATCCAGTAGAACTGGCTCAATAAATGTGGCTTTTACCTCAATCAATTCCTCCAAAGACTGATTAGTATAAAAATTCGAGCCACTAATGCATCTTGAATCTAGGCCTATAAATCCTGCCCACCGTGGGCAGACTTCTGTGTCATCATTGATCATTGTTTCTACTGTTTCATCATAACTATCCATTGTGATTATATTATAGTCTATCTCAGATATAATCATAAATGAGACTTCTGGGTTTATTAAACTTGACTCAATCTCTGGGTTCACTTAGTACTCAATGTAGATATTGGAGGCTTTTATAGGAGAGCAAAATTTGCCACCCTAAAATGTGTCTCTTTGGAATATTATTTTAAGGTGGTTATTTTCTGAGAAACAGCAGACATGGGAAAAATTCTAAACACAGGTAGGAATTACCTTTTTCTAAGAAACATTTACATTTTTAAGGGAAATCTCCATTTGTATGGATGTCTCACTATCTGTACCTAGAAGAGGAGGATAACCAAATCTCTGGAAACCATTATCAGTGGAGGGGGCAATGACTTTAATCTGCATCACAATCACACTTGTTTACTGTGATTTTCCTGGTAACCTCCCATAACTGATTCTTCCCATCCTCAGCGTCTTCTTTTGTCTTTGGCTGAGAATGGTACTTAAGGTGAGGGCTTTGGCCGTTTTTGGTGAGTTATTCAGTTTTTCTGGGTCTCTCCCATGTGTACCTGTTATTAAGATTTGATTTTCTCTTGTTAATCTGTCTCATGTCAATTTAATTCTTAGACCATGCAGAAGAATCTAGAAGGGTAGGCAACAATTTCTTCCTTCCCAATCTTTTCAATGAGTGATAGCTATTAGGATTAGTATTGGTATTCATTTTCTCTAAATTCCCATTACATCGCAAGTTAGCTTTCATGATGCTGTGGGAAAGGAAAAATAGTTTTCCCTCTACCCTTCTAGTTTCTTGGCTGAGACCTCCCTATAATAAAAATATAATAATAGAAGAAAAACAAACAGAATTATAATAACACATATACCTCCTGGATGCATGGGAGATACCCAGGAAAACTGAGTAGCTTCTGAAATGGCCCCAGCCTTCACCTTAAATACCATCTCCAGTTAAAGATAAAAGAGGTTGGGGGTGGGAAGCCACTTATGGGAGATTTTCAAGCAAAATACAGTAAAGGAGGGTATGGCTGTTATGCAGATTCAAGTCTCTGCTTTTTCCGTTCATAAGAGTTTCTTGAGATTTTGTCATCCTTCTCTTCCTGGTACAGAGAGGGAGACACCTACAAATAGAGGTTTCCCTAATAATGTAAATGTCTCTTACAAAAGGGTAACTTCTACTTGGTTTTCAGAGTTTGCTTATCCAGTGTCTGCTCTTCCTTTAAAATAATCAACCTAAAATAATCTTTATGCCAAAGAGGCATATTGGGGGTGACAAATTATACTTCCCTTTAATGCTTACATTTATATCCTTTTCAAAATAATTTTAGTCTGTATTACAGGTGCTGGGTAGAAGGTGAGAACATAATGAAAAACACATCCCTGCATTCTTGGCAGTGTACATTCTAAGTGATAAGTATATAAGTCAGTGTATAATCACTAAGATAAGTATGGTGAAGTAAAAGTGTGTTGTTCTGTGAGAATATATAAAAGAGTTGGACATAAAATGAGAATTTGGAGAAGGCTCCCTTGAGAAAGCAATATTTTATCTGGAGTCCGAAAGATGAGGAGGAGTTAAATAGGCAAAGGTGGATTATAAAGTACAAAGAAGTGTATTGGAGAAAAGGTGTTGGATAAAGCTTCTGAGGCAGCTGAGAGATCTTATGCATGTTATCAGAACTAAAAGACATGGATAAGTGTGAAAATGCTAGGTGTCGTTTCGGGGGGGTTCCAAGGAACTCTGGTCCAGTCCTTAATGTCTCAGCACAGAAAGAATTCAGCCAGAGGCAAAGTGATAAATAAGAAGTGATTAGAATAGGACGCTTGTGAGACTTACAAGCGGGTGGGTGAGAGGGTGCTGTGCCCTGAGAACTTAGTGGGTTACAGTTTTATAATCAAAGGAAAAGTGGGGAGGGGGAAGAGACCACCTTCTTCCTCATTCTTGAGTAGACGTCAAGCTTCCATCATGAGCTCCTTCTCCAGGTTGGGTTTCTTGTCCCTACATGGTCAGGCCAGGACTGTCATGACACTGTGGAAATTATTGTTTTTTACGTGTGCAAAGAGCATGTCTTAGGGGTCATAAACTTAGTGAGCTCACTGAGCAGGATGTGGGTCTCATGGCACCATTGTTCTATTGTTTTGGGGCATGTCTCATGCTTCTGTTACATGGGTTTCTTGCTAAGCAAGCCTGCTTGGTTTTGTGGTTAAGCAAACCTGCTTTCTTGAGTGATCATTAACTTACAGGGGTCTCCCATACTTTTTCTTTACTTACAATCCCCTAGTAGAATTATCCCTATCAAGTGGGTTGGCAAAACTGAAGTACGAGGAGTACTGAGGGATAATGAAAGGATTAATAGACCATGCTAAGAAGTTGAAGCTTTATCTAAAGAGCAGTGGAAAGACAGTGAATGGTTTTGTGCATGGGACTGGAATACTGGGATTTGAATTTTAAATAGGTAATTGATAGGGCAGGTGGAGTGTGGTGGGGGAGTAGAAGTGCAGGGAGGTAAGGTAGATGGATAATGCAGATATCCAGGAAAGAATTATTCTTATATTGGACTAAGATGGTGACAAGAGAAATAGGAAGAATGGCAAAAAGTAAATACAAATTTAGATCATTAAGTGTATTTTAGCAAACTGGGAAAGACCCCTTTGGGGTAATAATTATACCTGTGAATCCAAAATAGCTGATACCATGCACAAATTTACCAATCTGGTGGTTACTACAAACCACACATATATATTATTACAAATTACTACATATATATATATATATATATATATATATATATATATATATATGTTTGTTTGTTTGTTTGTTTTTTCTGAATTGGTCCTAGACCTTGAAAATCCCTGGAGCCCTTGAAAACCCCTGGAAACCTTGAAAGTCATTCAGAGTCTGCAGGACCTTAAACATAAAATTTTTTCAGTGTGAACCATACAAATAAGTGAGTGCTGTTTGTAGTTGATGAATCAGGCATGCCACACGTCACGTTCTGTCAACAGCAAGAAAGACTGTCACTTCCTTCCTCACTGCTCAAACAAACTGAATTTGAATGGAATTTTAAATGCACAAAGATAAGTTACCTTGACTGGAAACTATAATTTAATCGTTCCTATAATTGATTAAGACAATGGAAAACAAAAAAGAAATGACTAAAAAAAAGAAATGACTACAGAATTTTATAAGCATTTTTGGATGAAAAATGGAGGAAGTTTATCTTTCACCCCCTTCCCAATTGATAACATATTACAACCTTTTCCCAAAATAATAATAATTGCTGACATATAACAGTTGTTTGCTCTATGCCAGGCACTGGAGTAATGTCTTTACATACATTATCTTAATTTAATGCTCACAACAATTCAGTGAGGTAGTTTTTCAAACCTGCTTTTGTCAGATGGAGAAGAAAGAACTTAAATGATTTGCCTACGGTCAAAAGTTTGTAAGTGATAAAGCCAGTATTTAAATAAGTGCTAACCGTAAGGTCCATATTTTCACATTTATGCAATACTGTTTTCTACTGTGTGGTTCAAGAGTTTTTGGTAACTGTCCATGTGGAAGTGAGCAGTTTACATGAGGGGGAATGAACTATGTATTTGTGGCATTCATTCATTCAATAGGAACTACTGTTACCATGTTATTTTCTGGGAATTTAGTAGCAAGTGTGACAAGCATAAGGTCTGCCATCCTACAACTTTCAGACAAGAAGGAAAGATAGAAAATTGAACAAGGATTAATAATAAAATATAATAAACCTTATCAAAATGAAAGGACAGAGTGCCCTTGAAATTTACAGCAGGACCAAATATCCTAGTCCTTAGGGGAGAAATAAAAAAGTAAAATTTTTAGACACTAAAAGGACAGCCAAGAGTCAAGCAAAGATGAGGGAGGAGAAAAGGAGAATGTTTGCAAAGGCTTTCAGTTGAGAGAGAACAGGTCATGTTTTAGAAAACAAATTAGTACAGTGTGGCTAGAAAGTCAGTGGGAGAGAAAACCATAAGGTTGCTTGATTAGTAAACTAATTCAGTACCATGGAAGACAATGTAAGCCATGTTAAGAAGAGTAGACTTTATCCTCTGCACCATAGGAAGCTATTGAAAAGGGAATCATATGATTAGAAATTTAAGGCTCAGATTGGGTATACTATGCCCAGTGGATGAGGTTAGGGCTACATAGAGACTGGAGCCAGGTAATCAGATACATGATTGTAAAAGGATGTAGTTGACAGAGTACAGTAATCTGGGCCAAGAGACTAAATTCAGCTAGAAAGAAAGAGCATTTGAAAGATATTTAACTTGAGAGATTAGTAGTATTATGGTGGAGTATATATGGGCTGAGGGAAAAATCCCCAGATGTCTGCATTGGATAGATCATTGCATGATGGAACTGTGCCCTGGGACAAAAAAATGACAAGTATGGAGGAAATCATTACTAATTTATTTTCGGATGAGTTAAATTTAAAGTAATAATGGTATGCCCAATGGGCATGTACCTCTGATGAGCATTGGACAATCTGGAGGGGAACAATGTGCCTGTTTTCTACCAGAAATGGGAGACACTAATAAAACAGGTCATAAGTTAAGATTAAGACCAGCACTGTGGGAGTTTAACCAGATATCTTAGAACCAGGCAGGATTATGGTTCTGGTTTCCTGTAGAGAAAATTGATGACAAGGATGTTAGCCTTTTGGAGAAAGTTTAGGGCTGGCTTTAGTTACAAAGAGGAATGTTACAAAATAGGAAGGGAAATAATAGCAAATCTGGCAGAAATCTAATCCTATGGGTTGATCCAACATATGGAGAGAAAAAGAAGAAACATACTATGGGGATTACAGGATTAACTTTGTGCAACCCAAGATGGTTTGACCAAGAAAGATGCTTGACAAACAGTTTGGTAGCCATCTGAACAATTGCTTATTTGTTCACTACATTTCAAATTTGAGGAAGAAATATACTAATCTTTGTGTGTGGAGTATATTAATCCTTTGAATATGAGTATTAGTAGATATAATAATCCTATCAGTATGATTTACAATTCTAAAAATTACTAAACGACTCAGCTATCAGACTGAGAGTTTAGTGAATTTAGATTGGAGAAGGCTGATTATGGCAGAGGGCAGGTCTTTATCCAGGAACTTGCCTTTGTGTGGTTATTATGTGTTAGTAACTTTGGTTGTTTTGTGGAATATTAACAAATGAGAAAACAGATGCCCTAAGATGTCAAGTAACTTGGCCTAAATTATACTGCTCATGAGTGATAGAACCAGTAGTGGGTTTAGGTGGAGAACCAAGACTGGTAAAAGTTATAGCCTAACCTCCAGGACAGATTTACTTGGAAAGTCACCACCCCACCCCCCCGCCCCGCCCAACTAGGTAGGCTCCTTGGAAAACTTAGGCTATATTCCTTACAAATAGCCTTTCATACGAAAGAAAGATTGCCAAAAACCTGATGCATATGTTTATAAGTTATTTCTTTCCAAATGATGTTTTGAGTCTCATTCTGTGTATTTTATTAATGGTTGCCCTCTGACATCTTTATCCAGGTTGCAGTATTAACAATAATAAATAAGAGAAAAATAAACATGTCCCTATATAAAAAGGGTAGGAATTCTAACTAAAATAATGAAGACTAATTTTTATGGAAAGTTTTTTATCTGTCAATCAAAGTACTGGCTGATTGACCAGCCTTATATTTTACTATTTGACAGATGAGGATGTTGAAGTTCAGAGATATAATTGATTATATTTATTTAAAAATATGAAGTGTTTTTTTTTTATTTGTTTAAAATATGAAGTGTTTATCATAGAAATAAAAAAATAAGAAAAATCTACCTATTTAGAGGTTGTACTGGGGGTGCCTCATAAGTTTGTGACTGAGTGGCAGATCCTAACTTTGCCTGGGCAGTGGGGCTGGAGGAAATTGTGTAGCTGCTAGATAGAGATTTTTATACTTGCTTATAGCTCACCTATTATCCATGTGCATTTTCTAACTTCCCATGCAGTTGAGTTGGGGCTGTGTAACCAGTTCTTGTTTATACCCTGTAAGCAGAAATAGTGCAAGTCATTTTGGAACACAGACCCTTTGGAGGAATCTTGCCTCTGCATCTCTTCTTCCTCTGTCTCAGCAACTTTGGAAGCTCTGCAGTACAGACTACATAATTAAAAGATGGAGGTACCCTAGATACCTGAATGAACAGTTTTAGGAGAGTGATAAGAGAACATTCTGAAAAAAAAATGTGTAATTGTGCAATTAAATTTTACACTCTTAATCCACAGAGATTTGGGGATTCTTTGTTATGCAGAGTAGCCTATCCTATCTTGACATAAACTGTAAGCCACAAAGCAGCTCAACTTGAGATACTTGATGAAGCCATAGTGAGTGCCAGTTACAGAGAGATATGCAAGACAGGATGGGCAGAGAAAAGTTACAGCTGTTTTAAAATAAGAGCCTCATGTTCAAAGTCACAGAGTTAGGCAATAGGAATGGTAGATATCAAACACTGGGTTCTCTAAGAAGCCCACTCTTAGGTGGATACTGTAATGCAATAAATTCCTTGGGGAGTGTTCTCAGGATTAACACTGTTGAAGAAATAAATAATGAAGAGTTGAACAGAGGGAGATGTTGCACTGCAATGCAGTCACAGCATTTTTCAGCCATTTTTAACAGGGTACTCTGGAGCTGCAATAGATTTTCAGAGGTGTCTTAAATCAGGGCAAAGGGGCCAGGACTTTATACCCCACCCAAATGGATCAGTAAATTGATGGAGGGTGCCCTCAGGAAGGGAGCATGACCTTGGTCAAAGCAGCTCGTTTCAACTGATGTCACATCCCCAAAAAAGATTTAGCTGAGATTTGTCAGTCCGTCAGTACTATTCTTTTTGTAGCTTCAAGAATCTTTCCCCTTCTGGTTCCCTGGGGCTGGACGATGGGATCTAACACAGTAGGCATTAAGGCAAAGTTAGTAGGCTTCTCATGTGACAACTCTATATACTTGGGCAAGTTGAGATGCACAGATGCCCAATAAGTCTGTATTTGTTTTGTGTGTTTGTATGTTTGCTTAATATATATATACATATATATTATATATGTATCTATATTATATATAATATATATTATATATATAATATATATACATATATATATATATTATATTTATATATATAAATGGAACATTTAGATGTTATAATGCCTCCATGACTGGAGAGTGGCTTGGTATTACGGGTGGGGACTCTCTGGCCCAGTATAGTCAATCATTTGGAAACCATTTTGTCTTTTTATTTAATTCTGCCATATAGGTAAACATGAACTTCTACATGTGACTTCTTGGTGTATTAGAGAAAGTAGGTTCAGCATGTTTTCCTTAATGAACCTTTCTCTTCAGTTCCTCATTCTAACTGCTGACAGAGATCACTATCCCTCCCTTCTACAATCTCCTTAGGATAATAAATCTCTCTTTCTCTTTGAGAAAAGTATTAATATTTAATTGGAAAAACTCTTAAAATGTTAGGAAAATATTAAACCAAGCACTGAATAATGCCCAGGAGAGTAGGCAGCTTGATTTGTGCAATGAAGTTTAGTTGTTCATTTGCATTTTTTTCTAATAACAGTGACCTACTAAGTGGATCTTTTTCATGTTCCTTTTTTTAAAAGTAAAGTTCTATTGAGTAAGAAAATAAGTCACAAAAGGGGATGTCAGTTTACATTTCTTTGCCAAAGTACTCTTTGAAACAGTGCTTATTTGAACACATTAAATTTGCTCCAAAAGTATTCAGGTCATACATTATTAAATATGTAGCTTTTAACAATTTTAGTTCTTCCAAGATATGTTATATAGTACATAATTTGTACTTTTGAGTGAATATTACTGTTTTATGCTTCCAGATGTCTCTGTAATTTGCTATTCAAAGGTTAATGTTATGCACATATTGAAGGTCAAGATTTAGTGGAAATTTAAATGATAAAATGTGATTCAACACATACAATTGTGAAAAAATTTGGCAAAAATGGATTCGGAGGATGGTTAAAGATTAAAGAGGATTAAGGACTATTTTAACATGTGAAATTTAATGTATTTTATTGATTCTGAATTATTTATATCATCTTGGTTATAAGGGAGAGGAAAGAGCAAAAGTTTGGAGGTCAGTCAATGTCCATGAACAGTAGATTTTTTCACATCTACACGAAGATTACTCCTATGTTTCATGAGGAATTTTTGGTGTATGTGGTGATTTTTTTAACCTATAAAAACTCCATAATAGGATATAGAATACAAAAAAATCTTACATTAGTAATAATAACAATGACAACAGTAGTTAACACTTTGTGCCTCCTATAGTTCGGGCAGTATTTATAGTGGTGTTAACATATTTGTATTCCTTTCATCCTCACAAAAAAAAAAAAACCCAAAACAAAACTGACCTTCATTTTATCTTCATGTCACCGAAGAAGAATCTCAGGTGCAGACAGGATCCATAAGTTGCCTAAGGTCACATGCCTAGTAAGAGGCATTATAGGTTTTTTAAGCCAGACACATTGGCTTCAAACCTGGCATACAACAAACACATGAAAAGATGCTCAACATCACTAATCATTAGAGAAATGCAAATCAAAACTACAATGAGGTATCACCTCACACCAGTCAGAATGGCCATCATCAAAAAATCTACAAACAATAAATGCTGGAGAGGGTGTGGAGAAAAGGGAACCCTCATACACTGTTGGTGGGAATGTAAATTGATACAGCTACTATGGAGAACAGTATGGAGGTTCCTCAAAAAACTAAAAATAGAACTACCATACAACCCAGCAATCCCACTACTGGGCATATACCCTGAGAAAACCATAATTCAAAAAGACACATGCACCCCAATGTTCACAGCAGCACTATTTACAACAGCCAGGACATGGAAGCAACCTAAGTATCCATCGACAGATGAATGGATAAAGAAGATGTGGCACATATATACAATGGAATATTACTCAGCCATAAAAAGAAACGAAATTGAGTTATATGTAGTGAGGTGGATGGACCTAGAGTCTGTCCTACAGAGTGAAGTAAGTCAGAAAGAGAAGAACTAATACCGTATGCTAAGAGATATATATGGAATCTAAAAAAAAAAAAAAGTTCTAATGAACCTAGGGACAGGACAGAAATAAAGACACAGACATAGAGAATGGACTTGAGGACACAGGGAGGGGTAAGGGTAAGGTGGGATGAAGTGAGAGAGTAACATTGACATATAATACACTACCAAATGTAAAATAGATAGCTAGTGGGAAGCAGCTGCATAGCACAGGGAGATCAGCTTGGTGCTTTTCGACCACCTAGAGGGGTGGGATAAGGAGGGTGGGAGGGAAACGCAAGAGGGAGGGGATATGGGGATATACATAAGCATATGGCTGGTTCACTTTGTTACAGAGCAGAAACTAATACAACATTGTAAAGCAGTTATACTCTAATAAATGTTTTAAATATATATATATATATATATATATATATATATGGCAAATAGAAAAAAAAACCTGGCATAATAAAAAATGTGATATACTACCTCTTAAAATATAGATTTACGTATTTTATTTGCATACATTTTATTTCTCACAAAGGATGATCTTCAGTTTAGGATAACTTACTAGTTTATGGTCCCCTGCCCCCCCAAAACAGCATAGCAACCTCATTCTTTTATGACCTTTCTTCTCTTATACAATCTTGATAGTCACTAGAGGCCCATAAGGATCATGAGAAGCAGAGTGAATATTAGAGATGAGTGGACACAATGTGAGATATTTCTGGCAGATAATTTCACATGGTACTAGTAATTTGTGATCTCAATTTTTATGTTTCCACAATAAAGAAACAATTTTTAAATGTATCTCCAAAAATGAATAGAGCTATTCCCTTTTTTTTTTTTTTTTGCGGTCCGCGGGCCTCTGACTGTTGTGGCCTCTCCCATTGCGGAGCACAGACTCCAGACGCACAGGCTCAGTGGCCACGGCTTACGGGCCTAGCTGCTCCACGGCATGTGGGATCTTCCCGGACCGGGGCACGAACCCGTGTCCCCTGCATCGGCAGGCAGACTCTCAACCACTGCGCCACCAGAGAAGCCCTTGAATAGAGCTATTTTTTATGGCATCACTATAAATGTAACTTTCTTGAAGTACCATCACTCTCAAGAGCTTTTTAATTCTTAATTTGGAATTGCACTGAGACTTAGCAAGGGAGGAAGAAGATAATGTAGGGATGGGCCAAGTTTTGATAATATAGATTACATGCAGCCCTGTGACACTGCCTAATACAACGACCTACACCAGTGGGAACTCCTGTGAAATCAGGTGGCACAAGGCAATGAAACTAACTATATTTTAAAGTAGACAGACAAGGAAGGACATGGGCTTGTTTACATACATGCATACACACCCTCAGTGAGCTTTTTTAATAAAGTAGTAAAAGATATCATTGCATGAATTCATGATCAGATAGAAAAGATTCACATGCTCTCAAAAACTTTGGAAGCAATATTGTTTGACTTCTGAAAGCTAAAATACATCACAATCACATGTAATCAAAATATATTTTCATCCTGGAACAATAAGGATTTATTATAAAAGAGTTCAGAGGAAACTCACAGTTTCCAATAAAGGCAACCTTAACCTCATTAGTTCTTGACTTTCAACAATTGTTTGAGAATCAAATCAGTTGAAAATCAGGGTGGCCTGTGGTTTGGAACTTGTGACCACCAGCATGAAATCACTTGTTGAAGAAATGTGTACTCAGTACCAAATCCATAAGGGTTTATTGGGTCTAAGATATTTAATGCAATCTGTTCTCTCTGAAGGTGATGCTTAGCTAATGTTTGTTTCATATGGCCGATATGCATGTTTCCTTACTTCGGAGAGGAGTTTACCTTTCACAAGTAGATCTATAACACTATTTATTTGGATTCTTTTAATTTCTCTCTTACAGCTATTTTTCTTTTAAAAAGAACTTACATGCTTTATTTAATCTAACAGTAACTGAAACAACATCCTAAGTCATAATTCAGAAAGTGTTAAAAAAAAGAAGTTTAAAGCTTGTTTGAATTGGGAGAAAATATCCGAATCATCAAAGCTTCTGCCTACACTTACCTCACTTCACTGCCTTTCCTCTCCCAGCCAAGTGGCTCTAAGAACTCTTATCTGTGTCTGTGGAAGGGATCAAAAATGGAAATGGGTACAACATCCAGTAACAGACTTCCAAAAGCAATTTGATATGTATTTACAGGAAGAGTATAGAAAGAAATATATCTAGGAAAGATGAAAAAGAGTAGTGGGATGAACACACATTCAGAATGCATTAGGTTTTTAGGAGGATGTACAGAAAGTTTGCAGAAGCAGGTAGAGATGGGGTGTGACTGGGTGCTGCTAAAAAGATTAAGGACAACTGTCTTGGTTCATGAAATGGACTTGCAGAGCTAGATGAATGGAGAGGATTTTTGAGGACATTTATTTTGCCTTATAAAGGAGTTTCCCCATTTGTATTTTCTGAGGGGAACATTGAATATTCAAATTCTTTTTTAGCTTCTCCGGAATTGTCAAGAAATGTGTTTATTTAAATAGAGACTTTGAGTCTGTGGAACAATAAGCCAATCATTACTGGATCTTTACTTGGCTTATATCATCTCTGGGCAGTAGAGTCACGAATGCATTAGTCAGCTAGGCTTATGTCTATTTCAGTATTTTTGAATCTGTTCTGCTAAAAAGTGTCTCAGAGTTTGTTTCTGTGTTAATAAATGTTATATGGGCAGGAAGGGGGGGTATAAAAGAAACAATGAGAGGGAGGGAAGAAGGAAGGTAGGAAGGAAGGAACGAAGGGAGGGAGGAAGGGAGGGAGGGAGGGAGGGAGGGAGGAAGGGAAAGAAAGGAAAACTTTAACAACTTTCTTTGATGCCAGAGTTCTCAGAGCATTCCCTATGTTCTTCAACATTTCGAAACTCTAAGATGAAAATAAAATACACAACACATCTCAAAGATAATTATCAATTATCACAGCAAGGTGTGTGTGTGTTTCTGTGTGTGAAGTGTCACTCATGGGAATAGCATTACGTGAAACATACTTGGGATACTGAGCTTTACTAGTGTTTAACCTCAGGATGTCCTAAATCAGCAAGCACTTTTTTTTTTTTTTTTGAGAAAGACCAAATTCACATCTCAAATACAAACTATATTTGGTTAACTAATCAGTAAACTTGAAAAGTTTATATGTCCGTGTATGCACATACACAGAAGAACAATTGCAAATAATGTATCATATAAGGTTCTGATACCAGCTTTCAACAATTGATTAAAGAAGTTTGTGAAATTCATAGCAAGCATGGCTAACTGAATTGTTCTCTCATGGTCTGGATCACTTTCTTCAGTCACTGAAGTCAGTAGTATGCACAGATTCCTTATGTGTTCCAAAACCAATCTCTAGAGTCAATGAACCTTACAAGCATGTTTTCCTTCCTTTCCCCCCTGAATCTGTTATTTCTAAGTATAGAAGACTCTCAGTCTTTCCCCTCATTTCTAAATTTCAGACTTTAAAAGCAGAGGCTTCATCTACTATTTCTTTAGCTTTGTTTGCTTTTGTTTGAATTTACAAAGATCTTTGCAATGGTGTCACACCCAGTGAAAAGGAAAACCTTTCTTCTACTTTTTTTATCTAGGAACATCTACCCTTCTTCTGTTCTGTAAAATGTAGGCTGCTGCTCTCATTTCAGTGCTGTAGGAAACAGTTTTGCTCTAAGTCTGGCCATTTGAAAGAATGGAATTCTCTTCTCTGTTTTGTCAAGGGATAAGATCAGTTTCCTAGCAAGAGTGCAATCTGATAGAAGTTCCTTCATTGCACAATTATGGACTGCATATCATTATGTAGTGTCTCCTTCCAGCTAATTCAGGCATTTCTTAAAGAATATACAGCTATTCCTGTGTTGACTCATTAAATTAAATACCTGCAATTAAGTTAGACAATTATCAAATTTGAACACTGTATTTAAATGGTTTCTAAATTGGTGGTATGTGGAGAGGCAGGGTTGTCGATGCAAAAGCCACATAAAATGAAATATAAATCCTTTAGGTACTTAAAACAAAATATAAATGTGATGCAAAATAAAAGTTACAATAATTCGGACAGCAAAGATAGATCAAAGTTTGAAATACAAAGAAACTACTCTCTTCTCTCTCTCTCTCTCAAATAATAAAAATTCTTATTACAGAAATTATTGTCTTATTCTCTTTTACTTTTAATTTACTATTGTGGCAGAGAGAATTTGGTTCTCAGAAATTTGAAGTCAGAAAGGAAGCCACAGCTATACTTTTGAGTTGCATTAAATAAGACTCAAAAGGTGTATTCTGAAAGAAGATATTATCTTTAATATAAACTTCTTTAATGAATGAATGAGTGTGTCAATGGATGGATCACTTGGTGGAAAGCTTATATAAGAACATGTTTTAGAGAAATTTAAATAAGCCTAAATACAAACTGAACTCAAGGCTGAAGACTAGAGAGATTTAAGGCCCGTAAAACCCAACAAGAAAAGGCAGAACTGGTTTGAGGAGTTTAAAAATAACCAACTTCATTCAGAACTGAACTTTGTGTTTGAAAATTCTGCCCTTGATATGGCCAAGGAAGCTCCTACTAAATCAACACTCTGCAGTTAATAACTATAAACTGAACAAAAATACCAAAACAAATGACAGTACTAGGGAGCAAATACCATATAGGCACATGTCAGAGGGCACTCGACACTTGGGATAGCAAGTAATTGAGAGAGTTTCGTTTTTCAGTGAGATTTAGCCCGGGGAAAGACTGAACTTACGTCCTATTGGAGGAAGGGAATCCATGAAAGGAGCAAGTCACAGGTGGGGGAACAAATTTTGTGTCTACTCCAATCAAATATCTGGCTGATCTTGGAAGCCTGCATATGAGAGGTAGATGCCGAGCAGAACAGCTAAAGATGAAGTAGGTGACGTAATACTTAAAATGACCCCCAAGACTGTTTGCAGTTCTAATATAACCAAATTAATTACCTTTCTTTTTTTAAAATAAAATGTATTTATTTATGGCTGAGTTGGGTCTTCGTTGCTGCACACGGGCATTCTCTAGTTGTGGCTAGTGGGGGCTACTCTTTGTTGCGGTGCATGGGCTTCTCATTGAGGTGCACGGGCTTCTCATTGCGGTGACTTCTCTTGTGGCGGAGCACGGGCTCTAGGGCACGCAGGCTTCAGCAGTTGTGGCATGTGGGCTCAGTAGTTGTGGCTTGTGTTGCGGGCTCTAGAGCGTAGGCTCAGTAGTTGTGGTGCATGGGCTTAGTTGCTCTGCAGTATGTGGGATCTTCCTGGACCAGGGCTTGAACCTGTGTCCCCTTCATTGGCAGGCGGATTCTTAACCACTGCACCACCAGGGAAGTCCCTAATTACCTGTTAAACAAGCAAAACAAAACACACAATCCTCTTTGGAGGAATACAATAGGATCTATAGTGTCTACAACATAACATTCACAAATACAAAGCCTACACTGACAAATTTTAGACCAACTGATTATTGATGCAAAAATTACGCCCAGCTTAATCAAAGACCTAAATGTAAGAGGTAAGATTTTAAGTCTCTTATAAGGAAATATAGGAGGTATAAATCTTCATGACATGGGAGTACATAATGATTTCTTCAATATGACACCAAAAGTACAAGCAACAACAACAACAAAAAGCTTGAATTTCATAAAAATTGAAAACTTTTGTGCATCAAAAAACACTATTAAAAAGGTAAAAAGACCACCCACATTTACAAACCTAAATAATCTTAGCATATGGGCCCCCTCCTAGGTATTTACCCAAATAAGTTGAAAACTTATGTACATTCAAAAACTTGCGTTCGCATATTTATAGCAGCTTTATTAGAATTGCCAAAATTTGGGAGTAATCAAGTTATTCAGAGATAAAAAGAAAGAACCATCAAGACATGAAAAGACATGGAGGAGCCTTAACAGATATACAGATATTGCTTAGAGAAAGAATCCAGTCTGAAAAGGATGCATGCTGTATGATTCGAACTATATGACATTCTGAAAAAAGCAAAGCTATAGAGACAGTAAAAAAGATAGTGGTTGTCAGTGGTTCAGAGGTGGAGGAAAGGGAGAGGGATAAATATGTGGAGCAGAGAGGATATCTAGGGCAGTTAAACTACTTTGGCTGATACTGTGATACTGTAATGATGGATACCATGACATTATGGATTTGTTAAAATTCACAGAATTGCACAATGCCAAGTGAACCCTAATGTGAACTACGTACTTTAGGTAAAAATAATGTTTCAATATTGGTTCATCAAATGTAACAAATATAATCTGTTAATAATATGGAAAACTGTGTTCAGTGGGGGAAGGGGTATATGAGAACTATCTGTATAATTCCTGCTCATTTTTACTGTCAACTTAAACCTGCTCTAAAAATTAAAATCGATTATCTTTTTAAGTAAAGTAATAGAGAAATATGTATCATCTAACACTAAAAGTAAAAATAAAAATACAGTACAACCCACAGAAAGAGAGAGAATATTTTCAAATCATATAGAAGATAAGGAAATTTTATCCAGACTTTATAAAGAATGCTTACCACTTAACACTAAAAGGATAAATAACTCAATTAAAAACAGGTGAAAGGATTTGAGTAGACATTTCTCCAAAACAGATATACAAATAACCAATAAACACATGAAATGATGTTCAACACCATTAGACATTAGGGAAATGCAAATCAAAACCATGAGATAACACTTTGCATTCACTGATTCATTCAGATAGCAATAATAATAAAGACGGATAGTAATAAGTTTTGCTGAGGATGTAAAGAAATTGAAACCTTCAGACATTTCTGGTGGGGATGTAAAATGATAGAGCCACTTTGGAAAATAGTAGGGAAATTTTCAAAAGTTAAACATAGAATTATGATCTGACCCAGCATTTTCAGATGTAGATATAGATATATGTATCTCCAAGAAAATTGAAAGAAAAAAAATAGGTCCATGCAAAACTTGTATGTAGATGTTCATAGCAGCATTATTCATAATACTTTAAAAAGTAGAAGCAAACCAAATTGATGAATGGTTAAACAAAATGTACTTTATGCAATAATGGAATATTATTCAGCTATAGAAAGTAATAAAATACAAATGCATGCTACAGTATGTGTAAACCTTGAAAACAGTATGCTAAGTGAAAGAAGCTTGACACGAAAGCCTACATATTTTATAGCCATTTCTATTCAGCATTGTATAAGATGGCCTTAGTGTTTGAAATAAAGCAGGAGAATAAATCTAATGATATAAAAATGTGTAAAGAAAAGGTAAAATTGTCTGTCTTTGCTTTTGACATGATGGCTTATGTAGACTATGTTAAGAAATTCAAAAAGTTAGAATTCGTAATTAAATTTAGCCAGGTCCTAAATTACAAGTTAATGTATAAAATTAATGTATTTTATATTGTAGCAGCAATAGGAAAATATGATTAAGAATAAATATCTCTACTTAAAGGATTATAAAAATTAGGGATAAATTTAATGAGCATATGAAGCTTTCTAGACTTAAAAAAAGAAGTGCTGAGTGAAAATAAAGAAAGAGTAAATGGGGAGATATACCGTGGTCATGGATTGAAAAACATAATATTGTTAATATGCCAATCTTTTCCAAATGATCTATAGATTCAGTGACATTCTGATCATAATCCCAACAGACTTAAAAAAATTTTTTGTAAAAAATTACAAGCTTATTTTTAAATTTATTTGCAAGTATAGGGGCATGGTATAATCTAAGCAAACTTGAAGAGGAGGAACAGAGCTAGAGAAATCACATTACTTGACTTCAAGATTTATGATAAAGCAAATGTAATCTTAGAACTATAATGTTAGCATAAGGATCAATACATAGTTGAAACATAATGAAAAACAAAATCCCAGAGATAGTCCCAAACTTATACCGTTATTTAAATTTTCACCAAGTGCATAAAATAATCCAACGGGTAAAGATAGATCCTTTCAACAAATGGTGCTGGATCAAGTGAATATTCATATGGGAAATAAAGGAAACTTGACCTCCAACCTCATATTATACACAAGCTTAAATTGAACTGGACCATAGACCTCAACATAAAAACTAAACCCATAAAGCTTTTGAAAAAATACAGAATATGTCCATGGATTTTGTAGTCAAACTTCTTTTAAAGGACAGAAAGTAATTACCATAAAAGGAAAAAAATGATAAGTCTAATTTCATCATAAAAGAAACCCATTAAAATGTAACGTTAAGAAAAATAGATAATTCACAGGTGATAAATATTCACAATTTATATTTTTGGAAAAGGACAAAAGACTTGTGTCCAAACTATATGAAGAACTGTAATTCAATAATGAAAAGACAATTAAATAAAACATGAGGAAATATTTGAAAAGATGCATCAAAAAGGAAGATATGCAGATAGCCAATAATAAGCACATTTAAAAAGACAGTAGCATATTTATCAGGAAAGTGAAAATTAACATCATAATGAGTTAGCACTGTGCATCCACTCAAATGGCTAAAATTAAAAAGACTGATTGCTACTAAAAGTTGGCAGAAGTGTGGTATTCCTAGAACTCTCATACATCATTGATGGAAATGTACGGTGGTGCAGCCACTTTTGAAGATTGTCTGGGAATTTCTTATCAATATTAAGCGTACACCTCATTATGTAAAGGCAATTCAAGGAATTCACCCAAGAGAAATAAAAGTACTGGTTACAAAAAGGGCTATAAAAAATGTATGTAACAACTTTATCCATATTAGCCCTACATGAAATACTACCTAAGTATCCATCAGTAAAGAATAGATTTTTTTAATGTTATACTGATATAGTGAAATACCATCAGTGATCAAAGGGAATGCATTACTGATGCACACAACGACATGGTTGAATCTCAAAATATTATGCTGACTGAAAGCAGGCTTATGCAGAGCATGGAAAGTATGATTCAATTTATATGAAGTTCTAGGGCAAGGAGAAATAAATCTATGGTGGAAAAAAATCAGAATGCTGGCTGTTCCTGGAGGATTATAGAAGAGATTGAGAGAATTTTCTTGAGTGATGGTAATGTTCTATAATTTGATATAGGTGTATGCATTTGTCAGATGTCAGCAAATGTTCATTTAAGTTCTCAGTTTTGTAAAGTTTGCCTCAAAAGGAAAAAATACAGTAGATAAATGTCGCACACTAGTCAATAACATGAATGCAGAATTATTTTTGTGTCCTATTGTAAAAATTTACACCAAAATGCATTTATTTGATGGATAAATAAAGCAATCTATAAACAGATAGAAATATTAATAGTGTTAGAAGGAATATAGTAAAATGACAAATACAGAATCTAGGTGATGAGTGTATGTATATTCACCATAAAATTATCTTGTGTGTTTTGATGCTACACTTACTCTTAAAAACATGTCAGGAGGGATACGTTGTGACACATCATTCATTTATACTGAAATTTTTTTTTTAATGTATCTTTCTTAGGGGAAATTTATCTGTCTTGTGCTAATTTCCACTGTCTATTCTTATGGGAAACCAAATTGATTAGAGTCTACACATAAACCCAGAACACTATTATTTGCCTTCAATTTGGGGGAAAAAACCCAAAAAACACCACCACCACCACCACCAACAAAAAACAACCTACTCTGGTTTCCAAGCCATGAACAAAATCTATCAAGTATAAAGTATGATCAGGCTTTGCATAATGCCATTTGGAAGAAACATCCCTAACAACCAAAACAGTATCAAGAAAGTACAGAACTTTAGAAATTAAAATGACAGGAGAAATAGAAATGGCTATTGGTAACCATTAAATTCATATTAACTTGTTAACTTGAGTTAAGGTTTGGGTAGAGACCCCCTCAGTCCAGTCCCCATCTTCTTTCCCCACTGTGGGCTTCTAAATTATTCACCATAATTATTGAGGGCATCCCTCAATGTAGAAATTCATCACTTATAGAAATTAAATGTCTAGTTTTATCTCCTTGTATTTTAGACAGAATGCCAAGGCTCAGAGAACTAATGTGACTCACCAAGTTCATAAAATATAGTTCTCTAATGGCCAATTGTACTTTCAATTAAAATAATAATTCAGGCTAATATGGTAACATAAAATAGTTGCTTATGTGATTAAATTTTCCACTTCTTTCTTGCAATTATTGATAGACTAGAAAATGTACATTAGCTTTTCTGTTTATTTCCCAAATAACTCATCAATTTGGAATAAATTAATGTAGAAGATATTAAACCAAATGAAAATACCTCCTTTCCAGTGTTGGACCTGTGGAACAGTTTCTGATGAATTTTCTTAGATAATGTGCCAATTTACCAGTGTAATTTTTAATAATATTTTCAAAAACATTATTTCTTTTTTTATTTTATTTTTTTTAATTTTTAACATCTTTATTGGAGTATAATTGCTTTACAATGGTGTGTTAGTTTCTGCTTTATAACAAAGTGAATCAGTTATACATATACATATGTTCCCATATCTCTTCCCTCTTGCGTCTCACTCCCTCCCTATCCCACCCTCTAGGTGGTCACAAACCACCTAGCTGATCTCCCTGTGCTATGTGGCTGCTTCCCACTAGCTGTCTGTTTTATGTTTGGTAGTGTATATATGTCCATGCCACTCTCTCACTTTGTCACAGCTTACCCTTCCCCCACATTATTTCTTAATGTTTAAGTTTTCAGTCTTCATATGTAATATTCACTCAAGGGTTATTACTGTTAAAAGGGAATGATCTCAAATACACCTATCAAAGACACAATCAACTCTTTTTTAAATAAAAATTGTGTATATTTAAGGTGTACACCATGATGATTTGATACTCATATACATAGTGAAATGATTATAGTCAAGCTAATTAACATAGCATCTCCTCACACCGTTTCCATTTTTTTTGTGTGTAATGAATGAAAGCACATGATGTCTACGCTTAAAAAATTTCTAGTATTCAATACAGTATTATTAACAATAATCATCATGCTGTGCATTAGATATCTACACTTATCTAGACTTATTCATCCTACATAACTGCAACATTATTTCCATTTCTCCTACTTCCTTGTCCCTGGTAACTACCCTTCTGCTCTCTGCTTCTATGTATTTGACTTTTTTACATTCCACATGTAAGTGAGATGATGCAGTTTTTTTTCTTTCTGTGTCTCACTTATTTCACATAGCATAATGTCCTGTAGGTTCATCCATCCTGTTCTCAAAAATGTCAGGATCTCACTCTTTTTTTTTAAGGCTGAGTAATATTCCACAATTTCTTTATCTATTCATTTGTTGATAGACACTTAGGTTGTTTCTATATCTTGACTATTGTGACTAATGCTACAATGAACGTTGGAATGTAAATACCTCTTTGAGGTGCTGTTTTCATTCCCTTTGAGTGTATAACCAGAAGATTGATTCCTGGATTGTGTTAGTTCTATTTTTAGTTTTTTGAGGAATCTCCACCAATTTACTATATAATGGCTGTACCAATTTATACTATAATGACTGTACCAATTTACACTCATACCAGCAGTGTATAAGTGTTCTTTTTTTCTCCACATCTTTGCTAAAACATCTTTTTTCTTTTTCTTTTTCTTTTCTTTTCTTTCTTTTTTTTTCTCGTAATAGCCTTCCTAACAGCTGTGAGGTGATAGCTCATTGTGGTTCTGATTTTCATTCCCATGAGGATTAGTGATGTGAGTATTTTTTCAGACACCTGTTGGCCATTCGTATGTCTTCTTTGGAAAAGTGTCTATTTAGGTCCTTTGCCTATTTTTTTAAATTATTTTATTTTATTTTAATTAATTTATTTTGTTGCGCCAGGTGTTAGTTGCGGCTCGTGGGCTGCTTAGTTGAGGCAGGCGGGATGCTTTGTTGCGGCTTAAGGGCTCCTTCGTTGCAGCTTGCCGGCTCCCTAGTTGCAGCATGCATTGTGGGATCTACTTCACTGACCAGGGATCGAACCTGGGTCCCCTGTATTGGAAGCACAGAGTCTTAACCACTGTGCCACAAGGGAAGTCCCTGCCTATTTTTAAATGAGGTAGTTTGGGGGGTTTTTTGCTACTGAGTTTTAAGAGTTCCTTATATAGTTTGGATATTAACTCTAATCAGATATGTGGTTTGCAAATATTTTCTTCCAGTTCATAGTTTACTTTTTCATTTTGTTGATGGTTTCCTTTGCTGTGCAGAAGCTTTTTACTTCAGTGTAGTCCCACTTGTTTATTTTTGCTTTCTTTCCTGAGCTTTTGGTGTTACATCCAAAAAAATCGCTGACAAAGCCAACGTCAAGGAGCTTTTTTTGTATGTTTTCTTTCTTTTTTTAAGAATCAGTTAAGCTGATATTCTCAGTTTTTCTACTACAAAAGGTAGATAGATACCTTTCTTTCTTTTTTTTTTAACATCTTTATTGGAGTATAATTGCTTTACATTGTTGTGTTACTTGCTGCTGTGTAACAAAGTGAATAAGCTGTATGTGTACATATATCCCCATATCCCCTCCCTCTTGCATCTCCCTCCCACCCCTTTAGGTGGTCACAACGTATGTTATCTTCTAGTACTTTTATGGTTTCAAGTCTTATGTTTAAGTCTTTAATCCATTTTAAGTTAATTTTTGTCCATACTGTAAGATAAGGGGCACACTTGTTTCTTGTTTTGTCAAACTATCAGTGACTGCTAGCATGTAAAAGTGCTGGCTTTTTTTCAACTATTTGCATTTTAACCATTACTGGCGTTTAGTAGGCACAAACACTTGCAATTTCAGCTGTCAAATGGAGACATAGGACTATAAGAGTGAAAACATACTACATAAATAAAAGCCCATTTCCACCTGTGTGACCAGGTTGTCTGACTTTGTCCTTCTGGAGTAGGGAAACCTGTTGGCAAGTGTATATGATGAAGCAAAACTTTGGTCCTTCTGCTCTTTTACTACAATTATTTGAGTTTCACCTTTGAAACTTGAAAGAAATTAACAATGCATGGAAGCAAATCATTGTGATCAGTCTCAAACTGATTTTCTTTCTCTTTTTTTGTGCTGAGAAAAACACAAATCCTTGCCATATCATATACTCATCACATATTTTAAGAAACTATCTAAGAGAGTAACTTCATAAAGTAGAATGTTCTATATGGTTGTAAACAAGTGTCCTCAAGTTCCAGTATGCATCCAAAACACCTGGAGGTTTGTTAAAAGACAGATTCCTGTGCTGCACTCCCAGAACTCTGATTCATATGTCTAGGGTCTAGGGTGGAAGCCTAAGATGGCATTTCTAACAGATTCCCAGGGAAAGCTAATGTGGTCTAGGGACTACACTTTGAGAATGATTACTCTACCCTAATTGCTCTGTAAGTCACATCAAATCATTATTTTCTCTTAAAGAGAATTCAAAAAATTAGCGAAGTTGGAGATCATAGAACACTCTTCTCTATGCTGTTAAACTAGCATAACCATTAGAGCATAATGTATACAGTACATGAATGAAACATGTAGTACATTTGTAAAGATTTTATTTGATATTTGAATCCAAACATATTTTGGAGTAATGTGGTCTAATAATTTCCACTGGTAATGTGTTTCTAATTTTTAAAACGCATGATTTTTAACAATCTGTAAAGTATTTTTTCTTTCCTTTTCTTCCTTCCTTCTTTCCTCCCTCCCTTTGTCCTTTCCTTTTCCTACCTTCTTCCCTTTCTTCCTTCCTTTCCACAGAAAAATTTTAATATATGTTTTCATGTCCAGACAAAGCTGAATCCCATTTGCAGGAGCATAGTGCAGGAGTATAACTCTGGGAGGCTACGAGGTGGGTATTATTACGATGCACATTCATGCCCTCACCTGTGGAATTTAACATCTTAATACATGCCAATAGGAAAAGAATTAAGCAACTAAATCATTTCCATGCCTGTAGAAACATGCCACATTTCTGTTTGCCCAGCAATGGTGCAAACATCATAAATTCTGTTTTGAAGTAGATTTTTTAAAAGTATAATCTTATATAATGCATTTCTTGCCATTTCACTCTGCTTATGATTTGATGGGAGGACAGCGCATACATATGAGGAAGCGAGAAATGTAGAGGTATATCCCTCCCGACCCGCTGACTCTACACTGTGAGTCTATAATTTAAGTAAACTTCCTTTGGAGCTGTGAAAGGACAGGCTGGTGAAGTTCGGTAAGCAGTTTAATTTTTGATTGTCACCTTCTTGTGAAAGTTCACAAGAAATAATTTGTAGTTTACATCTTTGTTTTTTTTTGGAAAAGTCATGGAGTGAAAAGAAAAGCATAAGCAATAACAAAAAACAAGTGTTGATGTTGTCTTTGCAAAAACAAACACTTTTCTGTGAGTCTATCAATTTTATCACCTGTAAAATGCATGGGGAATGGATTAAGTAACCTACCAGTTTCTTGCATAAAAGATGTTTTAATACTTTCATCCTTTAGGCATGATGGGAGCCCATTTAGTAAACATGTTGAGGATCCCACTGAACATATCTGCACATATTTCTTCGCATGTGTGCTTGTTTGGCAGTACCTTGCCTTCATGATGGCTGTCTAACAAATAAAATTGTGTAATTTTTCTTTTTCAAAAGTGACTTACATATATATATTTTCCCCTAAACATTTGGGTAAACGGTATTATTACTCCTGCACAATAATGGAAAAGTGTTTGAAATAATGGAGAATGCAATTTAGAATTCTGATGTAATATGTTCTCAACCTTTGGCAAGGAACCTGTATTCTTGGTTCTCCTCAGTTCAGTTCATCCATGGCTATACTGCTTTTTTTTTTTTTTCGTTACACGGGCTTCTCACTGTTGTGGCCTCTCCCATTGCGGAGCACAGGCTCCGGGCGCACAGGCTCAGCAGCCATGGCTCACGGGCCCAGCCGCTCTGCGGCATGTAGGATCTTCCCGGGCCGGGGCATGAACCTGTGTCCCCTGCATTGGCAGGCAGACTCTCAACCACTGCGCCACCAGGGAAGCCCCATGGCTATACTGCTTTTAATTTGATTATGCTTTCTATGTTTTTTATGGAAGATCTAGAATTTAAAAAATACACACATATTGGAACTAAAATACTTAACATGATGTATGAAAACAATTTATGAGTGTGACCACTGGTATTTAGTCAGAATTCTTTTATATATGTTCCTGATATTTATTAGAATATATTTATGGGAGCATCTGATTCTTGAATATTGGGGCCCTGATTTATTTTCCTTATTATTTTCTGCTCTTTAGGATGATTGACCTTTATTAACTGGTAATTCGGAAACATGATTTCATAAGGCTCTATCTTATAATGCACACACACAAAAAAGTGACATAAGTAAGACTGCTTTTCATTGGCCACGGAAAAAAAAAGATTCTCTGGAATCCAGTCAAAATTAAGCTTCAACATATGATAGGATGTTAGAGAAACAATGTGTACTCTTCCAGAAGATGACATTAATTCTGTTACTTTAATTATGTGGCTTTATGTGTATTGTATCTACTTTATTATCCTTGGACAATGCTTGAAAATGTGATATATTTTTTATTGACTCTATTAAGGCTTTTTCAAGGAAATACATTTTTTTCCTCTAAAGATATTTCTTTCAAGAAACAATATACCATGCAATCTTCCTTCATCAAGCATTTTTGAAATTTCTTATGTACAAGTCGTTATGTGGGTGTGTAGGGAATACAGCATAAACCTTTTACCAGTCACCTTCTCTTTGTGAGGGACTAGTCTAGGCAATTTAAAAACAGAGACGAGGTTTGTACACTCAAAAATACAAAATTCAGGATGAGAAAAAAATTGTCATAGTGTGCTTTGAATGGTGAGACAACAGTAATCATTGTTTGCAATGGGGGATAATTCTCAAGCTCAGTTTGTTTCCATCTCCTCTTGTTCCCAGTCATCATAACATTGCTGTGCACCCTTGTTCTTTCCCACTCATATTCTGAGGTGGATAGTTTTTAAGGCTAGAACTTTCCTAGCTGGATCCAGTTAAAAGCACAGGTAATTTTGCATAGCTTGTTTTAAAGATTTTATTATAAATTGCTATAAAGACCAGAAATAAATGATAGCACATATGGGGAAATTGTTAATGTTTTGTCACTTTTAAATTATTTATTGTCTTAGGTTTTTATCAGAAATAGAAATATTAATCTGACACTTTTTTTTTTTTGCACTGAAAGTCATTCTTTAGAAAAGAGAAAATATCAGTATAAATAAATAAGCTATATCGGTTAGGGTTCTAGCAGAAAACAGATGGTTCACACAGACCAGATAATTGAAGAAGGGTTTATAAAAGATCATTTTTTTAAAAAATATTTATTTATTTATTTGGCTGCGCCAGGTCTCAGTTGAGGCACACGGGATCTTCGTTGCAGTATGCAGGATCTTTTTAGTTGTGGCGTGCAGGATCTTTAGTTGTGGCATGCAAAC
This sequence comes from Leucopleurus acutus, assembly GCF_964270905.1. NCBI lineage: Eukaryota > Metazoa > Chordata > Mammalia > Artiodactyla > Delphinidae > Leucopleurus > Leucopleurus acutus. The sequence goes on from NC_139162.1 coordinate 22,183,634, forward strand.
CCTTAGTTCTGGTGTGTGAGATCTAGTTCCCTGACCAGGGATTGAACCCGGGCCCCCTGCATTGGGGGCACAGCATCTTAGCCACCAGAACACCAGGGAAATCCCTAAGAGTTCGTTTAAATTGATGTGGCAGGGACATCTGCTTCCAGGAAGATGGAGTAGATATATATTTCCCTTTTCCTCTTGCTAAGTGTAACTAATAATTCTGGACATTTTATATAAAATAAGCATAAGGAGCCTCCAAAAGATGAAAGAAGGCACACTAGCTACAGACCTTGGGACTCAAGGAACAGTACAGTGATGAGTTTCCTTGGTTTTCATTTTGTCTCATATATCCTAAACATGGAGTAGAAGAAGCCAGCAAGCCAGAAATCCCAATGGGCACAGATTTTTAAAAAGCCACCATAAAAGCCTCTTCTTCTAGCCAAAGGACCAGGAAAAGGGTAGCTTAGCAAAACAGAAAATGTTTAGGCAATAATGTTCTGCTTCAGCCAAACACCAAGGAGAAACTGTGGCCCGCCCCAGTCCACACCAGAAGGTTTCCAATGGGGAACTTAGGCTTCCACCCTTACCAGACTGTAACAAGACACCAAAACCCCACTGCCAGAGTAGTGCTGGAAAAGCCATGTGGGCAGTCGAGACTTTTATCTCCATCTGGATTTAAGGAAGCACACACCCATTCACCACTAGGCTTCTGCTGACATTCCCTCATGGTGAGTGGGTGCACTCCTTAAACCAGGTGGGGATGAGGTCCTTGCTGCTTACATGGCTTCTCAGAAACCACTCCCAGCAGTAAGGTTAGGGTGCCTCCTCAGAGCCTGGCAAGGGTGGAAGCCTAGGTTCTCTAGAACATTCACTGCCGCCAGCACTAACAAGGCAACCCACCATTCCCTCCGCTGACACCACTGGCAGTACAGGGAACAGTAAATAAGGCAAGTGAGCCTCTGGGAGAGGGTTAAAGAGTGGGTCTGGAGGGACAAACAGGGGCTGTGTGACACATATAGACTTTGGGAAATCTTGACACTTTCATCATGGGGACAGGTCTGCTCAGAGTTATTCTTCTTGAAATCATTATCCAGAAGTCTTGGATATGCTCCTAACAACATATAGCTTTTAATTGCAGGTAGTGAGGCTCAATTTTTTGGTCTGAAAATAGGAAATAGTAATAATTATCTCTAGTATTATAACAGAAATAAGAAAACAAAATTAAAACACTTAAAGTATCACTTGGAACAATGCAAATAGTCAATTATTTTTCTTCTCCTCTAGCCTGTTTCCTTGGACCTTTTCCTTTTGCTTGTCTCTTGCTTGCTCATAATTAGGGCAATGAATATTAAACCATTTATCTAATGCAATCTCCATATTTGTTTCTGCATAGTAACTTTTAGGCCCTGCCTTAAAGCATTCATGGCTGTACATACTGACAGGCATCCTGTTCAGAGAACTGATGTCAATACAAGTAACAGGGGAAATTTTGAAGAGAAGATAGATTGAGTGTTCAGAGACTCAGAGTGGTAACTCAGTCATCATGGAGTTCAAGGCCTGGACTTACCTCTGCAAAGAAAAAAAAAATTCCTGTTGGATTCCCATTCAGGTGGAATCTCATAAATATAACAAGGACAGAGCATGAAAAATGGTCAAGGAATTGAGAGAGGCCTCAAGACACTCGAGTGTCAAAGAACAAAAGGAGTAATAGTTATGATAAGAAGTAAGGTTAACTATCTAAGGTTCCAGAGGTGGGGACCAAGAAAATGACCACTGGATGCACTGAAGAAAAGATTATAGACGACCTATAGGAGGCAGTTTAGTTAGAGGCTATGTGAGATTACATAGGAATCAATGAGGCTTATTTTCTCTAAAGAAATAAACTTAATGTCTGAATTTTGCTATGTAATTAGTGAGAATAATGATGATGATACTGATGATGAGGATGATGATAATGACAATGATGATGATGAGTTATATGAGAAGGCAAGTGTAGTACTGTTGGTTCATCCTTAGAGCCCATTACTGATTTGATCTTTTTGTTCATATTGTAACTTGTCACTGTGGTAATTGAAGGAAATATGGTACCTTGTTTTAAACAGCACAAGCTGTAAATTGGGATTCATCACAAATGAATATGATTTTTCCCATTTTAAAAAAGTTTCTGTCTGGGTATGTTTTACTCATGTGAGACTTCTGTCATACCATATAAGCCCATGAGAATTAGAGCTGTGTTCTAGACCTTACCAGTCTGTTTCACTTCGGAAAATGGTATTCATACTGGGGCGGGGGGGTTTGACTAGTTCAAGAACTTTCAGATATTAGAGAATGTACATGGAAATTTTGAGTCAAAGGAGCCTTCAACCAATTAAGCCACAGAAAGTGGTCAAGTGGAATGAAGTCACAGTTTATGTGGAAGTCTGGTTGGTTTGAAAAAAATTATCCGTGTTGCTACTTCGTACACTTCTATAAATTGTCAATTTGTTCATTAACTATTCATCCATTCACTAAATTGGCGTGCGCTATGGACAGACAAGCACTTCTCTGGGTCTTAGGGGGAAAGAAACTTTATTGAGCTTATACTGAGGGAGAATAATGCTGAACACATCTAATGTAGTGGTAAATGCTATGAAGGTAAAGTGAGAAAAGGGTCTAGACAATATAATAAAGGTAATTTAAGGGGGCTATTTTCGATTTGCTGTCAAGGGATAGCTGCTTGGAGAAGGTAGCATTTCACTGGATATCTGATTCAAAGAAGGGAGTTTAACTTGCAAAGATACCTGGCAAGGAAGTGTTCCAGACAGGATATAGCAAGTGTAAAGGCCCTGATGTAGACATGAGCTTTGTATTTCCAGAACTGCAAATACAATGAGTATGGCTAGAGCTGAATAGAAGAGCAGGAGAGTTTTGGGGGATATGGTCGAGATAGTAGTTAGGAATGATATTATACTTGACTTGGTAGGCTATGCAGGGAATTTTAATTTTATTTTGAGTGTGATAAGAACCCACTGGAGGTGTCTGAGCAGGTAAGGGGCATTATTTTATTCACATTCACCCCATCTACTGAATGGAAGATATATTGTAGAGTGGCAAGGGTGGAACCAGGAAAACCAATTTAGTATTCCAGGCAAAAGACTATGGTGGCTTAGATCATGATGTAGCTGTGAAAGTTATGGGAAGATATCCTCTTCTGTATATGGTTTGAAGCATGAATCCACAAGAGTTTCTAAATGATTAGTTGTTGGTATGAGGAAAAGAGAGGAATCATACTTAGTTTTTGGCCTGAACAATAGAAAGGAAGGCAATGCCATTATTTAGCTACTCCCCTGAAAGCCACATTTTTGTTTCTGTACCACATTGGGTGATAATCCTTCCTGAAGATCAAAATCATGCTATGACTATGAACAAGCAATTTGTATTCCTGAGTTCCTTCATCACACAGAAGGGCAATAATCTATACATTATAAAAAGTGACTTAAATTTGTCAATATGGGGTTTCATTTTTGATACACTTTTGAAGTTTAGGTTGATGCTGAAAGTCAGACACTTAAGAAACCCTATTTTATATTCCATAGTGCAAGAGTTCATGGTAGTATTTTAAGACTTAAAAAAGAAGTTCCGAAATCTATTATCTTTTTATAGTGCCTAATAATAATTGTATATGACTCATACAAATCAACCTTTCAAGTATCTTGTCATAAAATAAAGGACAAGTCACAGAGTGTCTAACAAGAAGTTAGTAAAGAGAATAAATGCATAATAGTGCAGATTTCATTTGGCTTAAGTTTAAAGCCCTCCAAACTTATCATTAAAGTTAATTTATGATAACATGTCCTAAAACTACTCTTTCAAATTAATCTTCACCTTATAGTTCATATTAAGCTCTGAAAATCCTTTTATGAAGAGTATAAAATGGTTATGGATCTACAGTAATTCCATCCCTGGTTTTCATTCAAAAATCAAAGAGGTGGGATGGGGTGATTTACATATGGCCATATAATTATCCTGGCACAGAGATTCAGAAAATACAGATCCAAACTCAAGTGTAAAATAATACAGAAACTGAAAGGAATGACACACCATGTAGCTTTAATAATCACTTCATCATCAACTAGTGTCATGAATAAATTACCTTCTTAAGTGAGAAATTATAGACAGCCATACATAGCTGACCGAATCTGGCAATAGATATCTTCAGCAAATAAAGTAGAAATACTGTATTTAATTAGCTTCGTTTTTTGGGACTTTTACAAAAATAGGATTAAAAAATAAAAGACAGTATAAAAATATCCATCTGACATGCATAATGCCACGCCTACCAAGACACCTGGTGTTAGCCCCAGGGAAATACCTCAAACTCTCATTTGTTACATTCTGAAGTCTTTCTAGAAAGATTATTTTCATACTAACTGTGTTTGCTTGAGATGATTGGACAGAAGGATGAAAATTTAGAAGATACAGAGAACTTCTATTTGTCTCAGGTTGTATTTTTGGTGGCCTATCCTGATTACCTATTTTTTTTTTTTTTTTTTTTTACCTTTGCAAAATGGGAACAATCACAGGAATAGCTGCAGCTTTATTTTAAGGCTTCAATGAGATAATGAAGATTTAGACATTTAGAACACCCCAATTTTAATGCCTTTGTGCCAGATTCATAAGCGTGCACAATTTTGAATACGACAGCAATGTATACAGCTCAGCACACATTGTAGCTGAGGACTTTCTATAGTTTTATTGGTTCAGTTCAGTCATCTGTTCCAAGGAATATTATGAGGCCACTCTATGATATAGTGGTCTCTCCTTTCTTGGGACTAGGCCTTATGATGCAAAGCCATATAATCTTTCTGTTGGAAAGGCTCTTAATGGTTGCACTGCATGTCTTCCCTTTGATACTTTGAATCTCCTTTATGATGTCCCTGAAAGTTGTCACTACTTGAGTACTTTTAAAGAAGAAAAACCAGTCCTTTCCAGTCTGGTGATGGAAAAAGAGCATTGATCCAAGAGGCAGAAGTGTTTTTTCTGCTTACCAGGGTCCTAAAGTAGCTCTCCCTACTACTCAGGATCTCTTCTTTATGAAACATGATTTCTGTAGAAATGACCTCGAACTATTTCTTGAGCCTTGAGATTCTGTTATTTTGAGGTGCTCCATTTCATTCTTTTACCTTTTGTTGTCTAGAGCTCTTCATACATACATAGTTACTAGCAGGAAAACGGCTTATTTTAGTACATATCACTTGGTAGACCATTGTGCAGCCATCAGAATGATAAATACAAATCCACATAAAAATCTCAGAATGTAAGGTTAAATGACATGCAAGAGCACGTACCATGATACAACTCTTTTTACATAGGCCTGCTTATGGACAAAATCAGAAGATATTATGCCGTTATGAACATGTATATTAGAGGAAAGAATTATGTATACATTTTCCCACATTTTAAATAATATTTCTATACTTTAAGTATAGCATTTTATTTATTTATTTTTGGCTGTGTTGGGTCTTCGTTTCTGTGCGAGGGCTTTTTCTAGTTGCGGCGAGCAGGGACCACTCTTCATCATGGTGCGTGGGCCTCTCACTGTCGTGGCCTCTCCTGTTGTGGAGCACAAGCTCCAGACGCGCAGGCTCAGTAGTTGTGGCTCACGGGCTTAGTTGCTCCGCGGCATGTGGGATCTTCCCAGACCAGGGCTCGAACCCGTGTCCCTGCATTGGCAGGCAGGTTCTCAACCACTGCGCCACCAGGGAAGCCTAAGTATAGCATTTTAAACAGACAAGAGAATAGACAGATCTTTATATTGAAGCAAGATAATCACCCTGCAGCTTTCACCCCCTGTCTTCACTCCCTCCCCCAGAGAGAATCTAGTTTTTCTCTCTGGGCAGCCTTCCAGTAATTTGAAGGTGAACTTCATACTGGTCTATATTTTTTCATCTAAGTCAAATACTCTGAGTTTCTTTGGTTATTCCTCCTAGGACATGGTCTTTTAACCTGGGCAATTTAATTTTGTTTTATATTCTTTTAAAAGTTAACACCTAAAAATGAACATAGCATTCCTGTGGTAGTCTGACAAATATGGGACTATCACTGTCCTAGTTCTGATGAGTTTGCAATTTCTATTACTGTAGCTGAAGATTAATTAGCTTTTGAACTAGCTGCATCACATAGTTGACTAGCATGAGATTTTCTGTCATCTTAGAAGCCTTACATCTTTATACATACATTGCTTCTTTGCTTTTTTACACCTCTCACATTTTATTTTATCGAAATAATTCTCTTGGATATAATTTGAGAACCATACATATATCTCTAATTCTGTTTCCCAGTGAAGTCAATAATATACCTTACTTTATATCCCCCACAAATATAACTTAAATGGAAAAGAAAATGCCGTTATGACATTAAAATAGATCTTATTAAACTTTGGGGAACGTATGAATCAACTAAGGGACTTTTAAAAAATACAGATTTTTAAGCTCCAATCCAAGAAGTTCTTATAAGTCTGGTAGATGTGGAGCCCCGTGACTCCTTGCTTTTGAAGACACTCGCAAGGTTGTTTGAAGCATGTGATCCAGGAACCCACTATGAAAAACTCTAACCTAAGAGAACTTCCATTTTCTGAACTGTGCTCAGTCAGTAATTACATTAATTACTTATATAGTTCTTTATTTTGTTTTTACTGGAGTATAATTTTTTTTAAGATTTTTTTTGATGTGGACCACTTTTAAAGTCTTTATTAAATTTGTTACAGTATTGCTTCTGCTTTTTATGTTTTGGTCTTTTGGCCCTGAGGCATGTGGGATCTTAGCTCCCCAACCAGGGATCGAACCTGCACCCCCTGCATTGGAAGGCGAAGTCTCAACCACTGGACCGCCAGGGAAGTCCCTATTGGAGTATAATAGCTTTACAATGTTGTGTTAGTTTCTGCTGTACAAGGAAGTGAATCAGCTGTGTGTATACATATATCCCCTCCCTTGGACCTCCTGCTCACCTCCTCCCCTCATCCCACCTATCTAGGTCGTCACAGAGCACCGAGCTGAACTCCTTGTGCTGTACAGCAGGTTCCTACTAGCTATCTGCTTTACACATGGTGGTGTATTTATGTCAAACCTAATCTCCCAGTTCGTCCCACCCTCCCCTCCCCCCTCTGTGTCCACATGTTCTTTAGTTTTCATCAAACACCCTGCCAAATCTATATTGTGGAAGAACCTTCTTGGTCCTAGACAATAGGATGAATCTGGCTCACTCAATTTCTACTGCATACCTAAGCACAGAAAGGTTTGAGAGGATGGCTACGTCAAGCACTAAGGCTTTGCTAACTGTCTATGTGGGTGTACCCATCTACCTGTTCATTTGTGTTTGTTTATTCATCTGACAAACATTTATTAAAACTTATTATGTATCAGGTACTATGCTAGGATAGAATATAGGATAACCTTGTCGCCGGTCATTCTTAGATTCTCCTATCAAGGGTATAGCAGTGTTCCCCCTCGGTGTTCTTTTGACATGACTGCAAATTCTGAGCTTACTCCTGCTCTTCCAACCCAGTCCTATATATTATTTCCTTGCTGGCTCTTTCCTTTACTGCATTTTCCTTTATCCAAGTCTGCCTTCTCAGGACCTAGCCTATTATTGTTCAAGGTCCTTCATATATTCACACAGTGATCTGTTCAGCCAGATTCACCTGTGTTATCCCCATTTTACAGTTGAGAAAACTTGGGTGAAGAGAAGGTAGATAGTTTGACCAAAATCACAGAGATAGTGGAAGAAAGGGGTTAGAAAGTAGGTCTCTAACTTCTGTCTCAGTCTATTTCAATTTCTCCATACTGCTTTTGAAACTGCATGGTGCCTGGCACATTTTCACTTGACAGATGCTCATGTGAAAAAGGATGCATATAGATATGCCCCTGACAATACTAGGCAATTTAATGCTAGGACTTATTCCAAGTGCATATTGATGGCTCAGATCAATATAAAATACATGGCTTTTGAGATCCACAGGATAAAAGTTAGGTGATAAGAATCCAGAGAATTCAGAGTGGATTACACAGAAGTAAATAAGTGTGTCATATCCCTACTGGATCTAACCTGTGAGTTACTCTCAAACCTAACCCTTCATGCTCAGTAAATTTCAGCCACAATAGCTTCCCTTCTGTTCTGAGAACATGAACCATGCTCTTTTTCAACTCAATATTTTTGAGGGTCCATTGCTCTCTTTCTGAAAAACTCTGGACCCAATTCATCAGATGCCTGCTTCGAGTCATTCAGGCCCCCACACAAATGTCACTGTGTCACTGGAATCTTCTCTACTTTATCAAATGACACCTCTTTCCCAGTTACCTGGTATTAACTCACTCTGTGTTATCTTTTTGATAGTACTTTTGAATATCTGAAATAATCTTCCTTATTTGTTTATTGTTTGTCTCCTCACTAAAATATTGATTGAGCCAGAGTAATTTTTTTAATTTATTTGCAAGTAAAATCCTAGAATAAAAACAGAATCTGCTATACAGTAAGCACACAATAAATATGCAGATGAATGAAATAATGAATGTTTAGGTGTTATATGGAAAAAAAAAACACCTCAGTGTGTTCAGAAAAAGAATAAGTAAGAAGAATGATCACTGTATCTATTCTGGGAAGCTGTATGTATGCTTCATTGAGGAAGTTCTGGGGGTTTTCATAAGATAAATAAGCATTGCATAGTAATTTTCAAATCCCCCATTGTCCAGTTTCTTAATTTTTGAATAGGAAAACAAGATAAAAAATACCCAGGATGACTGTATTTCAAGAATGTTCCTCCAAATAGGTGCCTACTAGATATTTCAGATATATTAAAATTTGTCCATTGTTCAACATGATAACACTTTCTCAGTTCTACTAAATGTGAGTCTGGAAGTCATTATCAGTTGTTATCCTCCCTTCTGACAGCTATTTGTCATCACTCCCTCCATTGGTTCCAACCATCTATACTAGCTAGAAATGATAAATGATAAAAGGAAATCTAGCCATACTTTTCTCTTTCATTTCCTGAGAATCAAGCAGTAAAATCAGACTCTTGAACACAAGACTTTGTTTTTCCAGTTTATTTCCTTTTCCTTTCCTTCCTTCCTTTGTTTTCTTTTTTTTTTCCTCTTTCATTGTTCTTTGGATTTTTTTCTACATTGCTCCTGAAATTGTTTTTATTTGGTGCAACAGCATCAAGATTTCTGTACTCTTGTGGGATAGGGAGGGTGGGTGGGAGGGAGACGCAAGAGGGAAGACATATGGGAACATATGTATATGTATAACTGATTCACTTTGTTATAAAGCAGAAACTAACACACCATTGTAAAGCAATTATACCCCAATAAAGATGTTAAAAAAAAAAAAAAAGATTTCTGTACTCTTCATTTGCTAAAGCTTGGCTTGAGCTTTGGGATACTTTAAGCTTTGGAATGTAATGCAGTGCAGAACACAGTACATAAAACTAGTTAATGGTATTATGGCTTGCTCATTCACTTTATTTCTGGGAAATAACTGTCGTGGAAACTTTCAGCTTTCAATAATGAGATATACCTCTCCATTTTTTTCTTCATATTGTCTGATAACTTTTTCCACGTTTAGAAAATCAATACATTACCCTTTGGAAAATTCTGCATAGAACTCTGGGGTGTTCTTTTAATTGATTGGATTAAGTGTCAAGGAAAGAGAATATGAATGTCTACACGTATGGCTCTTTGCTGCTTAAAGGACACAGAGGTGACTGGAAACAGTACAGACTCCCCATTTCTATAATCCTGCTTTCAAATTTGAATTTAATCACCCATTTGACATGTGACCTTGGGTCACTTTTTAATATCTCTGAACCATAGTTTCTTCATCTGATGCTTATGAAAATACTTCACAGGATTATTGGGAGGATGAAATGAGATAATCATTACATGGGCTAAAAACATTTATTTTTCCTTTACAGAAAGGGTAATGTGGATGGTTTGGCTGTCATTAAAAGAAACACATACACATAAAAACACACCCACACCCACACATTTACATAAGTGTACACACACAACAAATGTAATTTGATTAACAATAAGAATTTTAATTATCCAATTGGTACTTAATTTTATTAATCATGCTTTTATCAGTCTTCCTTTTTTTCATGATTACCTGGCCTTATCATGTACCATTCAGGGGTCAGGTGCTTCTATTTTTAAAAGAGAAGTGGTCAGCATTCTTCTGCAGAGAACTGAGACAGGGATAACTTAATGTGGTTTTCAAGTAGAAGGTTCCAAAGTTAAGAAGAAGTTATTTCCTTTAGGGAAAAACTGGTATTATAAATATAGAATTATTTAAGGCATATTTAATTTTAAAATGTTGGAATTTAAACATTTTTATTTTCAACATTTTTAAATTAAAAATCCTCTGGTCTGACCCCTGAGCTGGCAGAGTCATGTAAAGCAAAATTCTTAAGCAGATGAAATTCTTTTGGATAGATGTTTGATAGCAACTGACATTGTTCTCTGGATGTAAAATTCTGAAAGTGAAGGTCAACCAATAAAATCCTGTGACACTGTTCTGCTAGACATAAGGCTGCTGTCTTACTAATGCTGTGAATGAAAGGTTGGGTGGAGAAGAATATATTGAGACTCCTATTTTCTAGTCAGTCGAGGACAGAGATCCACTGAAATGAGAAAAACAAAAATATTTTCATTAGAAGGAAAAGCTAGGTTTGACTTAGAGGTTTTCATTGTTCTCATTGAACCAAAGGAAGGGCGATAAAGACATAGAAGAAGGACAGTGTTTAGTCTGATTGACCGTAGGGCTCGCTTGAGATCACATTCCAAAGATACAAATCACTTTAAAGCTTGGGCCTTCCTCATCTATGAAATTTTCTGTTACACTGGCCATTTTTGTAGATCTCTGCATTTTAATTGTATTTCATGTACCATTACAAATCTAATGCAGTATTGTAAGTTGAGGGTCTTTTCATATTTTAATAATGTATAATAAGTAATAAATTTCATTTAACCACCACTAAATATTTTTGTGTAAATGTTTATTTTCATATTTAAAAATTTCCCTTGTAGTATTTCTAGGCTCAGATATAGTATAAAGGTGTTTAAACTTTTCAACATTAATGAAACATAGGTAGAAAAGTTGTGATAAGTAGCTGTAAAAAAAAGTCTGCATTGTAAAAGATGATACTGAGTTAAAAAAAAAAAGTTAACTATTTGGGGAAGTCATATGCACATAGAATTTAAGCATTCCATGAGGAATTGAAGTTGCCTTTCAAATCTTTGTCACTCCTAATAGTCTCAATTTAACATTCATTCATTCAAAATATGTTGTTATAATCTATTTCCTAATGGAGTTTATAGTCAAGAAGGCAATATGGACTTTACACATAAATTTTAAAAATATAATCATCTAATTTGGATTTTGATGAATGCAAAAAATTAATATAGGTGATATTAGAAACTAACCTAGGCAGGAAATCCTGTTCAACCTAGGAAGGACATTTCAGGTGAACTTGGAAATATAAAAGGTGTTGCTCAGAAACTGTGTGAGTAAGGAAGGATGGAGGGAATTAAGTTCAGTCAGAATGTACTGTATGTTTAAAAACCTTAATCCTAGAAAAATAATAATTGATATAGCAAGGTATCTAAAGGAGGACTTAATAACTGTTGCACAAGAAAAGAGGCAGAAAAGAATCTCAAAGGGCCTCCTAAGTAATGGTGAGGAATTTGGACTTTACTTGAAATTCAATGGGAAGTCATTGAATAATATTAAAAAGGAGACCTGTATAATCAGAACTGAGTTTAATAAATTCTATTAATGATCCACTGGCAGTCATTTCCCCTTCTCTGTTTCCATTTCCTCATCTATAAAATGAGAACATATGGTCATTTTTAATAGTTGCCTTTTATAGTTTATCATACTATAGATTCTTTTCTGGCCACATACAATAAATCAACCTGTCATGGCACTGGGCATCTTATGAGTCATGGAGGAGATGTGACATTTAAATTTCATTCCAGTCTGGCCATTAGCACAATGCAGTGGAAAGTACACTGAGCAGGAATCACGCTTCCCACTCGTACTGGCTTACGGGAGCTTGGAAGATACTCAGCTTGCGAAGCCCTACTTATTCCATTTGTTAAGTGGAAGGATAACAATACCTCACTGGTAAATTTTTCCATATGTGAAGTGATTTTTGTTAATGGCTTAACTCATTCCCTTCTCCGAGATATCTGAAAATGTGATTTAGTCTCAACTGCAACATTTTTCCATCTTCCTGCCCATGACTACCATTTGTTTTTGTTTGTTTCTTTTCAAACCAGACAACCTTGGGGTTTCTAAGATTAAAGGTAGTGTCACATGCATGTGACAATATTCCCAAGCTTTCCCTATAAGTATGAAGGCATTTGGCATTGTTCATAAGTGAAGTATAGTACAGGGGAGTATGACATATTAATTTAGATTTAAAAAATGAAAAACAACAATAATAGTCCATAAAGGAGAACTTAGTAATTACCTGACTTAATTAAGGTGAGCTTACCTGAGCTTACCTCTTGAGCTGTGCCCAGGTACTATTCTTCACTTTACCAGTCTTATGTGTAGAGCCTGAGAACATCTGTGAAATTCTGTGGGGCTTCCCACTGCTTCTCTGTGATTTGAGCTACAGTGAAACCCATAGGGCCACATATGTGTCCTATTGACATGTTAGGATGAAAGGCTAGGCCTCAGGTATAACCACCACGTCTTTCTACTCCTGTTCAAATAGGTGTATGATAGCAGTCCCTTATCTATCACCACTGCCATTTGCTTGCATGAAAAATAAGAGGCTAAAAGAGATTTCTTCCACAGCTGATGTGACACAGTTTTTTTGCTTTCCCGCCTAGTTTTTCATGGTGATGGTTTGTCTTCTATTTATGATTTGGAGCTGCAGTGATGTGGCTGGTTTGACTTAAAGAGTTGTGGCACACAGGATTCTTCATTGCCACGTGCAGGATCTTTAGTTGTGGCATGTGGGACCTTTAGTTGAGGCATGTGGGACCTTTAGTTGAGGCATGTGGGCTCTTAGTTGCAGGATGCGGGACCTTGTTCCCTGACCAGTGATTGAACCTGGGCCCCCTGCACTGGGAGCACAGAGTCTTAACCACTGGACTGCCAGGGAAGTCCCTATTCCTTTGATTTTTAATTAACATTAATTTTATGTGTCTTTTAAATTATTGTTGTATGACTTATTGGAACATCCTGAAAATTTTAGACTGACCTTAGCCCCTATAATTGGACACATAGTTTATAAACATATCTTAGTTAACTGAGGACAGGCTAAACAAAAATTATTCTTCTTTTCTTCCTGTTTCTACTTGCTGTTTGCTATTTATAAATCATCATGCTCCTGGTAACTTAGAATTCAAATGTGGGTTCAATCCATATCTCATGGATTAACAATGGATAGTGTGTAAACAGTCTATAGTCCACAAGAGGCATTAAATAAATGTGAATAACTCTTAAGCTCCTGTCTCACCCATCTCAGGTTTTGTGTTTCAGTCGCTGCTCCCTTAGTTCAAGCCCTCATGACCTTCATTCTAACTTCACTGTTAATTCTGCAGGTTTTGCTTTTTTATCCTTGGCATAGCACCCAATATAGGTAGAAAGTGTGAAAGAACATAAGTTTTTGAGTCAAGTAAGCTCAGCCAGGATTGATCCCTAGGTCTGCTTTGTCCCTGCTGTATGAAATTGAGAAGTAGCTTACCCACTCATATCCTCAGTTTTCCCCTCTATGAAGTGGGGACAGTAATACCTAATTAGCAAGGTTTTGTCAGGATTCATGATGACCATACATTAAGTGCTCAGCACAGTGCCTTATAAAGCATGTGCTTCTGAAAGAATAAATATTCTTATGAATGGAGTCTTCTGTCATTTTGAGAGTTGCCACTTGACTGAGGATGAATATTGTTATCATAATAATCCCAGTACTAATCCAAAGGTCTGTCTTGTCTGACTTGGGGAAGAGAGAATTTCAGGCTATACTGCAGCTTCTAGACCAATCATATGATCCTTGCTTTTAAGGATGTAAAAGTGAGGAGTAGCTTTGTCATTGTCATATTTGAGAATAAAAAGAAGGGGGGGCATATGAGAACCAGCAAAAACAACAAATTTTGGAGAATTCCTGTAGCAAGAGAAGGCAAAGACATTTATTTAACTCTCTTAATCAATTACTGTGAAAATAATCTGACGACAACCCATTTGATCAATGTGAGTGGGGCCCAAAACTCTGGGAAGTGGTGTTTTTCTTCTCTGATTTCAATTTCATTTTCTATAGTCCTTATATGAAATTGGATGAATTACAGAAGCTGAAAAGATGAAGTGGCTGTTAGTTTCTGTAAGAAAGACTGATGACAAAAATTGGCCTGGACAAAAATACCAGTTATAATCACCAGCCAACTGGTAAGGGGGAGGAAGTGCTATTCATCCCTAATTCCAACTGTTAATTACCTAAAAATATATACATTTCTTACTTATATTTTTGGCATATCATGATTTAATCAAAACATGGTCTGTCATAAGTTTAAGAGAAGCATATTCAATTTATAGGGCATCTTTTAACAGTGTAATATTCCTGATGATTCAGTGCAATAAAATATAAATGAGTAACAGGCTAATAGACAATATTTAGTGTTGTTAACATACTGATATCCTAAATTAGGTGCCAGATGACAGAATGTTATACTTATTCCTAACCTATTTTACAGTTTGCATGATGAAATCTGAGCTTTTTGGCAGAGAAGTTCTGTAGGGTTAGGCAGAGATGGTAATTGCAGGTGCTTGGAAGTTATATCCAGGATTCTCACGTGGAAAATAAACTCAGTGCTGGATCCATGGTGAGGAATGTGCATATGTAAAGAATATTTACACATATGTTAAAGTATATGTTATAGAACCTACCTTTTATTATTTATAAGACATAAGTCAAGACAGCCTTTTTCTTTGAGTCTCAGTTTCTTGTCTGTGAAGTGGAGTAATAAAAAATAAGTTGAAATAATATTAACATTATTAATGTTTCAAATGATTAGAATTAATCAAGTGCTTAACTTAAATGTTCCAAGAGCTACTCAGATGGCAAACGGTTAAACCTCACATTATTTATTTACTTATACTTGAATATAAGTGTATTTAAACATTAGTATACTAAGTATAAACTTATTATACATAAATCACCCAGTATTCAAGGTAAATTCTATTACTGTCTTTCTCTGTAGAAGAGGGGACACCAAAACACAGTGAGATTAAGAAAATTGCTCAATTTTATGCAGCCATCAATGATGAACTCTGTATGTGAACACAGGAAGTAAGACACCCAATCCTGCCATCTTAACCATTCCATCAACACCCTTTCCTACGGGGAGTATATTCAGAAGAAGGAATTGCAGTTGTAACTATAGTTGTTATCACCTAGGAAAATGATGAGCATTGTTACTGAAGTTGGCAGGAGTCCAGCCTATCATACAAATACAGATTTTGCTAAGACATAGAATCATTACACATGATTAGGGAAGGTTTCACTAAGAAGAGACTTTTCAGCTGGCCCTTGGAAAGTGCACAAATTTTGAAGGTGAAGGGGATAGTGTCTTAGTCAATTTGGGTTGCTATAACAGAATTTCATTGATTGGATGGCTTGAAAATAACAGAAATTTACTTTGCATCATTGTGGAGGCTGGGAAGTCCAAGGTCAAGGTGTCAGCAGATTCAGTCTCTGGAGATACCTGCTTCCTGGTTCATAGCCTTCTTACTGTGTCCTTACATGGTGAAAGGAGTAAGAAAGCTCTCTGGTGTGTCTTTTGTAAGGGCACTAATTCTGTTTATGAGGACTTCACCCTCATGACCTGATCATTTCCCAAAGATCCCACCTCATAATACTATCCCATGGGGAGTTAGAATTTCAACATATATATTTTTGGGGGAAACATAAACATACAGTCTGTAACAGACAGGTATGGTTGTTGGAGGAGGAAGGGAAGTAGAAAACTTTTTTTTTTTTCAATTAAAGGGAGGAATTGTTTCCTTGGTACAGAGTTACGAGAAGACTGATATGACTAGAAACTTGAGGAACTCACTCTAGCAGATTCTAGATCATGTTGTGGTGTGCAGAAGAGGAGGTTGTATGAGAATTTGACACTAGGCAATGAAGTATAGCAATCAGAACCACTGGAGCTTTACCATCAATAATCTAATGGCCAACAAACTTTTTAAATGGCAAGTGGGAAAATAGAAGTGAGGAGATGGTAGGACCCACTTACATTTTTTAGAATTCTGTGATTTTCGTAATGTTGAAGTTCAGACTAAAGGAAAGAGAATCTGTTGGCAAGGGGAACCAGCCAGTGATAGGATTTCTACTTCCATTTGGCTCTCCTGTAGAATAATGCAGCCCTATTTCCTGTCAATGGGAATCTCTGTTGTTTTTAAGATCTCTCATTTATAGCATTTCTTCTAGATTTCCCCAGCTTTGTACAATTTAGAGAAATATTCCAGAACGCTGAGTTCTACGCTCATTATAAAACTGTCAGAAGTGATTTTGTTGTGACCTAATGTGTGGGCAGCTACAGAAAAACACATTATCAGCTGGTACAAAAAAATGTCCCAATAGAAAAAGCTGTACAAGGATGGGTTTGGCAGTTCTAGAGGTAGTGAGCTCCCTGAGAGCACAGGACTGCACAACAGAGTGCAGATGGGATACAAGGAGCAGTTAGATTTAAAACATTAATGTATGTAAGAATCATCTGAGGACCTTGTTAAAAATTTAGATTCTAGTATTCAATCCTAGAGATTTAGTAAGTCTGGGTGGGTCCCAGAGATATTCATATTTAATAGGGTACTCAGATGTTTTTGATTGAGATAAGCTGTTGGTTCACTTTTAAGAAACAACAACCTTGATATTCTCTTTATGCTTTTAATATTAAATCTTAGTTACTCACTGGAATGAGCCTTTTAGATCCTGGGCAACATATTGGGAACCCAGAGACAGTGAGCGGAGGCACCATGTAGGGTGGCGGCGACAGCGGTGGTGGTGGCGGCAGTGCTGGCAATGGTTTCTGAATAGAACTTACACTATGTTTTCTTCTTTGTTTGAAACTATTTTAAGCTTCAGTCTAAAAAGTGTGGCCTGTGGTCAGATTATGAGATTTTAAAGGGGTTCTTTCCCCAAAAAACAGGACATTTAAAACAGGGTTGTTTATGCTAACATGACTCTGGCAGCAGGAAACATTGATTAGACCTTCAAGAAGGTGATCTTTGGTTCACACTTGGAATGTATAAAAGATGGCAGGGACCTTGGGTGTGCAGTCTTTGTGCTGGGCTCCCATTCTACAATCAGGAGCTTTGTGGAATTCTTATTGCCCTGCAGTATTGTTCCTTCCCAATCAACAGAAAAGACTTAGAGCAAAGATTATAGGCACTCTGACTTGGGTATGGACACAGCATTTGGGGAGAATAACAGGAAAATGATGAGGTTATTGAAGTTGGTTAAAAGTCAATTCAAATTGAGTGAAATTGATCAACCTTGGAATCACTAAAGAGCAGTTACAGACCTTTGTCTCTGGGCACTTTTCTCTTGCCTTTGAATGTACTATCACTTATAGTGAGTGGCACGTACTCTTAGTTTTCAAACCCAAGCTCATTAGCAACCTCACCTGGGAAACCTCTGCTACACGTGGACAGAGTAGAAATTACATATTATTTTCTGGCCAGTAGAACTGTGTTTGGATTTCAACTGGATTGTGGTCACTTATAAGCAACATCACCCTGTGAGAACTGCTTAAATTCTCTCAGATTCAGTTGATTTGTCTGTGAAATGGGAATTAAAAAACTGTTCTTGTGGGTGTTCCCTGGTAGCCTGGTGGTTAGGCTTCCAGGCTTTCACTGCCGTGGCCCAGGTACAATTCCTAGTTGGGGACCTGAGATCCCGTAAGCCACTTAGCATGGCCAAAAAAAATAAAAATAAAAACTGCTCTTGTAATGTGAACTTAATTAAAATATCATCCAATATTGGAAAACTCTCTATGTTTTTCAGGTTATCATTCATAACTAAAATAATATAAGAAGTTCTGCAAACAGACTATACTTTGTTTTTCCCCTAATGTTCAAGTGATGACTAATTTTCATTCTTTGGTCAATTTGACAAATATTTATTGAGTACTTATATTGAATCCACGCTTCTAAGTGGATTCACCTAGAGGATTCCTAGAGGAGTCCAAAAAGAAGGTTCACTTTTAAAGAGACAAACAAGGTCCTTACTCTCTTGAGGCTTATACTTTAGTGATTGAGAGATACAACAAATAAGAATACACATAAAGAAGATGTCGGATGAATCTATTATTATCAGCTGTTGATTAGTTGGTTTCTAAACTTTGTTTTCTTAATTTTAGATGAGGATTGTATTGAGGTAAAGCTACAGTCCCAGTTGCATGCTTCTGACCCTCCCATGCATGCCTGGTTCCTTCACAAACGCAATCCTAACTTCAACTCTGGAACTGATAGCTAACAGCTTCAAGGGCTGTTCTTGGCCTTTGGTAGGCAACAGACCATTGTTTCACTACTGGGAATAGCTGTTGGCAGAGAGAAGGCACCACGCTGAATCATAAGTGGAGAGAAAGCAATATTCCTGTTATAACAGATGGTAGTTCTGAAGTTCCAAAAAACAAAATAAAAACATATATATACTTAATACACACACACACATACAATTATATTGTCTATTATTCAACTACCATATTATTTAATCAGTAATTATCTTCAGGGACTTCCTTGGCGGTCCAGTGGTTAAGACTTTGCCTTCTAATACAGGGAGTGTGGGTTCAATCCCTGGTCGGTGAGCTAAGATCCCACATGCCTTGAGGCCAAAAAAACAAAACGTAAAACAGAAGCAATATTGTAACAAATTCAATAAAGACTTTAAAAATGGTCCACATCAAAAAATCTAAAAAAAAAAAGAATTATCTTCAAAAATCAGTTTTGAGACTGAAGATCAGAGATGCTTTTAAAAAAAAAAAAAAAAAACTACTTTTGAAACAGGCAGCCTCTCTTCTAGTCACACTTAGCTCAGTGTAAACAACACTCTCATGTCTGTTATCTTCACATCTAATTTTTCCATTCTCTACTCTGCTGCCTATTGCAAAGACCTCTATGAAGTACATCAATGAACTCCCCTGCCCCTGGTTCTGGAGCTGGATTAGGACATTAGGGGGCCTGGCAGGAGATGGGAGAGAGAAAGGAAACTGAGGTGAGTGTATTTAGGTCCCCAGATTTCTTTTTGCAGGGTCATCTTGGGCTTGCTGTGTCCTCTGCTCAAAGCCATTGGTTTTCTCAAGGTGGCCTTTTTCACACAATTCTATATTTCAGTAACTACTTACTGCCCTTGCCCCTTCAGGTCCAGGGATAGGAACAGCTCTTCTGTTACTAGCCCAGGGTTTTTGCAACATTCATAATGGTTATCCTAACACCCGCACTTCAGTATATAGTCCCTTTTTAGATAAACTTTCCTCAAATTGTCCTCATTTGAGCATAGCATCTGTTTCCTGTTGAGTCGCTGACAGTTCCAACTATCACCAGTAAAAGCATTCATTCAAATCTATTAAGTGACTCAGAGTGGGGATAGTAGAAAGTACATCAGAATTAGAAGTTTGGGATTCAAATCATGGCTACACTTTTCATAAATGTGTGCCTGAGGCAAGTTATTTGGACTCTATGAGTTTTAAATCTCTCATGTGCCAAATGGGGATAATAATGCCTCAATTGCAGAATGAAAGCATGAGCCAGAGGTATTGTTTGTAAAAAGCAATCTATATGAGGCATGAAAAATGGTATCCCCAATAGTGTTAGTCTTACTAGTTATATTAGTAGTCATTACATGAAACACACCCTGAGTTCACCAACTTTATAACATTAATAAAGTAACTGTTCTTAATTTGCATTTCACCCCTATGATTCCAATTTGGAGTATGGGTTAATATGTCTAAGAATAAGGGGTTATGCAAATGCCTAATACCAATATAACAGCTGAATATGCACATCTTCTACTACTTCTCAGAAGCCCTTTCACATTTTTTTCTGAAAGTGCAAGTTAATTAACACTCATAACATGTTTAAATGCCTGATACTGAAAGCTGAAAGAAAAATGCTAGTGTTAAAAGTCTTCAATTGGTTGCTGACTAATTGCCCCAGAAGACAACTGTCACCGGTAAGGAAGTATCTGTCAATCTTGTGAAATATTACAAAGCCAAGACCTCCTGTTAAAATCTAATTAGTTTAAATGTTGCAGATCTCTAAACTTTGTGCATACAAAAGGTTGAGGTTTTTTAAAAAAACAGATAGTGTATTTATTAATCAGAGCAACAAATGGGTTGGTGAGGGCAATTCTGTGACCAAGATCAACACCACCAGATATTTCCAAGCAACTCCCATATTAGGGGGGAAGAAGCCCAGCTGAGGGATTTGTTTATCCCCAGATAAATTCAGACCAATCTCCAACTAATAGGCCCAAATATAATAAGGTTATACTTTTCCTAACTTTGGATGGTTTTATTTCTATTGTATAGTGAGAAATTGTATGTAGTTGGCAAAGTTAACAAAATCACTCAGAGTAGTATTATTGATAAAGGTAATACTTAATGAGTTCCTCCTATGTGCCTAGAACTGGGATGAACTATTTTACATGATCTCATTGAATGCTTGCAGAATCCCTTTGAGGTAGGTACTAACTCTAAATCTGGACTCTAATTCAGGCAATCTCACACTACATTCTGTGGTCTTTACTATAAAGCTATAAAAGTATACCTACTTTTGTTAATTATTTCCCCATCTTGTACCAAAATAAGATACTTAACTTTCCATATACAAATGAATTGTATGACCTTGTTTTATTATGTTATTGACACTTGAGGTCCATAAATATCAGATATGTTTACTTTTCAACATCAAATTTAACTGGATCAGACCCCACTTGTCAGTGTTTTCCTGATTCTAATTGTGCCCACTATCAGGGCTCCCTCTCTCTTTGGCTATATTATGCAGTGTTCCTAAGGTGCACCTGTTCAGGGGCACATGGAGTTGATTCTGGCATTCAGTCTTGGTGGCTTCAATGATTACTTTCCATCCTTTTGAATGGAATGTATCTGCCTAGTCCTAGTTTTTATACAACTATCTGTCCACAACTCCTTCTACAGGTGGGTTATGTATATATACCTCACAGAGGTCTTCTCTGCTAACAACCTCAGAGAATATTACCCACTGCTTCCATGGTCACCATCTTTAATGTCTGACTCCTCAGAGCCTTCCATGAAATTATCCACTCTTCTCTTCTTTAGCAGTGCTTATTATTTGTTCCAAGACCCCTGTCATTCATGGGAATGTCACAGCTCATCCCCTTCCATTTCTCCAGAGCATGACTTCTTTATCCAAGTTGAGCCACTCTCACTTCAATTAAAACTTTAGGCTTTTATCCATTTTTTTTTTCAGTAGGAAAACATCAGATTAAATTATTTTGCATCATAGCCTTGCATCATAAAGCTGTTTTGGTGTTTTTAAGCTGACTCCTGAAATGCAAAGAAGCTGTTAATTCTCTAAGAGTAGGGCTATATGTATAATGAGGAGAGCCAGAATCAGGATCTCAGACCACAGCAGTGGTGGAGGGGAACGGGTAACATAGAGTAGGGAAAGGGGTAGGGTGGGGTTGAATTTAAGCACTCTTTCTTTAAATAATTTATGTCTTTGAAAAGATGATTTAGTCCTTCCCCCAACAACTGGTTTAATTTTCCTGCTAATAAGGCATGAGTTTGTAGCTGACTTTAATCAAAAGCTTGACATATGTGAGCCATTTTACATTAGAGAAATGCAAACAACTTAAATCCCATTCATAACTTCCCATTCATAAAGCTCCATTGTCTTCTCCACCATACTGCTTGTCTTCTTCTCTCTCTCTCTGTCTCTCTCTCTCTCTCAATGATTCCTACTTCCCATTTTCCACCACACCTCAAGTCCTCCTTTTATTATGTAGTATAAATTACCTCTCCACTTCCTATTCATCCCTAGGCTTACCTTGGATAGCTGAACATTTATTATTGTGTGCTTTAAAGGACAGAAAATCTATTCTAGATCCAGCAAGGTAGGACACAAATCTAGGTACAGAAAATCTAGAAACAGCTTTAAAATGTCATTCCTCTTTTTCCTCCCTCCTCTACTGTTTCTGGGAGAATAAGGAAAAACAGATTTTCCCCACTAATAATGAATGATATTATTTCTTTATTATAATGTAGAATTAAAAAAAAATTGAATTGAACTTCCTTTCCTAACCCGCCTCAACACTATTTTAGTATAACCACAGGGTAGTATTGTTATTCCAATATCACAAACATGGGAACAGACTCAGGTTAATTGATTAATATCATTGATTTAATTGACTAATATAAATCTCATATCTAATAAAAAGCTGGAGTTGGGATTTGAATCTAGGAGTTCCACTTCTGTCCATTTTCATTACGTACCACGTTTCAGATCCATAAAGATAATCAAATATTCAACATAAGCTAGGCCAAAAAATATAATTTTCAGAATTATCTTAGAAATGGTAAAGACACATCCTAGTTTCTGACATGTCATGCAGAGTAAATTTGGGAAATAAGAGTATTACATGGTTAGAGGTAATTCCCACACCAAAATGACTTTTTCCCTAACTGCATTAGATAGTTTCTGAATCATGATAGGAAAAGGTTCTAGAACTTTTTGAGCTTTAATAGTGGTATTTAAATTCTATTTCAAATTGTGTAAGTTTTATGATTTTGATCAAGTAATTTCTTAAGAGTTTCAGTTTCTACCTCTATTAGGAACAGATAAAACTTGCCTTGCAGTCTTTTTTTTTTTTTTAACCTGAAAGCTTTTTATTCTCCCCTCAGAAACCCATGGCATTTCTTCAGCAGTCTTCTCTATATCTTCTACTTCTCCTCCAAACATTCCCCTTTCCTTTTAAGATCTTCCCTGATGACCTCTTTCACATCTCTTATACTATTGGACAGAGAGATGAGGTAGTTCTCAGTAAACATTATGGCTGCTTCCTAGCAATTATCCCACACCCTCCCTCAAAGCCTCCAATCTTAAATATCATGTCATCATATCAAGCTATACTCTAATCCTTTGTGTTAGTCGTCTTCAGGTTACTCATCATTCCCCTTCATTGCTTGAAGATGTTAACCCCTGGATCACTGTCTCTGTCCCCAACACAGCTGCACTCAAAATTCTTAATGGTTTTAATATCGATGTAGATAATACTTTCAAGACCCTGGCCTCTCAGTTTTTCCACTTATCCTATAATCTAGTCTTCAACCTTACATAGGTTGAAGACTTACATGCTCATAACTCTGACTTTGATATGACCAAAGTACACATTCCTTCCTTAACAGAAATTTCAAGCATATCAACTTCTGACCATTCTAAATCAGTCCCTCAAATATACCAACTCCAATAATTCTTCACCCCACCTAGGTTTTTAATACTTTAACACTATTACTCTTTAATTGTTTCTCATCTCCTCACATTCTCACTTCACCTCTTCCCAACTTTAGATTCTGTGGTCAGTCATTATCATTATACCATCAACTCCATTAGTTCTCTCCCCTTTTTGAATACTCTTCTGCCAAGTCCCAACATTAGTTCAGTTCTTCTGCATTCTTGCAGCTTCATGTAAATGTTGGGGGGGAGAGGAGGCTCACAAAACCATGCTGAATGGTCTCACTTTAAATCCACCATGCTTAACTCAAGCCAGGCTTCAGTGCTGCCAGGCAGTCCTACTCTATTTCCCTAGTCTATGTGCTCTTCCATCTCCAATATCATACTCCTCTTTCCTCAAATCTTAAACATCCTCTACTTCATCCTACTGTCGGGTGATGATCTTATCTCATCCAGCATGATGACTTTAAATACTATCTGTATATAGATATCTGTATGTTTACCTGTTGGGATCTCTTCACTTACCTCAAAACAATTGTATCCGATTTCTTACCCCTGTTGAAAACTGAATGCCTGTTTTCTCATCTTTCCATATCAACTCTTCCCCCAGTCTCCCTTCTCAGTTAATAATAATTTTCTGTTTCTCAGCCATAACCCTTGAAGTCATACCTGACTTCTCTCTTTCTATTCCCCTCACATTTAATCCATCACCAAATCATATCAGCTGTCTTTGTCTTCCAAGTTTATTTGGTATCTGACCACCTCTCATAATATTCTCTGTCCTCCGAATGGAGCTCAGTTGTCTTTTTTTTTCCCTCAACACCCAGTGGCCTGTTTTCAATCCCAAAGCAAGAATGAGCTTTTTAAAACACATCAGTTGTTTCCATTGCACAACCTTCCAGTAACTTCCTGTCTGATTTAGGTAAAGTAAAAACCCTTATACTTTCCTTTAAGGGTATGGTCTCCCTCTACACTTTGACCCTATCTTCTACAACTCTCTCCTTTACTCATTTACTCTAGCCACTATGGCTACCTTGCATTTCCCCAAAACATTAGCACCTAATCCCAGGGAACACTCTCTATATTTATTTGTTAATTTATGTATTATCTGTCTTCCCATCCGTCTCCATACCATACATGTTACTAGATTATAATCTCCATGAGAGTAAGATAAAAACTGTGGGTCTTCACTGATGTATCTCAGGAACCAAAGAGAGTGCCTACTACACAATAGATGCTTAACAAATATGGGCAAAAGTGTGAATGAATTAATTAATTCCAAAATTATATTTGATATTCATGTAATTTTGGTGGTAGACTCCTTTTATTTTTACCTCCTAGGGGTAGGACAGGAATAAAGATGCAGATGTAGAGAATGGACTTGAGGGCACAGGGAGGGAGAAGGGTAAGCTGGGATGAAGTGAGAGAGTGGCATGGACATATATACACCACCAAATGTAAAATAGATAGCTAGTGGGAAGCAGCCACATAGCACAGGGAGATCAGCTCGGTGCTTTGTGACCACCTAGAGGGGTGAGATAGGGAGGGTGGGAGGGAGACACAAGAGGGAGGAGATATGGGGATATATGTATATGTAGAGCTGATTCACTTTGTTGTACAGCAGAAACTAACACACCACTGTAAAGCGATTATACTCCAATAAAGACGTTAAAATAAAAAAAAGAAAGAAAGGTAGCCAACTACCTTTTGTAGTAGAAAAATTGAGAATATCAGCTTAACTCATTCTTAAGGAAGGATGTTCTCTCTTTTCCTTGTTCATATTAATAGTATCATTATCTAATATATGTACATATTCTGCGCCCAGTAAAATTTAGGCAGGTATATGCAATGTGTTTAACTGGTTGCCTTTATGATTTTGTTTATAGGAACCTATGTTATACCCCTGATTCAATCCTGAACCTTTTTATGATATCTGACTAGGATATCCCCTTATTTCTTAATTTCACCCATTCTTTTTCACTTCCCACACAACTCTTCTTCTAAATTCTTTTTCCATCCACTTTCTAGAATATTTCATCCAACCTATAGAAGTGATCAGGATTGAGTCTTGTCGTATATCTTTACAGTTGCAAAGCCTGAAGTATTAAGGGCTTATGAAGTCGTTTGGAGCTGTCAAGTTATTGCTACTCTGTGAATAAAAGTGTGGAGTTGGGCCTTGCTACTGGAAGATTAAATGGTAAATTGCTTTCCTATAGATAGTGGTAGCGGCTATGCCAGGTGTCAAGGGAAGGATGTTGTGCGGGGGAGCTTCCATTCAAGCCTGTAGTAGTTTATTCTCTAGAGTATCTAAAATCATATCTTGCCAAAATGTGAAATCAATATTCTTCCAAAACCTCTACTGAGTCTGTATGGTAATTCGATGTAGCTTCTAATAGCGCTAAATTTCATAGAAAGTCAGGGGAGGGATGTTGTGTGGGGGAGCTTCCATTCAAGCCTGTAGTAGTTTATTCTCTAGAGTATCTAAAATCATATCTTGCTAAAATGTGAAATAATATTCTTCCAAAACCTCTACTGAGTCTGTATGGTAATTCAATGTAGTTTCTAATAGCGCTAAATTTCATAGAAAGTACTCATCTTTAACCTTGCCCTTATTATGCTAAGAAGCATCCTTACCCCCTACCTATTCTACCACCCTTAATTAGTGCACAAAACATCCTATATTAACTGGTGATAAGTAGTGTGGTATCCAAATTGTTTCCTTTGGAACTCAGAGGAGAAAATATTAGTCCTCCCCGCTTATTCATTACACTTCCACACACACAAATATTATGAAAATGCTTGTTCCTCCCTTTCTTTTCTATTAGTGTATATTAAGTCAGTTATTTCACATTCATTATCACTGAACAAACTCACAGTAGATAAACAATAGGAAATATTGCCCATGGAATTGCCACCTGCCTAACTGCCCAAATGTCTCTAATACCCACTTTGCTTTTACTGACATTATGTCTGATTCTGATTAATACTTTTACTTTTAATATTGCCAGCAACTCTGTACATAGTTAAGGAATGAATAAAAATCCATGGACCCTTCAAGTATAACTATTAAAGGAAGCATTCCATAGAACTGTAAACATTCTTGAAATAGAAGGAATGAATGTACATTTGTCAAAGAAAAATTGCACCAGATACAGTTAAGTAAGGAAGACTTCATTCAAGATTTTTGCAGTAGGGAAGGGAAACTGAACCCTACTCTGCTGAAATGAAAGGTAGAGGCTGGGGTGATCTAGTGGAAAAGTACTGGAGGATGTTGGAGGGGAGGTTGGCCAATGTGCTCAGGTCAACCGTGTTTGCTAATTGTCACTTGTGAAATTTAGCCCCCTTCCTCCCATAGAGAGATGGGGGATAGGGACACTAGTTTTCTTGTTGATTGCATTTCAAGAAATGACTCCCAGGTCATTCAGAGTGACATTCCTGGGTTTTAAAACAGGCAAGAGGCAGGAAGAAGATTTATATCTCACAGGGAAAGAGAAAGACTTTACAATTGCAAGTTTTCTAAAGTACAGCTCTAAGAAAATGGAGGTTAGGGGCCTATAGTCAGGGAAGAATCGTGTCTAAAGTTTACTCAATTTTAGGGGAACATTAAGAAGATCTAGGTCACATAAAAGTTCTTGTACAGTAGGCACTTTTTTTTGAATAACCTAATAGCATCCCTGAACAGTAGGGACTATAATATACATTATATATAACGGAAAACACACTCCAAGTGTTAAGTTGCCAGCCTAATAGAGAAAAAGGGGAGGGGTGGATTCTCTCAAGATACTCTAAGGAAGTCTGGTCTCCTTACCCGTCACTGTCCAAGTTATCTCTTCTTTTCTCAGTATTTCATAAAATGCTTGGGGAAGCCACAAAGAGCTCCTCATACCACCTGTCCTGTCAGCTGGACCACACTATCCACACTACTTCCTGCAGAATAGAAATGCTTCCAAATCTCTCCAGGATCACCTCAAATAATCCCAGACCTCTCCCCTCTAAGGCTTGAGCCTCCCATTGCTTCTTCCCCACCTGGGAAAGATTATCCCCATCCAACTCCAGGTGGTTTGCATCAAGCAGTTTTTCCTAAAACAGCAACTCACTTCAGATCCAGCAGAGTTCTTTTTAAGTGATCATCAAGGAAATCACTTTGGAGAAAAGAGTCCTGAGGGTAAAAAACAAAAACAAGAACAAAAATAAACAAACAAAAAAACAAGCTACAAGTGACGAGGTCTTTGAGTTGGTGACAATAAGATCAGAGAAGAAAAAATTCAGTTCTTCTTTGAGCTGATATCTCCCTTCCGTAGTCACTCCTAATGCTATCAGAGTCTTGGTCTTTAGCTTAGGTGAGATCTTACACACAGGAAAATTCTTGGTATTGGAAAAATTGTCCCCATTTTCAAAATAATTTCATAACTCTATTCCCAAATGAATGCTTGAAGAAATGACTTAATTAGACCACATTTACTCTAGCTGTGATAAGCTCCTGTTGTTTACTAGGTCAAAGGTGTGGTGGATAATCATTTTTTACTCAGCCTGAGATTGTAGAGGGGGAAATAAGCAAGTCTTTGGTGCATTTGATTAGCACAGACTGTGATTCCAGATGACTTAGGTCAAAACCCTATGTTTATTTCTCAAGAGGAAGTATTTGAACCTGGATAAGCCATACAAATGTGATTGCATATGATTGTGTAAACTTGGATTTGGTGAGAGTTAGAGCAATTCAACAAATATTTATTGAGTACTTATTTACTTTTTCCTGTAATCCAACCTCCACATTCTCAGCTAGAGTGATCTTTTTAAATCACAAAGTTGACCACACCACTCTTTAGTTTAAAGACCCCCAATGACAGGCTGTTTGTTAGCTGTCGCTTTAACTTGAGGGCCCAGACACTAGGGGTACAAAGTGGTCTGCCAAGGATATCCATAGTATAGGATAAGGGATTGATTCAGGATTTATTTTTTCAAATATTTGGACACAGTGTTTATTTTTATAATGAAAACAACTAATCATGTTTGGAATATAACATTCACACACTTTTTAAGCAGAAGTAGGACATTGTGTAAAACAAATGACCTTATTGGTGGCATTTTGGGCTGTATCGCTAGACCCCAGAGGATATGCATTCTAGCTTATCTTCTGTTAGCAATATTTGAATGGAAGAATTTGAGAAACATTGGCCAGGGTAAGATACAAATTCTTCAGCAAATAACACTAAACCCTGCCTTATCCAACACTGTTTGTTCTTGCACTGTTACCTTTTGGCACCTCTTGTTCACAATTTATTCTCCACCAATTCCAAACTGTACTTTGCTTTCATGAAAACTGTTTTACTCACTTAGAATGTCCCCCTCTCATCCTGTTCTTCCAAATACATTCCTATGTGTCCATCCTTCTCCATTAGCTGAGAATCATCTTCCCTTTTAAATCTTGCCTGAAAATTCCAAGTATAATTAATTCACTGCCATCTCTATGAAAACATTATGACCATCTTATACTCTGCATACATTTTTATTGATATTTTATGTTCATATAAATGCTTTGCTTCCCAAGAACCAGATGGGTAGTAAAGACAGATGCCAGTAATCCCCATATTGCTAATGCTTTCAAGGTAAGCATCAAGTTCTTCTCCAGCTCCCAGTACCCTAGCCATGTCTTTGCTCTCACCTAGAACTTCTCTCTTCTCATTCTCCTCTGTGTTCACACCCCACAGTCCTTCATTTAGTTCCCCAACTGGACCATCATCTCTTTTGCTTCATGTTTTTTATACATGCTATTATCTCCCCCTGGATGCCTAGGAAAATGACCAACCTTCTCCCATGCCCAAACTTTTTTCTAGTTAACTTATATTCAGCTATTGGACCCCAGTGCCACTACTGGTTTCTTGAGAAAGTTTTTCCTGCTTCCCTCAATTAAATATCTCTTGAATACATGTTTTTCAACATATATTTCATGACCCCTATTAGATGACAGGAAATATTCTAGATCCTATGAATTTAGCAGGAATAAGATAAACACAGCTTCTACTCCCAGGTTACAATCTAGAAAGGGTAGACTGGCAATAAATGAGAATGTGTCATTTTCTTCTTTGTTCACTAGTGTAAAAATATGCTATGCAGTAAGTAAAGCAACAAGGATTACCAAGTTGCTATTCTAATTTGAATAGCCAAGAGAATCTCTCTAAAAAGTAACGTCTAAGCATGGATCTTTAAAGGGAGCTCAATCATGCCAAGTTTAAATAAAGAGAATTCCAGCAAAGGGAAGAACTGTTGCAAAGCCCCTAGGTTAAAAATAAGCTTGGCATGTTTAATAAAGAGAATAATGTGAGTATAGCTTAAAAGTAATGGTAAAAGCAGGGGGTATGATATTAAGGGGAAAAAGTAGACAGAGGCCATATATACAAACCAAGAAAAGGAATTTGGATTTTATTCTAGTTTGCTGGAAAACCATTGAAAATTTAAGCAAAAGAGAATTATGATTTCTTAAAAAAGCAGTTTATTTTTGCTACATGAAGAATGGAATACAGTAGTAATGAGAATGAATGCAAGAGGGTATTTAGGAGGCTTTCAAGGTCCAAAAGAGAGAGTATAGTATCTTGGAATCAGGAGATAGTAATAGAAGTGTGGGAAGGACTTGTGGATATTTTGGATGTGACGTATGAAGGAAAGAAAAGATGCAAAGGAAAATCCTTTATTATCCAGGTGAACAGCTAACAAGTAGCTTTTGTTTGATGGGAAAGATTGAGAAAAGAGAGGTTCGGAATGGGTTAGAGGGATTAAGGGTCAGGAAGAGTGTTTGTTCATGTTAAGTCTTCTTTTTGTCTACACACTCAGAGATGCCAAGTAAGAAATGTGACATATAAATCTGTGTTGAACAAACGAATGATTTATTGAAAGCTTGGCCAAAAACTAATAGATAAAATCATACTGAAGGTCAATTCACAGGAATAGAATTCTGCCAATGTCGTTAAATTTTTTTTTTTTTTTTTGGTACCTCATTGCAGTTTTTATTTTATTTTATTTTTAACATCTTTATTGGAGTATAATTGCTTTACAATGGTGTGTTAGTTTCTGCTTTATAACAAAGTGAATCAGCTAAATTTTGTCTCAGTACTGGAACATCCCAATCCTTTCCCCATCACCATTAAAGCACACTTCTCTTAATCTGCGATTACAACATATGAATTGATCTTATAATTGCGTTGCTTTTGGTTTTCTCCTCTTCTACCTTCACTTTATTTAAATCTGCTTCAGGCCAAAATTTTAAAAAGGCACAGTTTTCAGGAGAACCACAAGAAGATATCCTGGCATGTGCTCTAATGCAGCACCATTGTACTAACTGGAAGGGGCTCAACCTCAGCTGTGGTTTAACCTTTCTCCTGTGAATATTGTGTTTTGGTGTGCACACTGGTAATGAGTTTGAAACCTCTTACTAGTATGAGAATATTTGGGGAATTCTGGCACCACTGTCCTTCCCAGTACACAATGAGTCATCAATGATAAAGTTGCCAAGATTACACAGAACCTAGATAACAATTGGCTGTAAAACCAAGCTGCAAATTTAACTGTATCCTAATTACAAGGAAGATTATACAGTATCCATGTGACAACAGAAGTGTCTGCAAGATGGCATAAAGCACAAAGTAGTTCTAAGTACGAATTCAAGACATGCTTAGCCAAAAAAAAAAAAATTAAGGCATAAAGAAGCACCATATAAGGGAGAGGACTGTAGAGGGAAAACCACAACATGATTTTACCACAATTACCTCAACAACAACAAAAACAAATACCAACAGTAACAAAATTATCACCAGTGGAGAGGCAGACCCAAAATAACCACTGAAAAACCTTCTACTTTCAAGCAGTGTCTGGGAAATAAGGTTTCCCTCAGTTTCTTTATTATTTCAATTTTATTTTTAATACCCTGGAGCATACTTTAATTCTTTCCACTCATCTCTTATTTTCCCCCCCCATGAAGTTGTTTCTTTCTTTGTTGAACCATATGCCTTCTACATTTGAATCCACAAACATTCTGTCATGATAGTCCTTCTAGCTCACTCTGAACTTCAGGGAGGAATGAATGGTACACAAGATAATAATATTCAAAAAGAGAGAGTAGATATGAAGTCACTGCCTTACAGGCGTGATCCTTAAATCATTAGTTTTTCCCAGAAACACATAACACTTATTTATCTAGTGCCTATACTATCACCAAGTAATCTACTAGGTCCTTATTCATGTAATGGCATAGCAATAAATATCAAAATGACACAAATAATCAATAGCATGATGGATTTTACAAAAGAGGATGTAGAGGGTGCTATGGAAGCTTGACTTTTGGCACAAACATCTTGGGCCTGGGCTCTTGAATGTAAAGGTCCAAATGATTTCCCACTGTCCACATCAAAAAAAAAATGTTAAAACACAGGCAAGCTGAAGTGGGATAGAGAATCATTTTCTCCTATCTTTTATTATTAATTATTAATAACTATATATTATTTATATCTAATCAGAGGAATCCCTTCCCACATCCTCTCCAATACACCCCCATACACACACCCATCCGCATACACACGTGCCCAGTTGAAAAACTGAACCTGCAAACTTGAAATATAAAAAGAAAAAATGACAAAAAGAATATGGCTTCTTGGTATGTGGCAGATTCTCCCACTCCCCTCACTTTCCCTCCTCTCCCATTCCCTAACCCTCCTCTGCACTCTGCCCTCCTCTGCCTCCCTTCCTCCCTCCCTCCCTCCCTTCCTTCTTTCCTTCCTTCCTTTCCTCCTTCATCTGTAATGTGCTAGGTATTGTGCTAGGAATTGTAATACAATATTAAACAAAGGAAATAACTATTGGGATTGCCTTATCTCCTAAACATTTCACTAACATGGATATCTATCGTATGTTACAACTTCATAGCCTGCGGTCCTCTGAATCTGTATTTTAACCAACAGCTCAGGTAATTCTGACATTGACAATAAGCAAGTCCCTCTTTGAGAGAAGAAAAAAATGTCCATTTCTTAGGCAACATAGCTAATTCTCAAGTTGCCTCACATTGGTAAATGAGCTATCTCAGCACTATTATTTTTTTGTTTTATCTATTCTTATTCCACCTATATTTGGTGATTGCTTTAAAATCCTGTCCCTTGTCATCTTCCACCATCACCACTCCGAATGTGTCCAGCAAAACCTCACTTGGATCAGGGCTCTGCAGGCTCTGTGGAGCTGCTGCTCCAAACTAAATGAGAGTATATCCCATTCCTCACAGTTCCAACAATGCCAGCAAAACCCAAGATTACTGGCTAACAGAACAATCATGGAGGAATAATACAAAATAAAATAATGCATTGTAAAATATTTTTTCAACATATGAAACAAATACAGAACTCTATCATCTAGCTTAACCCATAAAGAAACCGAATCCAGAAGGACAGTTCACCTACAAGATAGAAGTAAAATTTTTGAGAGATATAGGCCCTAGTATAATTTAGGATATTAGTATGGACCTGTGCCATTTTTTATGACTTCAGTGTAATTCTTTGCACTTTTCCAGGTATCCTCATTCCAATAGTTTGATTGCTCCATGAGCATTCTTGGGTAAATTCTTCAGAAACTTTGTCAAGATTTTATCTGTCTTAGTTTTCTCAGATTCTATTGGAAATTCAGCAAATATTTATTAAGAAACTAACAAAGAATTATCAGGGCTTGAAGAACTAACTGCCCAGTAGACAGGGATAACATAGAATAGGATATTTAAATCCTTAATTGTATACCTATGCCTAGCATTGTGGCCATATATCTATATTTATATCTAAATGGTATTTATATCTAGTGGTATTACTTATGCATACAGGATTCTAAAACAGTGAGTTGGTGCATATAATCTACTCTCTACTTCTCTGTTTATTCTTCAGTAAAACAGGGAAATATGAAAAACATTCCAAATAGGTTATGACATGCATTTGCATAATAAGCAGCAGCTACTATTATTATTTTATGATTATGTTTTTACTCTTTATTTTGGGCCTCTTGACATCAAGAACACTGCTTTATTCAAGTCTCTATTTCCTATGCCTATCACAATTCCTGATGACCTTTAAAAATCTTGCTATGTCTCATATGTGCCATTTATAACAAATGTAAGATGAAATCCCCAGGTATTTTTCTTAGAAAGGTTTTAAAAATATAATATTGATAGAAATGGCTTGGAAAGTGATGGGCATGTGGTAAGTGCTCAATAAATATAATTTGTAAGTATTATCCTTAATCCTTTCCCTCTAGTGTACCATTTTCTTATGCTATTAAAATGGATAATTGGTACCAGGTACTTATTTGATTGTCCATTCTTCTGCCCTAAAGTGGCTTGAGGATAAGTCTCTAGTTTGAGTAAGGAAAGTATTGCAGGAAAGCTGTCATATATTCTTAAAACACCCTGTGGAAAGTTATCTTGCAAACAGAAAGATAAAAGGTAATAGCTACACCTGAGAACATGTATGCCTTTGAAATGCAATTATCCTTGCCTAGGCTTTTAGCCAGATAACTTGGGACTAATGATAAAATGAGTTTATATAACCCTTTCCTTCATATCTTTCCTCCTTTCCATCTCGTTTAATCTTCTGGTTAGCCTGTCCCAGAGGAGGTCTTAGAGGGATCCAGTGGGGAAGTAAGTAACATTTTAATCACATCTTTATGTGTGCAAGGCACTTCCCATACATAATCTCACTTAAATGTCAAGGTGCTTTATGTATTATTCAATTAATGACTATACTTAATAGATAGTAGTTTAGGTTCAAAGAAACTAAATCGTTGGCTCAAATGAGAATGGCCAAGTCAAGATTTGAACCTTGGTCTCTCTTTCTTTGAAGTGCTTGCTCTCTCCAGTATGCCACGCTTCCCCTGAGTTTGCCATCTGTTCCCATAACATCTGCCCAGGTATTACTGAGTGTCAATTGTCCACATGGTACAAGGAATATAAGGGCAAGAGGTCCTGGATTTCTTTGTTAATTATATTTTCCATATCTCTTAGGTATCCTGCCAAGGTTCTGACTCATCCAGGTGGTGACCTTTAGAGAAACACAGACTTTAGTCCTTCAGCTCCTAAGGAGCCATCCGAGTGGATGACTCATGTGCAGCCAGTGAGTGGCTTCACAGGGACTGGAATGAGAATGGGCAAAACATATCAGTTAATAGAATGCTTCTAATAAAATGAGCTAATTGCAGCATGTCATGTAGTTATTGGGGACATTCTATTTTTCTTTTGGTTTGAGTTCTCCATTAAAAAAAGGAAGAAGAAAAAAGAAAACCATGTCATTTTTTGTTTTATTCACCAAAAAGCACATTCTGAGGAAGATAATACCGATGTGCTTACTAGGACTTTGTAAAATAGATCATAAAAGTAGGGAATTTACATGAAAAAGGGAGTTTTATGGAGAGGATACTGAATAATCTCATAAAACCACCAACCCATATCGGGGGTGGGGGTGGGCTCGGCCACTGGGGCAACTGTTGTGGAGATCTTGGCATTTTGGGAGCTCTCAGTTTTATGCCTTGGCTTCTGTCTGCAGGGCAGTTTTATGCATCTTTCTGTACATGGCAGGTTTTGTGTGTTTTTTTCTTTTTTAATATGATGGAAAGCACAGCCCCTGACAATTCTTTATTAGTATAACTTTAGTCTCTTTTTCCTGTGTCCAGTCAGGCCAAGGAAGGGAGATATCCACCCAGCCAATGTCCAGTTCTAGAGCAAAGTGGTCAGTGGGAGTCTGGATATTATGACTGACCTAATTTGTATCAGGTGATCATTTATGATCTAAACAAGTAGGGGATGGGGTCATGCAAGTTCTTATGTAGTCCTATCTGAAAATTATATGGGCAAGGTGGTGAGAAGTCACAAGAGTGGTATCTGACAATAGGAGCACAATGGCAGTGACAGTGCACAGATCACTGGGGTAAAAACACAAAATGCCTTATCTTCCCCACACCTGCTCTGTGCCCAGACAGAGCTCTGGCTCATTCAGCAAGACTGCTAACTTTCAGGGCTTTGGCCATTTCTCTCTGCTAAAAAGCGGTTTCCCGAATTGCAGATGGGGAAACTAAGATTCAATAATGAGCTCGGACACTTGGGGCATCACAGCTAGTGAGTATTCTGGGACCTTTTATCCACATCAGTGGTTACACACAGGTATAATTTGAAAGACTTCAGGAAATTGTTTGTGCTTAGCAATGTACTTCTCAGAATCCTGGAATTTTATCAGAGAATTATACAACTGTTTGATATCAGGGTGTGAAGGAAATATGACTTTTGATGCTCTACTTTAGCTGCCTTTTCACATTTCATATAACCTAATAAGGGTCACTAACCTCCTGCTGGTGGGACAGTACACCAGACTAAAGTCTTCTAACACCTTAAAGTTGTTCCTCTTTCTGCATAAACACTTTATAAATGTAGAATGAATA